>NW_027185761.1:25058813-25119248 GCF_028583685.1 Petaurus breviceps papuanus
GCTAATCACCAGGTGGTGGCCCTTAGGAAGGACGGCAGGAGGAAGGCAGGAAGGAGGATGAATCCCCCAAGAAGGTGGTGTGGCGGAGGGAGAGGGGGGGTGGCAGGGACAGCAGAATCCATTCAATGAAATACCCCGACATAAGCATCCAGCTTTCCCCCAAGGTCTCACGGGAGGGAGAGCACACTACTTTCACAGGCAATCCATTTCACTTTGGGATGGCTCTAATTATCAACAAGTTTCTCCCAACAGCTGATGGAAATGAGCCTCTTCGCAATTTTCAGCCCTAGTGCTGCTTTCTGCAACCAAGTCAGATCCCTCTCCCATACTATAGCCCTCACATTCTTAATGACAGAGAGCTGTCTTCCCTGCTCCAGCCCGGACACCTCCACTCGCTTTAATGCATCCTCTGGCAGCACGAATTCGATCGCCTTCACTGTTCGGTGCAAGGTTCCTTTGCATACTCAGTAATTTATCAATGCCTTTCCTAAAACGTGTTGCCCAGAACTGAACGCCGTGCTCTAGATACAGACGATCCCCACGCTTGGACATTTTGTATCTGAGCACAGCCTAAGATGCCACTACCTTCCTTTTTGGCCACATCACACCATAAACATACACCGAGCTTGCAACTGACCAAAGAATCCAAATCGGTTTTATGACAACCTGCTGCCACCTTGGGCTTGTGAGATGGATTTCTGAAGCCACATGGAAGAGTTAGCTGCGCTTTACATAGCTTATCTCATTTGTTACTTGTGACAGCCCTGAAAAGTGGGTGCTATTATTATCCACATTTTACAGATGAGGAAACTGAGACTGGAGGTTAAGTGACTTGCCCAGGGTGACACAGCTTTCATGTAAATGAGGCAGGCTTTGAACTCAGATCTTCCTGACCCCAAATCCAACTCTATCCACTGTGCCATCTAACTGCCAAGACTATGTAAGTCTTTGTGTAAGACTTCACATTTATTCCCACTTAATGTCATCACATTAAATTCGACCCTATGTTAAAAAAAAACTATCAAGATCTTTTTTTAAAAGCAGACTCTGTCATGCATTATTCTCATTTCGTCTATTCCAAGCAATGGTTCTATCTCTTCTTTGAATTTCTTCTTTATTAATAGTAGTTCACATTTAAACACCAAACACGACAGCTAGGTAGCACAGTGCATAGAACAAGCAGCCTAGAGTCATAAACACCTGAGTTCAAATCTAGCCTCAGACATGTACTAGCTGTGTGACCCTGGGCAAGTCACTTAACCTCTGTCTGCCTCAGTTTCTCCACCCATAAAATTCAGATAATAATAGCACCTATCTCCCCAAGTTGTTGTGAGGAATAAAAGAGGTAATATTTGTAAAGCATTTTATAAACCTTGAATCCGGATATAAATGCTAGCTGCTGTAACTTTTTCCCTTATAATACCATAATCTTGTGAAGCAGGCAGTGCCAGGATGATTATCTCTATCATGCTGCAGCTTAAAGTGGTGAAGTTACTTACCCATGGTCACACATCTAACAAGTGAAAGAGTCAACACTCGAACTCAGGGCCCTCAGCTTCAAGTCCAGTGCTCTTCCCCAGAATACCTTGGAGCCAAAGCTTTAGTTGCTCTGGTGTTTCAAGAGAGGCCAAGCCCCAGTGTTGGCTGTGCATGACATGAAACTTCGGCAGCCTCCTCTTTTATTATTTTTTAATCAGCTCATTTATTCTACACTCACAAAAAAAGAGCAGGATGATGAATTATGCATGTTTTCAAGCACATGGAAACTTCGAGAACAGAAAAGTGAAATTCAACATTTATAAATATGCATGAAAATAAAACATTGACTAACCTTGATGACCTTTTAAAAAAGCATTCTGTGGTTCTCAAAGCTTACATTTCAACTAAAAAAAAACTATGTATTATGTAACATTTGAACTGGCAGAAATTCTCAGATCTATCTTGATTGTGCTCATGGTGTTGGTGCCACACTGCTAGTTAATAATAATGGTAAAGAGACTAAAGCCAGAAAAGAAGGGAAGGATGAGGGATGTTGCCTAAATTCTCCTCTGTGACCATTTGTTTTTTTTTTTAATTTTCTTAGTCTGAACCTGTGATCTTGTTGGTACAGTGAACTCTCTATGCGGAAATGGCCTCCATCAGGATGGAATTTCAACTAACACATCCCTAACTTATAATTTTAGAGAATGGTCCATGGCACCAAGACATTAATTGATTTGTCTGGCCACTGCTCATTATGATTCCCTGCCTCTTGGATGACCAACAGACAGCAATTTAGATACCTTTGAAGGGAATCAGAGCTATCCTTTTCTATTTCTTGCCCACACCATAGCCAACAACTAGCTATGGATTCCTGTTTTCTCCAATGAATTCTTTTTTTTTTGGAGGGCAATTGGGGTTAAGTGACTTGCCCAAGGTCACATGGCTAGTTTTTGTGTTAAGTGTCTGAGGCCGGATTTGAACTCAGGTCCTCCTGAATCCAGGGCCAGTGTTCTATTCACTGTGCCACCTAGCCAACTCCTCTCCAATTCTTGAGTTGTTTTAGGTGCCATCAGCCCTCTCTCACCCAAATCCAAGTCAACAGCAAGTCATGCATCATTCCCTGATGTCATGGTCCTCTTCGAGAACAAAGAACAAACACACAATGTAAGCACAGACTTCCCAATGGAGTCAAGCCATCCAATACTTACTAAGCATTAAGATCAAACGAGATAATATTTGGAAAGCACAGTGCCTGGCACATAATAGGTATCTAACAGTACTTTTTCCTCCCTCTCCCCAAGCACCTAATGGAAGCCAAGTTCTGTGATAGCCATAGTGGCAAAACAGAGGACACAGTCCCTGGCATCAAGGAACATACCACTTTGCAGCAAGGGGTGGTACTAAGACTGAAATACATTAAGCAATTCAAGGACAATATAAGACTACAAGAGCACATTACTATATATTACCATATACTGTAACTTGGCAAATTACAAAGAGATGTATCCCCACAACAGTCCTGGGATGTAAGAGTAGTGCAGGGACTATTATCATTCAAATACATTATTCAAATACATTATTATATTATGTTGCATACTATATTCTAAGATCCTTGTAAGTAGGAATTATTTGATTTTTTCTTTTTTGTCTCCCCAGCTCCTAGGCACAGTGTTGGCACACAGTAGGCACTTAATAAAAGTTGGTTGATGAACTGATACAAAAATTCTTCCTTACCTTAAGCCTAAATCTACTTCTTTTGCAATTTCTACTCCCCATAGTTGTGCCCTCTGGGACCAAGCAGAGAAAATACTTTAAAACTGTAGCATGTTCCCCCTAAGTCTTCTTCTCCAGCCTACACGTCACCAATTCCCTCCAACCATCCTTGTATGGCATCATGGCAGAGCTGTTCATCATCCTGTTACCCTTCTCTGGACATTCTCCAATTTACCAACTAATTCATCTCCAAACATTCAATTCCTGCTATATTCAAAGCACTGTGCTGGGTATACAAAGACAAGAATAAGACAGTCTCTGCCCTCAAAAAGCCTACATTTTACTGGCTGAATATAGCATATGCACAGATAAGTAAATAGAGGAAGCATGCAAAAAAATGCAGTGTGAGTTCAGTGGTGATTCAAAGGGAAAGACCCTAATTACTGGGGGAATCATGAAAGACCTCTTAAAGAAGATGGCACTTGAGCCATCTTGAAAGGAAGTAGGCATTCCAAGAGGTGAAGGTGAGGATGAAGAGTATTATAGGCATAGGAATAATCTCTGCAAAGGTGCAAAGGCAAGACATGAAGTTCCATGTGTAGAGAACAGCAAATAGGCTAGTGTATGGAACATGAGGGTGAAGAATGTGCAATCAGCCTAGGAACAGAGGCCAGAAATAGAACGCATAGGGCTTTAAACACCAAACAAATGAGTGTTTTTGCCTGGAGGCAGAGGGGAGTCATTGAAGCTTCTTGAGCCCAGAAGTGATATGGTGAGACCTATGCTTTAGGACTATCAGTTTGGTAGTTGTGTGGAAGATGGAGGGAGAAAGAGAGTAACTAGAGGTAAGAAGACCAATGTGGAAGTTACTGTGATCATTACAGCAAGAAGTAATGAGGGCAGGGGCGGCCAGGTGGCGCAGTGAGTAAAAGCGCCAGCCCCAGCATCAGGAGACCTGGGATCGATTCCAGCCTCAGATACTCAGCACCCACACAAAAATAACTAGCTGTGTAACCTTGAGCAAGTTACTTAACCCCGATTGCTTAAAAAAAAAAAGAAGTAATGAGGGCATGAACTACAATGGTTGTGGCATGAGTGGAGAGGAGATGGATATGGGAGATGCTGAAGAGGCAGAATCAATAAGACTTGTCAACCAAGTGGATGTAGGGGTTAAGGGAGAGTGAAGTGTTGAGGATGGTCCCTGAGTTGTGAACTTGGGTGACTGGAAGAATGGCAGTACCCAGAATCTGAACACAATACTCAAATTATCATTTACCAGGGTAAAGTGCAATGGGACCATCTGCTCTCTAGCCAAAGATGATACGTCTCTCTTAATGTAGCCTCAGATTACATTCTTTTTTGTTATCACATTATTAACACATATTGAGCTGGTAATCCATTAAAACCCTTTTTCAGGTGAATTGCTTTCTCACCTTGCTCTACCCCATTCTCTGCTATGTTCAGAAGATGAAAACAAGGACAGATAATACAGGATAAAGACAGAAGTAAACACTGTATCAAGAGTGCTAAATCTCAGATGAATTGAATTTGAAGAAGGGCTGAAATTAAAGGTGAGAAGGGAGGGAAAGAAAATGAATTTCATTCAGGGCAAGGTGAGTTGGAGATGTCCGAGGGATATCTAGACAGAGACATCCAACAGGCAATTGGTAATGTTGGACTGAACCTCAGGAAAGAGACTGTGTCTGGGAATACAGATATAGGAATCACCTGTATCAAGAGGGCCCATGGAGGCTGATAAGATTCCTCAGGTGAAGGGTACAGAGGGAGGCAAAGGATGGGGAAAGTATTGAATTTGGAGTCAGAGTTCCTTGGTTTAAAGTCTGACTCTACCATTTACTGTCCGTGTGACCCTGGACAAATCACTTCATTTCTTTGTGAAATGACTTAGTTCTGTTTCGTTCAATTTACCAAATATTTATGAAGTGAATAAGGCTCTGTGCCAAGTCAGGGAAACAATTATCAAAGAAATCTTTAGGGGGTGAGGGGATAAAGAATAAAAAGACATTTAGGTGGGGGAAGAGGCGAGGGTAGAGATCAAGAAAGACTTTATATAGGGACCCAAAATTAAGTTCTGGAAAGGGATGAGCAGCAAAAGTACACAAGAACAAGGGATTTATTTGAGAGTAAAGAACAGTAAGTAGGTGAACTGGTTAACAAGAGGGTCATGACTGGGAAGGAAGGAGTGTGAGACAAGCAGAAGAGGTGGACTGGAAGACAAGGAAGAATGGAGTGAGTCCAAGTCATGGTGAGGGTAACTAGGGTTAGGAAGGAGGCAGAACCAGGCACAACTGTGATAGCAAATATCTGTAATCTCCGCTATTCAGGGAAGATGAGACTGATGGATCGCTTGAGTTTGGGAGTTCTGAGCTGTAGTAACATTCCTGTTGCTCCCCTAAATCTGACATGCCCAGGAGTAGAGGGTCATTAGGCTGCTTAAGGAGAGACTGAACTGGCCCAGGCAGAAAAACAGAGTAAGTAAAAAATTCCATACTCATCAGCGTTGGGAGCAGGTCTATGAGTAGCTGTTGGACTTCCAACCTGGATGAGATAAACTGATCAAGTATCAAAAAAAAAAAAAAAGAAAAGGCAAGGAGTTGGGGAAGGGAGAATGAGACTGAGGGAGAGATGGAGGGATCAGTCATGGTCAGAGGAATTTCATAGTTCTGGGTCAAAATGGTTGAGTACTTATGAGTGATAGTGAGGTGAAGGGCATGTCTATCCCTCCTTAAGACTGAAGTTGAAAGAAAGAGAAGGTCATAGGTTAATGAGCTAGAAAGTTCACCAACAGAGGGGACCACTCAGAGCCTCCAACATACACATATACACAATTGGTAAACGTACATACACAATCAGTAAAGAACTTTTCTCTCCACAATTACCATGAGTTATTTAGACAATAGAAGTCCAATAGGAAGGGGGTTACCTTTCTAGCAGCCCCAAAGTATAGGTGTGTCTAAGCTCTTAGAGGATTTTGTGGGATGGTATAAGAAGGTATTGGGATACGAGTGGCGCTGTGAGTCTTGGGAAGGATAGACACTGTAGGATTGTATAGGAAAGGAAAAGAGAATTGTAGTTGTCTGTGGTATTGTGTTCCTTTATGTATTTTCTAAAGTTTTTAATGAGTTCCTTCATATTTCAGGAATTTTCTATGGGGTGAAAGGAAGGCTGTCCTGTACTTAAAAACTATATGTAATGGGGCAGCTAGGTGGTGCAGTGAATAAGCACCAGCCCTGGAGTCAGGAAGACCTAAGTTCAAATCCGACCTCAGACACTTAACTAACACAAAAAACTAGCCGTGTGACCTTGGGCAAGTCACTTAACCCAATTGCCCTACCTTCCCCCCTCCAAAAAGCAAAACAAAACAAAACAAACCTGTATTTATTACCATGATTTCTTGTACAAGAGCTAGGGATCCCTTTGATTCACAACTATCTCATCTTAGATATGAACTACGGTCCGAGGTTTCCCAGAGTAAACTGGGGTGAGGAAGAGCAAGGGAGGCTATAATGAGCCCATGAAATTGTTTGTTGGTGCCTTTTGACCCCCAGTAAAATCTACTCTGCCAGCCCCTCTAGCTGTCACACAGGCTGGTCAGGATTCAAGTCCCAGGGAGTTACACTGGTAGCAGCAGCCAAGGGGGACTAGTGTTAATCAGTAGAATGGGGCCACTGAGCAACTCAGATATTTACCGGTCAAAACGTACCTTTTTCTTGACCTGAATAGAATGGGCATGATCATACCAGGAAGATAATTTTTATATCTCAGATAGTGACTTTTGGAAGTTCACCAAATTGTCTTTGTCTATTCCTCATTATAAAACGCCATTTGTACTAAGTGCTGCAGGCCACTTATTTCCAGCTGAAAGATCTGGAAAGGAATGGCTTCTCTTGGGCATGTGCTCTCATCCTTCCTAGTACCAGGCAGAAAAAAAAACAAAATAAAAGCCAGGCAGGACCAATATATCCTTTGTCTATCAGGTCTATTTGTATCCAATCAATATATTATAATGTTTAGACAGGCCAAATGTGGGGACTCAGGATCTTTCTTGATTGGATTACAAGTGTAATTTGCTTATTCATTCTTCCATTAGGTACAACTTCCTTATACCTCCTGCTTCCATTTATGGCAAGAATGCCAATATTGATATGATTCATATCTTCCAGTAGTATGCCAACTCATTGGTCACTGAAGAAGCTCCCATTGAAAATACCAACAGTTAATGTGTATAGTCTAAAAACAATATCCTCTTTGGCACCCTCTGCTCCCTTTTCTCCTACTGTAGAAGAGGAACACACAGGATTAAAGGATATTTGTTTTGATCCAAGAGTCAAATGATTCATCAGCTGGTTCCTGGCTTATTCATGGCAAACTTCTATGTACTTAGCTAAGCTGTCCTTCAGACAGCAGACACAATTTCAAACTACCATATACTCAAATTCAAATTCAGGCAGAGTCTATCAACCTAGAAAGGCTTTCACTAGAATACTCTTCAAGAAACCAAGGCCACCTCCATGTCATGAGGCAACATCAAAATTGTGCTTGTGGATCATTCTACTACCAGGCAGGGGAAATACAAGAACCCCTGCATCCACAGCTGGACTTGATGTAATTTGTAATTTGATATAATTTGATTTCCAGGATTTACAATCCTAGAGACAGCTGAGATTGGACCTTCCAGAGTGACACCTTTCTCTTTCTTCTGGTTTGACCTGAGATTTTCTTATTCCCAGGTGAGCAGCTCATTACAGGGTGGGGAGTGTATATACTAATATGTAGAACTTCTCCAAATTCTATTTCAGGTTTGTTTAGATAAATGAGTTTACTTGCTATTGCTAGTTGTAATAACCTTTTGGGTAACCAGCCTTTGGTTGGGAGGTGCTAAACTGGTAAGGGTAAGCTAAGGGTTACCCTTCCCCTTAAAAAGCAATCAAGGAAGCAACTTTTTGTTCTGAATCTCTAAACCCCGTTCCCCCTAGAGATATTTGAAGGATAGCAGATAGATTCGGTTCTAGCCAGAAACACCTCTTAGAGACAGAGAGAGACTCAGGCTCTAGAGTTCCTAGGTCTCATTCTCCCACACAACTCTCATCTGTGTCTTCCTGGCAGTTCTCCACCCACCATGTTGGGGCCTGCTTCTAAATTTCTCATTGGTGTGTGGATGCCAATGGAGTACCCGCTGTCCATCATTTATTTTTCCCTCAACACATGGCTGACCCACCTTTTATCTTTTCCAGTCCTAGGATCCTCTATATGCATTTATAAAGCTTGGGCTCTGCATGCAATAGCACTTAATTAATATTGTTTAATTGAACTGAGATAAACTCATCTCAGCAATGCTTACCTACTACTTCACTATGCAGTGCATTCTTCCAAAACTTTAGACCCACTTTTTGGAAAGCTCTTTCCCATTTTCTGCCTACCTCTTGAATTTATTTTCTTCCTGGACTCTTATGTTGATTCATCCCAGCCTTCCCTTTACTCTCTCAGACCACAACTTGGAGGTTGTGATCTGAGGGTGTGCCCCCAGGGAGATCACAGATCTATTGAAGTTAGATGTAGATGCTGGGTGAACTATAGAATTGAGAGAAAACCTCACTGCTGCCTGCATGAAGCTTACAGTCTAGCAGGTCCTTTTTCCCTCTTCTAGACTTCTCTCCCTGGAGCCCATGTTCCAGAGAGAACTTTGGGGAAAGGGAAAACTTTGAGAAAAGATGTCACTGAGGAGGCAGAAGAAAGCTAATAGCCTCTGCCATCCCTCTTCCCCCTGGTTTAGTTCATTCTTTACCATTGCTAGGTTTCTACCATTTAGATCTATGAATTATGTTCTTTCTTCCCCTTATACCCTGGAATCTTCCCAGGAACCCACAATTAACTGTGTTGAATCTAGTCCAAAGGCCATTTCTCCTTTTGACCAGGGAGCAATGCCTGACTGGACCAAGACTAGAAAGGAGGCTAGATCATTGAAGAGGGGCATGGGGAAAATGCAGCCTTCCTGCAAAAGATCATAACTGATGAATCATTTAGTATAGACAGAATTCTAGAGGGCAAGCTCACACTTGCTTATAGACTCCCAGCCCACCCCTGACATTTTGTCCTCTCCTGCTGGGACTCAGAAAGTTCAGAACTCTCCATTCAGCTCAATACAGCATTTGACCAGGCTCCACAGAGCAGCTTCCCAACACTCCTGCCATTGGATAGGAGTGGGGAAGGATCAGGACAAAGCACAGTCCCCCAACACCAAACCCACGCTCACACCAAGTCTGCCTGCACCAGCTGGGACTGCCCAACCTCAGCCTTCACACACTCCTTCTGATCTCATATGGCTCTTTCTCTCTCCCATACAACTCCCTCCTCCTACTCCACAATGTCTACTGAACCTTTCCAAGTGTCAAACCAATTCATTTTTCCTGAATCATGCCCACCTTACATAACTCATGAGGCCTCCTACCACAACAACCTTTCTGTGCCCAGGCTGGAAGTTTCTGTTTCTCCTCCTCCTGCCACACTTCTATCCCCTCAATCCCCTCCAGTCCCCCCGCCCCACACCACCCTCATCCCCCAACCCCTCTCCCATCCCTTCCATCCCCCCAATCCCAATGGGCCAATACTTCTTAAATGAGACCAGGTAACAACCAGCCAATATGCCCTCACAGCCTTAGACACACAACTTTCCAACATGCTTAGGGTTTACTGCATCAGCATCTAGGGCAGGAGTTGCTGACCTTTTAAGTTTCCTGTACCTTTTGGTTTTTAGTAAACCTTCAACAGGCGTTTATTCAGCACCTACTATGTGCTAAGCACAAAGGAAACAAAAAAAGGCAGAAGACAGTACCTACTTTCAAGGAGTTCAGTCTAAGGGGGGGAGACAACATGCAAACAGCTATAAGATAAATTGGAGATAATCTCAGAGGAAAGTTATTAAGATTTAGTAGGACTAGAAAAGACTTTTTGCCTTTTGATATGAAAGATAATCAGTTCTAGAGTTTATCATGCATATGCACATAAGGAATAAAATAGATTAATCTCAATAGGATAATATATTTATTTATCAAATTGTCCATACGACTAACTCCTATCATAGCCCCTGGGGCTCATGCCTGACCTAGGGAGCCCCAACCTAGGAACTCAAGCCAAACCAGCAGGAGCAGAGGTATGAAGTACTAACAAATACAGGGAGACATATGACATGATGCTAAGTAGAGAAGATAGAATGAGAACAATTTACAAAGTTTCCAGCACATGTAAGTAGTAATAATTATAGCAGCATATTTATGTTTGTATAATTTATTTAACATCTCAGTATAATATATTTTGTTATTATACCACACTATAACGATAAAAGCAGCAACAAAATATGGAAACGTGCACAGAGGGCAAGGACTTCAGAAGGGATCAAAGAGAATCAAATCAATACCCATTTACTAAGGGTCTGCTATGTACCAGGCTATAGTGCTAGGCACTGAGAAGGTTTTTGTTCCTATCTTGTGGGCATGGAGGGAATGGGGCACAAAAAGGGAGGAGGGGGGCGCTGAAAGGGGGATAGGAGATTTTTGAACCTTCTAACCAAATTGCAATTTTGTGCAGGGTCAACCCTGCTGTCCATCTTGCTTCTATCCAGGGCAGTTCTTAAACCCTGATGGCTTTGCCAGTATCGGTACGAACACAGAGGGTTTTGTGATGCTGGCTTCCTTGTTAGGCTCACTCACCCTGGAGACAGGCAGAGAAGCTCACCAGGCAAGGCCTCTACCTCTCTGAACTTCCAGCCGTCAGTCAACAAATGGGTCCTCCCCATCTCAGCCCTTTGACTCTTGGAAATTAACCAAGCCATTGATCCAACATAGACATCCGGGGCAGAAAGCCATCCAAACAGTCCAGCCTACAAAAGGAACTAGGTGGTACAGTGAAAAGAGCATTGGCGGAGACATTAGGAAAGCAGGATTCAAAGCCTGGGTCTGCTAATAAATCATTGTGTGACCTCGAACAAGTCTCTTCCCTCTCTTGGGACTCTATTGTCTCCTCCTGGTACAATGGGTAGAGTGCTAGACTCAGGTCATCCTGACTCCTGGCTATGCCCCTTTACTACCTGTGTGATCTTGGGCAAGTCATTTAACTTTTGTGGGCCTCAGTTTCCTCATCTGTAAAATAATAATAATAACAATACTAGAGGCAGATGAGTGAGAACTGGGGCCAGGAGTTCAAATCTTGCTTCAGGCACTTACTAGCTACGTAACCCATGGCAACTCATTCAGCTTCTGTCTGCCTCAGTTTCCTCATCTGTAAAATGAAGACAATAAAATCACCTACCACCCAGGATTGTTGTAGACATAAAATGAGATGTTTGTAAAGCACTTTGCAAATCTGCAAAAAGAGGTAAGATGCTACATCCCCAGGTCCAGCCACTGATAATGGGGAAGTGATCTTAGCCTCTCTGAAATTACAGATGAAATTCTTCATCTGTAAAATGGAGGTATAATTCCCATTGCTGGGAGGATCAATTGAAATAGTATATGCACAGTGTTTTACAAAGCTTAAAGACCTCTACAAATGCCAATTCTACCATTAGAATTAGGAGGTTGGATGAGACTCAAGGGTTCCTAACCTGGGGTCTGTGAACTTTTTATTATTATTATTTTGATAACTTTGTTTCGATGTCATTGATTTCCTTTGTAATGATACATATTTTCTTTTCTCCCATCAATAACACTGTGTTGATAAGGGGTCCGTAAGCTTCAGCAGATTGTCAGAGGGGTCCCTGACCCATGGAAAGTGAAGAACCCCCAGACTAGATGATCCCCAAGATCTGGGTCTCATATTCTAGGATTCTCATTTACCAGTTTCCTTCTTCCTTGAAAGGAGAAAGAAGGGCAGCTTTGAAATCCTGGTAACCTGGGAAGAAAGACCACTCAAAGGAGTGTAGGGACAGGGGAAGGGCACAGAAAGAGGAGGCAGGGACCCCAAAGACACACACTTCAGCCTTCACATTTTTACCAAGGGCTGGCTCTCTCTTACATTCCTGCTGTCTGGCAATTGGGGTCATCTCAGGACAATTCACTTCCCCTCTGGGATCAGTGATGCTATTTCCTAACTTTGGGAAATTTTAGCATCTGAAAGGCCTATTTTTTTTCTAGCAGTAAGATTGAAGTGTCTCTATGTGAAAACTCTGCCAGGGTATTACCTAATTCAAATTGAGGACAGATCTAGCTTCCTGGTAGGTTTGTGAAATAAACTGACTACACAAAGGTATAAACCATTTAACTGAAGTGAGGAGAAAGCCCCCCACCCCCAAGTAGATCCAAGTCCCAGACACCCCCATATTCCAAATCAGGAACCTGCCTTTGAGGCAAAACATGGTGAATTTGACATTGGATATTCCCCCAGGACTGAGTGCAGTGAGGCTACTGGTAGAAGGCAAGGCAAAGCAAGAAGGATTCATTGAACAGTTACTGTGTGTTACCGTGCTACACAGTGAACATACAAATAAAGGCAAAAAGAAAGACAGTCTGGCCACAGGGAACTTATATTCTAATGAGGAAAGATACCACAGAAAAGAGAGACGAAATATGAAGCAAAGGGGGGAGGGAAGTCCCTTCGGGGAGGGGTCCAGAATGGTGTGATGCCCCCCAGAGAGTCAGAACAGTCAGGAAGGGGAGGAGAGGGGAGGCAGGTGGTAAGGAGCTGAGATCTCAAAGCACTCTTGTACTCTCGTGCTAGGTCTTAGGAGAAGGAAAAACAGCAAACCATTCCAGTATCCTTGCCAAGAAAACCCCAAATGGGGTCACAAAGAGTCTGAAATGACTATACAACAGCAACAACAAAAGGTCTTAGAATGAACTGAAAAGTGAAAAATGGAAATAAATTGTGTTGTCTTGGAAAAATGCAAAGACATTTGCACTAGCATTTGTAGGATCATAGATGTAGAGCTGGAAGAGACCTTCCAATATTTGCAAGTCCTTGGTTCTCCCAAGTAAAAAAAAATGAGAGAAAGACACACACAAAGACAGACAGAGAGATATAGATGGATGGATGGATGGATGGATGGACGGACGGACGGACGGATGGACGGATGGACGGATGGACGGATGGATGGATGGATGGACGGATGGACGGATGGACGGATGGACGGATGGACGGATGGACGGATGGACGGATGGATGGATGGATGGATGGATGGATGGATGGATGGATGGATGGACGGATGGACGGATGGATGGATGAGTGGAAGGGATGGATGGACTAACAGGCAGATGAATGGACGGACGGATGGACAGATGGACGGATGGATAATAGAAAGCATGTAGATGATAGACAACAGAGACATTCAAATAGATAATAAAGGATAAACAGACAGGGGCGGCCAGGTGGCTCAGCGAGTAAGAGCACCGGCCCCAGTGTCCAGATGACCTGGGGATCAAATCCGGGCTCAGATACTCAGCACCACACCCAGAAAGAATTGGCTGTGTAACCTTGAGCAAGTTACTTAACCCCAATTGCTTTAAAAAAAAAAAAGGATAAACAGATAGATGATGGATGATAAAGGATAGACAGATAAACAGATGACAGATGATAGATAGAAAGAGCATTTATAAAGTGCTTATTGTGTGCTACAACATTGTGTACAGAGAATAGTCCCTGCCCAGAAGAGGATATTACATTGTAATTGGAGAAGACAACATTAAAGGGAAGGTGGTAAAGTGGGAAGGAAAGCATTTCTATCTCTGAAATTGTGGCATTCTGTGCTCTTTTTTTTTCTTGGGGATTGAATGATCTGGTCTCTTACTATTCTGGGTATTATATGGCTATACCCTGACACAGGTGATGGCATATCTGTAATTGGGACAGAAATGTGCCCAAATAAACCAGGGGAGAAAAAAGAAGCTCATCTCTGAGGTCAGAGCTAACAGAGCCTCACCTAAGGCAACAGAAAACCCCAGTGGAGTTAGGGTTTAATTTGGAAATATGACCTCAGTGGTTATCTGCCGACTGTGGGCTAAGTTCCCTTAGTCCTGCCATGGCCTTCTCACCCTGGAACATCCATCGGCTCCTTCAGACCTACTGGTGAGGCCTCCTGGAACCTCCATTTACAAGTCAGCCATCCTTTTTTCCTTCCTGGTGCTGCTACTGACTCTGGGTTTTGCCAACATGCCTCAGCTACCTTCTCACCCTGAAAGTATCCTCCTCCCCTGTGGCCTTCTAGAACATTCCCCCCACCCCTGAGGACCTCTGCTAATGAGGAGCTCCTCCAGAACCTCCATTGTGAGGAAGGGCTCAGGTCAGTGGGTCATCATCCTTCTCCTGTCTCTGTTTCTGACTCTCTACCATCAACACCAGTACTCTCCTCTCCTGCCCACTGCTTTTCATCTCCCTTTATGTGCTGTCTTTCTCTCCCTCCATTTCCACCCCAGAATATAAGCTCCTTGATAGCACAGACAATTGTTTTTTTATGTATATGTTTGTATATATATAACTATATGTATACACATGTGTATGTATGTGTATATATAAACATAAGTATGTATATGTGTGTATGTATATCATGTGTGTATATACAAGTGTATACATATGTATGTATGCACATACATATATATTTTTTCCCAATGCCTGGCACATAGTAAGCACTTAACAAATGCTTGTTGACTTGACTTGAGGGAAATGCTAAGAGTCAGGGGAGGGATTGACTCTGGACTAACCGTGACAGCTCAGTTTCCAATGCGGTAGCTAGAATGCATAGGGTTGAGAGCAGGGTCCTAGGATTTACAACCGGAAGGTTCCTGAGAGATCATCCTTTCATTTTGCAGAGGAGGAAACATGCCCGGAGAGATTCAGCAACTTACCCTAGATCTCCCAGGTAATAAGTAACATAACCTGGACCTGAATGCAGGTCCTGACTCCAGATCCAGGATTCAGGATAAAGGACTGAGCTAGGACACCAGGCTCTCCTGGTAGATCTCACTATGGCCCTCTCTCCACTTTACCAGGGTTTCCACTGGGGAAGGGATGGAAGTGGGCATGCTCTCCTCTCCCTGGCCCCAACTCAAGGACATTCACAGGCAGCAACCTCAGCCCCCGGTTCAAGACAACAGTGAAGCGTTCCAATTGTCCTTCTATTGATGGAGGTGCCTTAGCTTACAGCTGTCCCTCTGCCTATATCATGTTCATAACTCCTGCTTTAATAGCTCTCACTGTGAAGTCCAGATCCACCCTGGGAGCCCCTACTCCCAGGCTCCTCTGACGTACAGAAGAGGCAATCTAGGGCCATGGACTCTGCATCATTAGACCTGGCTTGGAATCTCAGCTCTGAACTTACCTCCTTGGCAAGTCACTCTGAAGTCCCCTTCTTCTCCCCAGTCTCTAAGGTCCATTCCAGTTCTAACATTTCATAGTTCTATTGGATTTATCTTCACTGGCAATAGGGAGCCACTGAAGATTATTGAATAGGGGAGTGACATGGTCAGATCTATATTTTAGGAAGATAATTTTGGCTATTTTTAGAGAATGGATTAGAGAGACTGGAAGCAAGGAAAGCAATTGAGATATTATTATTGTAATAGCCCAGGTGAGTGCAGATGAGGGCCTGAACTAAGACAGAGGTTTCATACGTAGAAAGAAAGGGACAGATGTTAAAGATGTGGAAGCAGAATTGACAAGACTTGACCTAGAGGTGAGGGAAAGGAAGGAGTGGAGGATAGCTCTGAAGCTGAGAACCCAGGTGACTGAAACAAGGAAGGGTTTGGGGAAAAGAGCTTGAGTTTTGTTTTAGACATGTTTCATTTGAGATGGGAAGCTAGGCATTACAATGGATAGAAGGCCAGTCCTGGACTCAGAAGGACCTAAGTTCAAATCCAGCCTTAGACACTTACTAGCTGTGTGACCCTAAGTAATGCACTTAATCCTGTTTGCCTCAAGTTACCTCATCTGTAAGAAGAGCTGGAGTAGAAAATTACAAAGCACCCCAGTATCTCTGCCAAGAAAATCCCAAATGGGTTAACAAAGAGTCAGACACAACTGAAACAACTCAACAACAACTTGAGATGCCTACAAAACATCTAACTGGAGATGCTGAACAGGCAGCTAGTGATGCAGGAACAACTCAGGAAAAGATAGCTGAGCCCATGGAAGCTGGTGGGATCACCAAGAGAGAGACTGCAGAGAGAAAAGAAAATCGGGCCTAGAGCTAAGTCCTAGGCAACACCCATGTATAGGGCCGGGACACATGACAACGACCCAGCAAGGGAGACTGAGAAGGAGCAATCAAAGATGTAAAACCTGAAGATAACAATGTCACCGAAACCAAAGGAAGAGAAAGTATCTAGGGCGAGGTGGCAGTAAGTAGTGCCCAATGCTACCGAGAGTTCAAGTAGGACAAGGTCTGAGAAAAGGCTGTCAGATTTGGCAAGTAAGGGATCACTGGTCAAAAGCTATTCCCTAAGAGGTAAGTGGTCATAGGATATGGACAAAAAAAGTTCTCAGGAGAACGGCAAGCTATTACAAACATAGGAAAGAATGTTACAAATAAAGAATAACAAGAGAAATAAAATCCACACAACTCTGACATTTCACCCCCACATCTTAGACAAAGATGACTAAAAATGGGAACAATCATTGTTGGAGGGGTTGTGGAAAGACTGGCTCTCTGACCCACTGTCGGTAAAGCCATGCATTGTTCCAACTGTTTTGTAAGGCAATTTGGAATTATGCAAAGAAAATGACTAAAATGCCCATAACCTTTGACCCAAAGATTCCATTGTCACCCCAAAAAGGTCAATGATGAAAAGAAAGGCCTCAAATACACAAAAGTATTTATAGCAGCACTTTTGACAATAGAAAAGGACTGGAAACAAAGCAGATGCCCATTGACTGGGGAATGGCTGAAGACTTGAGTTCCATGAATGTAATGGAATATTACTGCTCTGTAAGCAATGATTAATATTAAGAATTCAGAAGAGCATGAGAAGCCTCACTTGAACTTATGAAGAAATAAACAGAACCAGGACAATAAGCTATATGACTACAGCATTGTAAGGAACAGTAACAACAGCAAAACAATTGAAACTAAATACTGTGAAATTATGACCAAGCTTGGCCCCAAAGGAGGCTGTGAGAAGGCACCTCCCTTCTTGGTGAGTTAGGGAGCCAAAGCAAGGGAACAAGGCAGGGAATGGCAGACTTTTCCAACGTGTTCATTAGTTTTGCTGAAATTTTTCTCTCTCTCTCTCTTTTCCTTCTTTGCTATAGAGGATGTAAGTTCCCTTTGCAGTTCTAATGACACTAAGAAGGCTTTCTCAGAGGGAGCAAGCATGGGGAGGATGGAAGTGATATAAAAACAAAAGATAGAAATAAATTTTTTGTTGTTCAGCCATTTTTCAGTCATGTCTGACTCTTCATGACCCCATTTGGAGGGGTTTTGGCAAAGATACTGGAGTATTTTACCTTTTCCTTCTCCATTATTCTACTGATGAGGAAACTGAGGCAGACAGGGTTGTGACTTGCCCGGAGTCACATAGTTAGTAAGTGTCTGAAGCCAGATTTGAATTCAGGAAGATGAGTCTTCCTGACTTCAGGCCTGGAAGTCTATCCATTTTGCCACCGAGCTGATCAAAAAAATTTTAAAGAACAACAAAAGAGGCAGCTAGGTAGGCACAGTGAATAGAGCACCAGCCCTGAAGTCAGGAGGACCTGAGTTCAAATCTGACCTCAGACACTTAACACTTACTAGCCATGTGACCTTGGGCAAGTCACTTAACACCAATTGCCCTGCCTTCCCCCCTCCAAAACACACACAAAAAAACAACAACAAAAAAGGAACCATTGGTAACCTTGGAGAGAGTAGTTTCAGTCAAGTAGGGCCAGAAATCAGATTCAAAGGGCTTGAGAAGTGGGATGTGAGAAAATGGAGGGTGCTTGAGACCCCAAAATACCCACATGCTGGGTCCTGCCAAAGGAATTTGACTCAAGTCTTCTCTCAGCCAAAGAAAAGCAAAGTTTATTAAAAGTTCGCCATATTGGATAGACTCTTAAGGAGCCTCAATATCTGTAAGACTTGTATTGGAAACTAAATTTTTCCCAGTGTTGTAAAAGACAACCCACAGGCGAACTTTTGGGAGCTACAGACACAGGACCTGGAAGTCCCTTCCTCCATAAAGGAAGGTTTGGGAGTAAGCCTCGAAAAACAAACCAAAAAAAAAACCCACAAAAAAGTCCCTGAAGTTTTCCCAGTTCCCTAGCTCTGAGAGAATTGAAAGAATCTGGCTTACACTTCCGGATGGGGTGTCTGTCCTTGTCCCAGAAGCTGAAGGTCCATATTCTCCAACATAACCAAACTGGACTGAGAACCTCAGAAGTCAGGCTAAGTACGAGACAGCCTCTTAGCTGTCTAACCTAATGGGACCTGAAAGGTCAGGTCCAAAAAAAAACACAAATACACACATGTCCCGGCTGGAGAAGGGCTCTTTAACTGATATAATGTATAGTCTATATTTGTAACAAGATTTTTTTTCTTTTGCAGTTGGAGGAAAAAGAGGGAAAGAAGGTTAATTGAAAACAATAAAACTTAATTTTAAAAATATGGATATTTAAGCAAAACAAATTCCCACGTTGTCCATGTCCAAAAAATACACATCTCAATATGCACTCAGAAAGACTGCTCTTCCTGGGGGTGTGGCTATAAAAAGGAAGAGACATACAGGACAATGATCTGAGGGGATAACAGGAGTTAGTGATGATTCTTTAAGACTGGGATGTAATTTACGGGATGTGTTTGTAAGTAGTAGAGAAGGGACCAGTGAATAAGGAAATATTAAAGAATAGAGGGGGAAAGATCACTGAAAAAACAAGTTTCTAGAGAAGATGGGATCAAAGGCAAAAGAAGAGGGATTATTATTGGCAAGAGATGAGCCACCTTTTCCTAAGAGGCTGGAGGAGGAGAAAGCAGAGGGTCATTTTGAAGTGATTTAAAGTATACAACTTTAAATCACCTATGTGGCAGTACAGTGCGTGGGGCACTGCTCCTCGAGTCAGGAGGACTCATCTTCCTGAGTTCCAATCTGGCCTCAAACCCCAAATGGGGTCACAAAGAGTTGGACACGATTGAAAAAATGACTGTACAACAACAAAGTATAAAACTGAGAAGAAGGAGCTCGTAACAGATGACCGTAATTTTTCAGTGAAGAGTGGGTCAAGATCCTTTGCTACAAAGAGGTATTGGGGGTTGGCAGATTGGATATAGATGGCTTGAAGAGAGGAGAAAAACAGCACCTTGAAGTCCACACAGTGTTTTATGTGTATTTTCTCTTTTGAATTTCATAACAGAAGTGGGGTTTTGTGGTTGTTGGTTTTTGCTTTTTGGAGGGCGATTGGGGTTAAGTGACTTGCCCAAGGTCACACACATAAGTGTTAAAGATGAGATTTGAACTCAAGTCGTCCTGACCCCGAGTCCAGCAGTCTATTCACTGCATTTCACTATTCAGCTAAGGCAATGGGTAGTCCATCCAGCTATATGTTATAAACTGTGCAATATACATTTCTCAACCATTTGATGTCTCCCATATGGATGAATAGACCAATCTCTTTCACTGGAGAAAGAGTTGCATTGAAAAGGCCCTCTAGTGTCTGGGGCTGGAAGGAATCATAGTCAACTGATCTGCCACGACTTTTGAAAATGTCTGCAAACGTCTGGAGGGCTTCATTGTGAATGAATGAATGAATGAATGAATGAATGAATGAATGAATGAATGAATGAACGAACGAATGAAAAAGCATTTATTAAGCACTCACCATATGCAAAGCACCTTGCTGCCCTGGTGATAGAAATAGAAAAGCAAGACAGTCCCTTTTCTCAAGGGGCTCACGTTCTAATAGAGGGAGAAAACCCATAGAGGAGGCTTAGACTTTGTGGTAATGCTGTTGACATCACTAACACCTTCGCACTGTCTGGCGTTGAATAGTGGTTAGTGCCAAGGCCTTTTGGCAGTGGGATCATTCTTTTCCACAGCTTCAATAGCCTTTGCTGCCGAGGGGGCAGGGACTGCGGCTCCTGCAGGGGAGACCGCCAGGTGGCATCTTGGCAAGGGATTCCCTGGATTACTGCTCGGAGAATGGGAGGAAGGAAGCTGGAAGCAGGGCCCCTACCCTGGGTGCTGCTGCTGCTCTCAAGGGCTCTTGCATTTACCTGCCCGTGGATGGCAGTTGGTGCTGAAGCAGTGGTAGCGAGGAGGCTGGCCCCCTTTTCCTCCAGGACTGCCCCCTAGGTGGTGGCTGCAGGTGGCGGTTTGGAAGCAGGACAGGTAGCATGGTGGGGCTCCTGAGTTTGCCCATCAATGGCATTATCTGTCGGGAATCCCTCTTCCATGTGGACTCTGTACAGGATATGCCACAGCAGCAGTGAAAGCCTTCGTCAAGCACACGCCCCCCTAACGCCAATAACCGTTCAGCTGGTGAACAGAACTGTATCTGGGGTGGCCTTGATCAAGGAGTCTTGTATGACCTTAACAGATACAGAAGAGACTCTCTGTGGAGGAAGCCCTCCAAGGCTGCTTTTTGCTCCACAAACCAGGTCTTGTTGAACGTAGGAAGCACTGATCCTCATTAGGCCTTAGCTTAGTGCAATGGAAAGTATACTGAGCTCAGTCACCAAATGTAAGTTAGAATCCTGCCTCCATCACTTACTTCCCTATGACCTTGAAAAAAAGGTCTGAGTTATCTTCTCTGTAAAATAAGAAATTTGGACTCAAAGCCCCTTCCAGCTCTAGATCCAAGCCCAAACACACTAATACCCTGATCCCTGCCCCAATTTAGAAAATTTCTGTAGGATGAACATACAGCTTAATTCACAAACTCCTCAGGTCAGGAACTCTATTATGTGAGTTCTTGTTAACAGAGAGATGCTTGTACCTTGTGAATGAGCACAAATGTGCTTTGGGCCCCTTTTCCCTTTGCAAATCTGAGGCTTAATTATCTGACCTTCAAACGTACCAGAGATGATGCTCTGTGGAAAGGCCTCTGCTTGTCACAGTGAAACCAATGATAAATATAGGGCCGGGAGTGATTTCTCAGTAAGACTTCATGTCAGTATTTTAATAATTGCCGAGGAGAGCCCTGGGAACCAATTACGAAACTAGGACAATTTCCCTAAAACTACCTGGTCTCCAACGCAGGGAACTTGTCGGCATTTAACGCTGATGTGACCATCAGATGGGCCAATTTACAATTTCTTAATAATAATAATACTAGGGGCAGCTAGGTAGAGCAGTGAATAGGGCACCCATCCTAGAGTCAGAAGGACCTGAGTTCAAATCTGAACTCAGACACTTGACACACTTACTAGTTGTGTGACCTTGGGCAAGTCACTTAACCCCAATTGCCCTGCCTTCCCCCCTCCAAAAAGGCCAATAGTAATAATAATGATAGCAATAGCTCAGTTCAGAAAGCACTTTACAGTCATAACTCATGCTTGTACACTTTAAAGTTTCCAACAAGCTTTTTTTACAACCGCTCCATGAAACTGAAATAAAAGTATTATCCCCATTTTACAGATAACTAAATTGAAACTCATAGAGATGACAGACATGACTTGACCACAGTGACACCATCAGTAATGGCGGAGCTAGGACTTGAACCCAGGTCTTATAAGAAGAACAGCAACATTTATCTACCACCTACTATGTGTCAAGCACTATGCAAATCACTTTACAATGATTATCTCATTTTATCCTTACAACAACCCTGGGAGATAGGTGCGATTATAATCCCCATTTTACAGACCAAGAAACTGAAGCAAACAAGCTAAGTGACTTGCCCAGGGTCATACAGCTAGCTAGTAAGTGCTGGAGGTAGGATTGGAACTCAGGTCTTCCATGGCCCCAGGAGGCCCATCCCTCTGGCAAGGTGGTGCTCCCTAGCTACCCCTTCTGATGCCCTGTCCCGTATTTTTTCTGTTCCTCCTCATCCTCCTCCAACACAAGGAATCTGACTGTAGGTTTCCAAGGAGGCAGGGACTCTTAGGGGGAGAGCACATGCAATGGGCACTTTCAGTTGGAATACACCTTCTATCAGCTTCCACCAGAAGCACTTGTTTCTCAATACCCATTGAGTGGTCAATGTTCCTGCTCAATTTTTTGAGGAATTAACTGGAAAGACTGAGTATGTATGAGCCTTGTTCAGGTAGGGTCAGCTAAGCTGACAGTCTGGTTCCTATGATGCCATCCTGGCCCCGAGGGGCAGATGATCTGGTCCAGAAGGGCCCAGATTCCTGACTGAGTTCAGTTTACTTTCCGCTGCACCAAGCTATGGTCTAGTAAGGACCAGTGCTTTGCCAGGTTCAAAAAGCAGCCCTAAAAACCCTCCTCCAACAAAGAGTCCCTCCTGCACAGGTTAAGATCAGACAAGACTCTTCGATCAGTGAAACTCCAGTTACAATTTTGTTCAACAACAACCCTCCTCTGAGGGATTGCGTTGGCCACAGATAGCTTTCCCAGGCTGAGATCCCATACAGGCCACATCCCACTCAACAGCCTATGAAAACAAAGGCCTGGGGCCAGGGTCACCCAAGGAGTTTCCTTCTCTACCACTGCTCCCAAGCTGCTCCACACTGCTAGAAGAAGCCACACAACCGTCCATCCGTACCAACCAGTCCCTCTCCACATACATGTTCCTAATCTCAACTGGGATCTGTTTTCTTCCCATCAATCTCTCTCCTCTCAATCCACTGTCTCTCACACAACTCACAGTAACTGTTCCAAACCTAGCAGTCTCCAACCACCTCCACACCCTCTCTCTCTCAGCAGACTATCTCACTTCCTACTTTAATGAGAAAATCAGACTAACTGGTGTGAGCCCCCTCATCTCCCCTACTTTGTCCCTCCAAAGCCTGCTAACATCCTCCCCCTCAGCTCCTGTCTCAGAGGCCCAAGGGGGCCTTCTCATTGCCAAGGCCAGCCATACCTCCTGGGAGTGAGTGAGGAAATCAATCAATCAATAAGCCAATATTAAGAGCCAGTTATGTCATAGGTACTATGCAGAGCATTGATGACATAGAAACTAAAGTGAGATTGCCCCAGCGCTCAAGGAATTTCTATTCTCCTGGAGAGATGACTGAGAATAGGTGTTAAAGGGGGGAAGACGGAGCCAGATGCTGAAATTACTGGAGAGGAAGAGCAATGTCCCAGAGGTGCATAGTTCACAAGGAAAAAGGGTCTGGACAGGATAGAGCAAACTCTCAAGGAGGAGAGGTGGTTGGGGGGGGGGGGGTATGATGCAGAAAAAGAATCTCCGAGTAGGAGCAAGGAATATTTCAACTCCAGCCCCTGGCCCTGAGAGTCGATGGGATGTGAGGGGAGGAGCTGCCAGCTTTGAGAGGGTGCAAAGAGAGACCAGAGCTTCAGGAGAAACGTGGGTTCCGATAGGCAATAAAGATAGAAGGAATGTTAGAGGAAGTGATCCAAGATGAAGGGAGCTTGAAAGTAAGAAAGGGCTCCAGAGGGCACAGTGAAAAGAAAGGGCAAACGAGGACTAGGGATAATCCCAATAGGGAAGAGAGTGTGGGGAAAAGTGGCCAACCAAAGAATGGCAGGGGAGACAGGATGATCTCAAATGCAATAATGAAGGTGGAGGCGGGGCCATGTCTTCCCCTGCTCCTTCTACCTATGTGACCAGGGACCAAGCTCCTAGCCCTCTTCTGGGGCTGCCTTCCCTCTAATCTTCCAGAGGAACTTGGTCCAACAGAGGATCAAAATGCATGAGACACAGTGGCAGAGCCCCCCAGACCACAGCAGGATGGAACTAGTGTTCCCATCGAGGCGCCAGTACTTGCAACAAAATCCTGGCTACCCCACCCTAGGTACAACTCTGCAGAGCTCTAATATTCTACAAGGGCAAGGGGGATTGTATTAACAAATGGGCAGACTGTTGTGTTTGAAAGAACAAAAAGTTGCTACAGCGTTCAAGATTATAAAACAGAACTGAAGTGGCACAGTGAATAGAGTACTAGCCCTGGAGTCAGGAGGACCTGAGTTCAAATCCGACCTCAGACACTTGACACACTTATTAGCTGTGTGACCTTGGGTAAGTCACTTAACCCCAATTGCCTTGCCTTCCCCCCTCAGAACAACAACAATAAACCCAGAACTTCCTAGCAGCCTGGTAAAGCCATTCTCTTGGCCTAAGTGATGGCTGGCCTAGAATCCCAAATTCAACAAGAATTTGTTGAGTTCCTATTCAGGACAAGGGCTGGGCTAGGAGGGGGAATACAAAGATAGAAAGTGAGAAACAGCCCCTGTTCCTAAGGACCTCACGCTCCACCAGGGCATCCATCCATAGGAGCCTTGGGGGCAGCTCCCAAGGAGGAAGGACACTCCAGGCTTTGGGGAAAGCCTATGAAGCAATGCTGAGGCATGAGGCACAACACTGAGTGTGGGTACAGCAAGGATGTCATTCTGACTGGAACTTAGAATTTGTGAAAGCAGTGATGTGAAGTGAAAAAAGAGCTTTAAATGCCAAGCTGAGAAGCTTGTATTTTATTTAGAGGAAATAGGTCACTAACAATCCAGGCAACTAGTGCAGCTGATAGAAGTCAAATGTGGAATCAGAAAGACACGAGTTTGAATCCTGCCTCAGACACGTACTAGTTGTAGGACCCTGGGCAAGTCACTTAACACCGATGTGGCTCAGTTTCTTCATCTGTAAGATGGGGATAATAACAGCACCCACTTCACAGGGTGGTTGTGAGGATCAAATGAAATGTTATATGTAAAGTGCTAAATTATTATTAACTAATTACTATTACTGTTAACATCTGTATATACATAGACTAGAATAGCTTGGTGGTGCAGTAGAGTTCTGAGCCTGGAATCAGGAGGACCTGAGTTCAAATCTGACCTCAGACACTTACTAGCTGTGTGACCATAAACAAATCACTTAACCCTGTTGTTTGCCTCAGTTTCCTCATCTGTAAAATGAGCTGGAGAAGGAAATGGCAAACCAGTCCAGTATCTTTGCCAAGAAAACCCCACATGGGGTCCTGGAGAGTCAGACATAGATTGAAACAACAATATACATGGTGAACTGTACATGTGTATTACATATAATGTATGTATAGTGTACATACACATATGTGTATATTGCATATAACTGTGCATATGATTATATGTTATTAAGGTCTCAAAATTTATATCTTTATATATCCCATATATTTATATAGCTATATATTGCTATAGCTTGATATCTATCTCTATCCATCTATATCTTTGAGGCCTGAATCATGTTTGTGAGAAGCAAAAGGGAGTGGGCTTGCTATGTTAACAGAAAGTGAAATGAGTTAACAAACCAAGACATTGCTTAAATCTTTCTTCCCTTTTACTCTCAAACTCCTAGAAAGAATCATCTACACTCACTGCCTTCCTCCCTACCCACTCTTCTCAGCCCCTTGCACTCTGCCTTCTGCCACTCAGCTGAAAGCGCTTGCTCAAAGATTCTTCCTGATTTCTTCGTCACTCCTTCCCATGGCCTTTTTCTCTGACCTTCTTACAACTTGTGGTGCTGTTAACTGTGCTTCCCCTCCTGCTGGATCCTCTCTTGGCTTCCATGACGATGTTCTCTCTAGTCTCCCGCCTACTCCTCCAACCCTCCGTTCTCTGGCTTCTTTGCCTGATCACTCTCTACCTCCCACCCTCTAAGTGTGGGTTTTCCCCAAAGTGCTAACCCGAGTTCTCTCCTTTTTTTTCTTCTTTCTCTCCCAGCAGTTCCATCCATTTCCATTGGCTTGATTAACGTCTGGACACAGATGATTTCCCAAACTGTTTATCAGGGTCGAATCTCTCTCCTGAGATCAATGACTGGCTGGGAAACACCTCTCATTTTATGTCAGGTAGGCATCTCAAACCCGACATGTCTAAAAACAGGACTTGTTGCCATCGCTCCAAACTCCCCCATTTCCATCCTTCAAGTCACTGAGGTTTGCAAGCATCTCATTCTTCCCTCTCCCTCATCCCCCGTATCCAATCAGTTTCTAAAGCTTGCATCTCTTCCCTTCTCTGCATTCACACAGTCACCACCTAAGTTCAAATCCTCATCTCCTCTCATTTGAACTATTATTACATTAGCCTACTAATTGGTCTCCCTGCTTCCAGGCTCCTTCTTCTCCCATTTATGTTCCACACATCTGCCATAAAACATGATAATCTGACCGTGATATTCCCCAGGCTCAGAAACCCATTGCCTCTAAGATAAAATAAGGGCTTCTTACCCTGGTATTTAAGACCTTCCACGATCTGGCCCCTAGCTACCCAGTTTTATATACTACTACTCCCAACCTCTGTATGGGGTGGGGGGGTGGAGGGGGGGACCTACAGCCTTGAGATCACATGGCCCTCTAGGTCCTCAGGTATAGCCTTTTGACTGAGGCCAAATTTTACAGAACAAATCCAAGGATCTGGAGATAGTTGGTGGTGCAGCGGGTAGACTGTTGTGCCTGGAGTTAGGAAGACCTGAGTTTCAAATCTAGCCTCAAACATTTACTAGCTGTGTGAGCCTGGAGAAGTCACTTAGCTTCTGTCTTCCTCTGTTTCTTCACCTGTAAAATGGGGATAATAGTAGCACCGATATCCCAGGGTTGTTGTGAAAATTCAATGAGATAGTTATGTGCCTGTACATAGTAGGTGCTATAGAAAGGTTTCTTCCCTTCCCTCTGTTTTCCCTTCCCATAGTGGATAGAGTGTGGGACTTGAAATCAGAAAGACTTGAGACTGTATTTTGCCTCAGGCCCTTACTGCTGTGTGACCCTTAGCAAGGCACTTAACCTCTCTAGGCCTCTGTCTTTTCATCTGTAAAATGAAGGGGCTGGCACTTAATTGCTAAAGTCTATTGAATTAAATTGAATGGCAGGGTTCGATTGCAGAACAGGAGAGAAGGCATATCTGGAGGGGAGAGGGAATATGTGACCAAAGGCAGAAATGCCTAAGACATACTCGAGAGATGGTGAGAAGAGCAGTCTGGCTAGAGATGAGTACAGTGAGAGATGGAGCTGGAAAGGTAGGTTGAGACCAGATTGGAGAGGGCCTTGAATGCCAGACTAAGAAGCTGGTTGTAGTTATTCTGGGAAAGGGACTGTTTGGATTTCCAGTGGGGTTTGAGCAGGGGGTGGGGAGCCTCCAGGGCTGGGCCAACACTTAGGCTTCAGGTTGCTCTATGGGGCATATGCACCAGATGGTGCTCTGCATGAGGGGTGGGCCAGAATCAGCAGCTGACACAGAGGAGCTCCCGGAGCAACTGCTCCCGGGGAAATCATAGCAAACTTGATTGTTATAGCAACCCAGGATTTCCATACTCGTCCACCTGGCACCGCGCCCACGGAAGACACTTTCAAAAAGTCACAGGAAAAAAAAAAAGCGGATTTGTTTTTTCTTCACTCTGCGCTGAACCTGGAAATAGAAGCATCCTCAAGACCCTGAGGTTGGGATCCTGGGCACAGCTGGGGAGGGAGCGGGGCAAGGAGACAGAGAGGCAGCCGTTCACTGCAGCACACTTGGACAAGTATTTTACTGAGCACGCCTTCTAAATGCCAGGCATTGGGCTAGAAGAAGCAGACACACAGACAGAAACCAAAGAGCCCATGTTCTGCAGGGAGGAAGCAAAGGATACACAGAGAAGGAAGGAAAAAAGCCTCTTTAAGCACAGCCATGGCAGGGAGTTGTTACGATCTCCATTTTACAGTTGTGGAAACTGAGGCAAACCCAGATTAAGTGACTTGCCCAGGGTTACACAGCTAGGAAGTATCTGAGGTGGAATCTGAACTCAGGTCTTCCTGACTCCAGGCCCAGAGTCCAGAGGCAGCTAGAGGGTGAAGTAGACAGGGCACAACCTCCCAGGGTTGTTGTGAAAATCAAATGAGATAATACTTGTAAAAAAAATGCTTCCTGCAGTGCATAGTGGGTGCTTTATAACGGAGGCTAATTTGAGTTACCAAGTCTTTCAAAGTTGTCTTTTACAATATTGTTGTCACTGTATAAATCATTTTCCTGGTTCTGTTTGCTTCATTTTGCATTAATTCGTACAAATCTCCCCAGGCTTCTCTGAGACCATTCCCTTCATCATTTCACCTCATGCCTTCCACCTTCTGCTTGGCACAGCATGTCCCCTGAGAGAAGGTGGCAAGGGAATGGGCCTGAGAATCATCTATCTACCCCAAAGCAACAACTTCCATCCCTGCCAAGAAAAGGTAACTTTGCCTTCTACTGCCAGCCTGAGCTCCCAGCTAGGATGTGTGTCCCTTGAGGTAAAGGGAAGAGGAGAGCATCTTTCTCCTATAGCATAGATCAGACTTCCCTCTCCTACCATGCTCTTTTCCTACTTAATCTCCACCCTTCAGAAGGAGAGGAGTAGTGAAACAAGATATCTCACCTGACAATCTGGTTGTGTACCTCCCCTCTCATGCCACACTTGCCCTCAGTCCAATCTCCAACTTCCATAACCTTCCTAACCTCCCTTAGGAAAAATGGAGTCATCCATTCATTTATGGCCCCTCCACTCACACCTGGTCATACCCTTCACATCCCAGTGATTCTGGGCCCCCTACGTGATGCAAACCCCATTCCCCAACTCCCAACACTTGATTCTTTATTCCCATCCACCCCAAAACTTCAAATAAACACTGCCCAGCCTTTCCACTGTGTCCTCTGGAATGCCTGTTCTATAAGCAGCAACAAACTTCCCTTCGTCCTAAATCTTTTCCTCTCCCACTCCTTCCACTTACTAGCTACTACTGAAACCTGGCTCCTCCAGATGACATGCCTCCCTGACCACCCTTTCCAGTTCTGGCTGTACCTTCACTCATTTCCCTCTGCTCACTGGGATTATGGCAATAGCCCACTAGTGGGTCTGCCTGCCTCAAGACTTCCCCCTCTCCAATCCATCCTCCATTCAGCCACCAAAGTGATGTTCTTAAAGCCAGGTTCCACCACCCATGCTCAGTGGCTCCCTATCACCTCCAGAATCAAATACAAAATGCTCTGTTTGGCATTCAATGTCCTTTGTAACCTGGACCCCTCTTCTTTTCTAGTCTTCTTATACTTTACTCCTTACCATGTACTCTTTGATCAAGGGGACACTGACCTCCTGGCTATTCCACAAACCAGATAGTCCATCTTTAGACTCCAGGCATTTTCTTTGGCTGTCCCCCATGCCTGGAATGCTCAACTTCTGACCATTGGCTTCTTTGGCTTCCTTGAAGTCCCACTAAAATCTCTTACAGGAAGCATTCCCCTACCTCTCTTAATTATTTTTCTTTCCCTCTTAATTTTTTTTCTCATTTATCCTGTTTGTAGCTTGGTTTGTATATATTCATTTGCATGTTATTCCCCCCCAATTAGACTGTAAGCTCTTTGAGGGCAGGTCTTTTGCCTCTTTTTGTATCTATTGCACTTAGCACAGTGCCTAGCACATAGCAAGCATTTAATAAATGTTTACTGATTGATTGATTCCTTACAATACAATAGTATTCCATCACACCTATATACTATAACTTGGCTTAGTCATCTGAAGGTATACCCAATGAATGGGCACACCTTCAGATTCCCATTCTGCCACCTCAAAAAAAAATTTAAAATATTTGTGTATAGCCTGAGTTAATTATTTTTTTTCTTAGAACTAATCCTTCCCTTAATCTAGCCTCCCTCTAATTTCCTTTCTCCCTTCTCCTCCTACTTTTCTATTAAGTGAAATACATTTCTATACTCAATTATGTATGTATTCTTCCTAATTTTGGATGATAGTGAGGTTCAATTATCAGTCACTCCCCACTTTCTCCTTATTTTTATAGACTTCTACTTATACACCCAGATTATGTAAGATAATTTCCCCCCACATTCCTTTCTCTTTCTCCCCCCTTCAGTGTATTCTCCCTTTATGACCCCTGATAATGACAGTGTTCAAAAGGGACAAATATATCATCTCCCAAAATAGAATATAAGCAATTTATCTTTGCCTATAATTTATGATTATTTCTTTGTGTTACCCATTTTATGATTCTCTTGCTTCTTGTTTTTGAACTTCAAAGTTTCTACACCACTCTGATCTTTTCATTTGGAATGCCTGGAAGTCCTTTATACAATTATATTCAGTTTTGCTGGGTAAGTTATAGGCTATAAACCTATACTATGCCTTTTGGAATATCATATTATAAGATTTTTTGCTCCATTATAATGGTAGCTGCTAAATCATGTGTGATCTTGACTGTGGTTCCTAAGTACCTGAATTCTTTCTTTCTGACTTCTTGCAGCATTTTTTTAAACTGGGGACTCTGGATTTTGGCTATAATGTTCCTGGGAGTTTTCATTTTAGAGTTTCTTTCAGGAGGTGAACCAGTGGATTCTTTCTATTTCTGACTTGCTCTCTGGTTCTAAGAGATCTGGGAAGTATTCTTTTAAGATTTCTTCAAGGTAGTACTGAAAGTCCTTAAATTTGTTCTACTTAAATCTGTTTTCTAGGTCAGCTGTTTTTGCTATGAGATACCTTACATTTTTTTCTACTTTTTTCAGTCTTTTGACTTTGTTTTAGTATTTCTTGTTGTCTTATAGAGTCATTGCTTTTTCATTTTCAGGGAATCTGTTGCTTAGGCAAGGTTTTATACCTCTTCTGCCAAACTGTTCATTCCCTTTCCAGTTCTTTCTTCCATAGTTCTCATTTCTTTTCCTTTTTTTCCTTTATCGCTCTCATTTCTTTTAAAAAAAAATAATTCTTTTTCAGTAGAGAGGTGGGAAACTACAGCTATGGAATGCTGCATACAATGAGGTATAATCACTGTGATGGTTTTGAAATGCCCATGGCCTCATATACTAAGCCCCTGTATGTAACAAGTTTAGCCAGGAGCCCCTCTCTTGTAAGAAACAGACTTGGCCATACTTCCTGATAAGATGTCAAAATGATCCTGGACATCTGGGTCTCACAATAAATCAAGGCAAGGACTATACAACTGTCCAGACCAAGGCCTGGCTACAACGGATGTGCTTATCTACCATTGTCAGACTAACTTTACTTCCCACAAGACTAACTTTGTTTCCCACACCTATTTTTGGCGGGTTTTGACTTTAAATATTCCCCCTTTCCCTATGGTCAGGGCAGCTCTCCTAAGGTTTCCTTGGGAGACTGTCACTGGCCAGCTTAATAAACTGATGCTCAGAATAATTGACTAGGCTTGGGTTCTTTTTCTCTACATGTCCATTTCAGTTTGGTTTTGCTTAACTGCTGAAATAAGGAATCTATAGATGGAGGAAGTATATCCAGAACTTTGATATAAATATAAAACGTATCAAAACAATACCTAATTTTTAAAAATCTTATCTTGTACAATACTGCTTGGAACCTCATTAAACAAAGTGTTACTACAGATGACTTTTTAGCAAATATATTAAAGCCAATCCATCTCAGTAAGTGCATCTCCTTCAAAGTAGTCACCTTAGAAGGCTACACCCTTCTACCCATCAGGATGCTACTGCCCACCATGTTATGAACAATGGAAAGTTTCTCTTTGGAAGCTGCCTGTGGCACTTTGAATTCTTAAAGGCAGCAAATCTTCAAGCAGGGATTTTTATAAAGAAGTCATTTGGAGCCTAGCCTAGCAAATAGGGTTGCAAGAAGCTCTATAAATGGAGACTGATTTTCTCAAGGGGATCATGACCCCAAAATAATCCCCAAATAGAAGTTTCCAAAATAGTTTGATTTGCTGCAGCTCCTCTGAAACAGAAGCATAGCCTCTTAGGATAACTGGCTTGAAAGATAACGCTCATTTGGGGAGGACTTAATACATGAATATAATGGTATATTGCAGTATTTTTTAAAAATGGTGACCATGAATAACACCAAGAAACATAGGAAGACCTACGTGAACTGATGAAAAATAAAATAACAATATATAAAATAAAAATGGAAAGAGAAAGACTGGATATTGTGTGATTATAATGACCAACCTTAATCCTGAAAAAGAGATGTGAAAATGTATTTCCCTCCTTCCATCTTTGCAGAAATGGGGTAGAGGGAGAGGTGGTATGTGAGCTGAGCATCTACTATGAGACTCAGTTAATGAGTTGGTTCATTTTGCTGAACTACTTTGTTTTTTCCTCTGTCTTTTTTATTCTTCATGCATAGTACCCATGACTCAACCAACCAACCAGCAGACCATTTATGTATTCAGGGAAAGGGTACCCTCCAGACCATATCAAGGAGATGGGATCAATGTAGTGTCAGTGGGGACATCCAAGTCTTACACAAAGATATCTGCAAAGCCAAAAGTCTTATCTTTTAATTTTGTTAAATTAATTAGGGTTTCATTTACTTGGCTTAATATTTCTCTGTTACCTGTTAAAATACTAATACTTATGAAAGAGATTATACTTTGTAACCCAACACAAATGAATTTAGCAGATCATTAATACTATCCAATACTCTCCATGCATATTATCCAACTATTTGTTCATTTTACAGATAAAGAAACTGAGGCCCAGGGGTGAAATGATTTGCCCAAAGTCATATAGGTTAATTCATAATTCATTCATAAACTAGTGGTCTTTCTGATATATGGTACTCTTCCTTATGGTATCATTAAACTTGATCCCAGAGAGCAGTAATATCTTAAGAGGGAAAGATAGGAAGGAAAAGGTCAGAGCATGAGGCCAGCCCAGGAATTGATGGTATACCCAAGCATACACCCTGTGAGACCAGGCATCACAGGGAGACCACAAGAGAATAACCAAGAGGCAGAGAGAGGGAGACACTGAAAGGCAGAGGGGTGAACCCAGAAGTCACCTGTCAAGGGATAGCTCTTGGAGCCAGGCTAATCCAATGAAGGCAAACCATGTCTATAAACATGGTCAAAGCCTGCCACCAAGTGATGGTGCTCTCTGGGATCTCTGCTGCTATGGCAAGGAAGCAGAAAGAGGCCCCATCTTCACCCATCACATGGAAGTGCACTTTGTGGGACTTTCATGAGCAATTCATTTCAGCAGATTCTCCCTGAAGATGTCTATAAACTAAACCCTCAAGCCTAGACTTAAGATCATAGGATTTAGGATCGACCTTAGAAATCCTCTAGTCTGATGTCTTCATTTTACAGATGAGAAAACTGAGACTGAGAGATAAAGTCAAATGCAAAGAATCAGTATAGTGTAGTGGAAAAGGATGCTAGACAAGGAGACCCGAGTTCAAATTATGATTCTAACACTTAGTAGTTGTGTGACCCTGGACAAGCCACCAAACTTTTCCGCAGCTGTTTACCCATCTCTAAAATGGGGATAAGAAGGTGTGTGTTACCAACCTCACAGGGTAGTTGTCCTGATTAAAGAACTCTGTAAACATTAAAACATTATGTAATTAAGAGTTCATAGGATCCTTGATTAATTTGGAGCTGAAGAGATGTTAAATCTCATCTAGTCCAATCCCCTCATTTTACAGATGAGTAAACTGAGGCCTGGATAGGTTACATAATGGGCTAAAAGAGAGAAAGTCAAAACTTTCTTTTGAAATTTAATGAGGAAACTTCATACACTTACTATTTAGGGAATTATGCTAAAATTTAAAAATAGTGAAAGTTGACAGATAGAAGAATGGTACAGCGAAGGCAAAATCATCATGAAAGTAAAGTTGGCTTCCAGAATTATAGTCTCCCCCCATCTGCCTTTTTTCTACTTCCTGAAGAGTATCCCCTTGTTTCTCCCACACACAACCACCGGGAGCCTTCATAAGCCATCTCCCTTTCCTATTATGACCCGAACTCAGGAATAGCTCTGATGAACCAATTCACAATAAGATGAAAATGGTTAGTAAGCTCATGAGTCTTGGTTCACAGAGGGTAACTCCACCCAAAAATAGGTGCATTTTGAGGGTAACCTATTATATTAAACCAAATAGACAAAGATCTAATTATGACCTTGTCAGCATCAGGGAATCATGGGATTTTAGAAATAGACATCATCTATCCTTTTACAGATGAGGAAAAGTGAGATCCAGTGAAGTTTCTTCTCAAGGTCACATACCTAGTTAGTAGCAGAGGTAGACCAGAACTCCAGTTTCTTGACTCAATTCAGTTGAATTCAATTGTTTATTGTGTTTACTATAAGCCACCCAGGGTACTAGGTGCTAAAGATACAAACACAAAAACAAAGTGACCCCTGCCCTCAGGGAGCTCATATGCTGGGGAAAGGGGGGTGGGATAAGGGGAGTGCTAAATGAATATTTAAAAGATATACTGATATAAATACAAAGGAATATAGGGATGGGGCACTACCTGGGAGGATCACCAAAGGCCTGGAAAGCTAGAGATTGCATAAGGGAGAAGTGAGCTAGGAGGGCATTTCAGCCTGCATAAAAGAACAGAAATGGGAGAGACAAAGTAAGCCAGTCTGGCTGGAACACAGTCTGTTAAGGGAGTGACGTCGATCAGTTAGCAAGCATTTATTAAGCATCAGGCTTTGCTGGGTCGTAAAATCCATCTGTAAAGATGGGCTAGGGACAGACTATGAAGGACTCTAAATGCCCTACAGAAAAGTTTAGAGTTTATATAAAGGCAATAAGAAGTCCCTGAAGTCCCATGAGCAAGGTCATGTCAAGGTATTCCTATGCTTCAGGAATATTATTTTGGTAACTGTGTAAAGGATGGATTGGAAAAGGGAAGAGATTGGAGGCAAGGAGACCAACTAGGAGATTTCTGCAATAGTTCAGGGTACTTTCCCTTCAACCATGTCAGTAAACCAGCAGGAAGGTGTCATTTTTCTGATGGGAATCCTCCCTGGCTCCCTTGAAGTCATACCAAGTAGGCAACTGTCTACTCTGCCTATGTGTGAGGCCAGCATTATATGGGAGTATAGCCAACCGTGTCAAGAGAATATTGGGTATCATCCCAGGTGGGAGTGAAGAAGATGCTTCTCAGATTGGCATTCAGACCTCTTGGTCTCTTTTAGCTCATACCTGGTGAGGCAAAAGTAACCATAAATCCTGGTTTGGTTAAAACCATCTCAACTGCTAGCAACCTCCAACAGAGGGATGAGCGTTCTAGGACCATTTACCAAGTAAGCTCACAGTGTCTTTGGCCTATAGACCAAATAAGAAGTTGTACATTGCTTGGTGAATTACCATAGAAAGCTTAAACCAGTCATTTTCTATTTCACAAAGTCCTTCAAAAGTCTCAGAATCCTGGAGCCTAGAACCCATGAGACTAAGAACTCCTTAAGAGGGGCGGCTCGGTGGTGCAGTGAGTAAAGCGCAGGCCCCAGAGTCAGGAGGACCCGAGTTCAGTTCCGGCCTCTAGTGGTGTGACCTTGAGCAAGTTACTTAACCCCAATTGCCCTCCAAAAGGCCAAAAAAAAAAAAAAAGAACTCCTTAGGGGCAGGGACTGCCTTCTGCTTTTCTTTGCATCTCTAATGCTTAGCACAGGGCTTGGCATGTAGTAGGTTATGTTATGCTTGATTGATCGATGACTGATTGGACCAGGCAACAGGGACTCCTGGAGGATGCAGGCAGCCCAGTGCAACAGAAATCATGATAAATTTGTAGTTAACCTATAGACCTTGGTAGCATCAGAGGCAGGAGCTGCCCCTCCACGTTTCTGCCCTGGCCCCATTCCCTCCATATGTGTCCATATTTGACCTCCTGTGCATCCAGTCTTCCAGCAGAAAGTATTTGTGGGACCAGATGTCCCAGATTTATAGAGAAAATGTTCTATTGCTATTTTCTTACTCTGCTAATTCACTAAATGCCTTTGCTTTGAACTAATTGCATCTTCTGGTTAACTATTTAAAGGAAACACATCAATGGGGGCTTTTTACTGTGGTTTTAAGTGGACATAGACTCAAATTACATCTTGACCTTGGGGTAGCTTTTCCAGGAAGTCAGCATCTCTAGATGATACAATAGGAAATATGATTGCTTTGGGTAAAAATCTATCCTGGAAGATGGGTGTGTTAAAACACAGACCTCAACATGGCTATCCCAAGGCCTTAGCACCAAAGACAAAAATCTCTTAGAGGCCAAGCCATTACAGGCACCAAAGGGCAATCCAAGGGTCTGATAATCAGCTAAGACCTCATTTACAAAGCCAGGGAGAATTCTAAGGGAAGTTAATTGAAGTGAATGAAATCCTGAAGAGTTTAGCACTCAAATTCATGGAACTAATTTTAGCCTAACTGAGATGAAGAGACCCGAAAAAAACTGCACAAAAACTGAAGAGAAACTAATTTGGAATACATAATAGGAAGCAAACTTCTCAAATTTCCTAAGAACCCATGAGACGTGATTATTCAAGAAATAATTAGATGCTATCCTGGGGGGAATGAAAGCTAAAAATGAAGAAGGGGAAAAGGGAAGGTGCCAAAAGGTCAGTGCTTGCTCCCAATATTTTTCTCTTTACAGATTCAAGATACAAGAATTAATTGGCAAAAGAACAATACAATGAAAGAGGCAGTCATCAAATGAGGTTGGGAAGCTTCAAACTCATTTGGTTTTGCTTTTTTTTCTTCTTTTTTATTGACTCCACTTTAATGTTTAATATAAACAGAGACATACAGCAGACTTTAGATAATGCCATGCAGGGTTGGGCCCACGTAGAGGAGGAAGAGGGGAGTTAATTTAACAGCAACATGTCACTCTGCCCCAAATCTCTCCAATCATAGCCTAAAATTATAAGGTTTGGGGAATTGGTTAACACAATAATCCATTATCAACCATTAATACTTTATCATTAATTAGCTTGACTTTAAAAAGCTTGACTTTAGGTTTGAGGGAGGTAACATAGGGAAGGGTTTCTAACACTGGAAGTCAAATCCCATTAGGTAGAGGAAGGGAAATTCTCCAGGCTACAGACTACAAACTGAGCCCTGCCCATCCCACTCTCCTCCTGGCATGTTAACCCTCTTTCTGACCATTCTCTTTACCTTGCCCCATATCATCACATTTTACCTTGAGCTTCCCTTTCTTTCTGCTCTCCTTTCACATTCCCTCTCTGCAACTCCAAAAGCACCTTAAAGAAGAAGGTCAGAATGTCATGCAGGTCCATGGGAAAATTAGGGTACCTGGGGCATGAAGAAATTTTTAAAGAGAATTATGGCTGAGCTTTCCCCATGACAAAGAGCTTGGGGGATGTGGATGCCCATCCATTCAAGGACGCTGAGGCCCCAAGGTAGAGTTACAAACTACCAGAGCTGTGCCTCCAAACATCTTACCCACTCCTTCCCCTTCCCGTGACCCAAATCAGTTTTATCACAAAATGGAAATTCACCTGAACCTTGGTATGTCCTGGTCCCACGCTTGTAAAGAAAAAAGCAACCAGAGTCCTAGTTTTATGGAATCTCCAAAGAAGAGAATTAGAGATCTGGAAAGCAAAGATCTCCAGTCCTGTCCAGGGAAGCATGTGCTGATTCTAGATTCGCAGCCCCCAAATCGAAGAAAGCAATTCATCAGATTTTTGTTGCTATTGTTCAGGCATTTCAGTCATATCCAACCCTTCATGACCCCATTTGGGATTAAGATACGGGAGTGGTTTGTCCATTTCCTTCTCCAGCTCATTTTACAGATGAGGAAACTGAGGCAAACAGGATTTTAAGTGACTTGCCCAGAGTCACACAGCTACTAAGTGTCTGAGGTCATACTTTAACTCAAGAAGATGGGTCTTCCTGACTCCAGGCCTGACACTCTATCCTCTGCACCACCTAACTGCCCCAGTCATCAGACTACCTAGCTTGGCTGAAATGTAGAACACAGATTTCTAGCTACAAGGGACCATGGAGGTCATCTGGTCTAACCTCCTCATTTTGAAATGAGGGAACTGAGACCCAAAGAGTTTCAATGACTTGGCCCTAGTTCACACAAGCATTAAGTGGCAGATCTAGAATTTAAAGCCAAGTCTTCTGACTCTAAATCCGCTGCTATTTCTACTGTACTATGTCTAAAGACATCTGAATTCCTCTGGCCTAATTCTGTAGGAAATTCTGAGGACAGATTTCTCATCCATAATTTTGTTTCCTGATGGGATTTGCCCACTAGAAAAAGGGTGCTCTAAACAAATTACTTACCCAAGTTCCCGAGTCAGATTAATTAGAAATTTAATCCATTGTCATTTAGGGTTCTCAGTAAGTCTCTTTCTGAGTTTGGATTGGTGAGATTCAGTTCTCTGGAGTTTGATCAGTCCTGGCTGATGAAATCAAGTTTCTGTAGCTTCAAGCCTGAGGACCTGACCCCTAGACTACACAATGGAGCCTAGCCTAAAACAGTCAGGATGCCTTCATTACTACAATCCTTAATCTTAGCATCTCTGACTTATTCTATTGAAGTGGGATCATCCTCTTTTGGGGGAGAATTGTGGGGGAAATGGAAAGGAGGGGACTTCTCACCTCTCCCAGGACCTCTCTCAAAGAAAGATCTCCAATCTCAAGGTCTTCCTCCAATCTTGTGTGCCTCTTCAAGACCTTTTTCCTTCTTCATGATCTAGTTTCTTCTCTCAAAACCTATTTCCTTTCGAGGCATAATCTCCTCTTTCCAGTGCTCTTGTAAGTCTCCTAATTCCTGCCCTAGTCTTCCAGATCTTGGCCTCCTTTTCCCATACCACCCACCCTAAAACATGTATATACATACACACATGTATCTCTCCTCCTTCACAATCTATTAACTAGGATCATCTCCTTGTCATCTCATTTTATGGCCTAGTGTAGTGGCCCGGTATTTCCAAGGTCCTAGGATTTTTTTACTTGTCAAATTTCAGATGAAGGTAGTTTGCTAAATTAAGAATGGTTTCAGTATAGGGGCGGCCAGGTGTCTCATCGAGTAAGAGCACCAGCTAGGAATTGAATCCGGGCTCTGACACTTAGCACCCCCCCAGAAACACCTGGCCATGCAACCTTGAGCCAGTTACTTAACCCCAATTGCTTTAAAAAAAAAAAAAAAAAGAGAATGGTTTCAGTGAGGGAGGAGTTTAGAGCACAGGTATAAAACTTGTGGCTCAACTCCTGAGTTACAATTGGGAAACATTTAACAAAATAAATAAAAATATAATTTAACATATATAATGTTAATTTGAGGTTTTCTAAGTCAATATGCAGCCACAAATTCATTTATATTTTTATACTGCTGAGAATCCCCAAATGTCTTAATGGTGTTCAAGCTGAGGCTGGAGGATCCCATAGTATAATTCTAATAATAATGATATTAAGAATAATAATAGAGGGGAGGCCAGGTGGCTCAGCGAGTAAGAGCACCGGCTCCAGTGTTGGGACGACCTGGAGATCGAATCCCGGGCTCAGACACTCAGCACCACACCCAGAAATAATAACTGGCCGTGTAACCTTGAGCAAGTTACTTAACCCCGATTGCTTAAAAAATAATAATAATAATAATAATAAAGGGGCAGCTAGGTGACACAATGAATAGAGCACGGGCCCTGGAGTCAGGAGGACCTGAGTTCAAATCCAACCTCAGACATTTAACACAAAAACTAGCCTGTGACCTTGGGCTAGTCACTTAACCCCAATTGCCCTACCTTCCCCCCTCCGAAAAGAAAAAAAAAAAACAGCTTAGATCACAGATTTGTAGGATTAGCAAAGTGCTTTACTTACATTTAACCCTCAACAACAATCCTGATAGGTAGGTACTATATTATTGTTCATTTATGGATAAAGAAATAGAATCTGAGAAATTAGGTGATTTCCTGAGGGTCCTATAGTTAGTAAGTGTCAGAACTAGAATTTGAGTCCAAACCTTCCTGACACTAATTCCAGTTCACTATCCTGACTAAATACTGCCTTACTTGTCAGGATGTTTCAAGGGAAGGTGGGGCCTCCACCCACCCCCACCCCACTGGACACACTCACTAGACCGAATGGTCACTTCTAGCCCTAAAATTCCATGACCCTCCCTCTTTTTCTTATCTTTCTCCCTAAAATCCTTGTCTCTTCCCTTTCTTCGTCTCCCATCATCTCCTGTAGCCCTCTGCACTGACTAATAATATGCACCTATTACTTGAAAGTTTATGCCCCTCAAAGACAGGAAATTTGTGGAACTGGCTTTGCTGAGACGTTCAGCACCTCTGTGAAAGCTACCTGTGGGTAAGACACTCTGCCCACAGTGAATAACACAAAGTCTTGACCTCGAGGAACTTAACACAGTGCAACAAGTGGACCAGGAAAGGGAGGAGAGTTTGGAAGAAAGAAAAAAAAAGAAGAGAAAAAGGAGGAGGCAGTGTGCTGTAGTTAAAAGCACGGGGATTTTAAGTCCAAAGGGCTAGGTTTGAATTTTGGCTGTGCCTCTTAACAGATATATGACTTTGAGTTTCTTTCCCCTCGATTTCCCCATTTGGTCCGCAATTTCCTCATCTGTAAAATGAGGGGGGCTGAAATAGATAATCTCTAATCACTCCAGCTCCCATTTAACTAGGGTTAGGGATTTTTTTTTTTAAAGATTAGGAATTGGAGCATCCTGGTTGGAAGGACTCGCTGGGAGCCCGGATCAATAGCTCAGTTCAATTACACAAGGCTTCATCACCCAATCACGAATCCATACGGGCTTTGGTTTTCCTCACAGCCCCGTGAGGGAGGTGGCACAAATTTTCTCACTCCCATTTCACAGACGGGTAAACGGGCTCAGAGAAGATGTCAGTCACCTAGCGTCACACAGGTGGGTGTCCACTCCCTCTATGGCAATCAGAGTCCTGAGCACACGACCCACTGGTACAGGGCATTGGAAGACACGGTCTCAGGACCGAGGATGGGTGCAAGCTGGGCAGGGGCAGAATGCAGCGGAATGCGCCCCGGAGTAGAGTCTGGAAGACCTGAGTTCAAATCCTGATTCAGACCCTTATCAGCTTTGTGACTTTGCGCAAATCCCTTAGTGTCCCTGAATCTTAGTTTACTCCTCTATAAATAAGAGGAATGGAATCGAGGGGCATTAAGGTCCCCTCCATCTTCAAATCCATGAGCCCATGACCTCTATCTAAGGCTCTCTCCTAAGTCTAGCATCCCATAAGGTCTAGAGAGACGAATCAAGATGCTCCAGCCCCCTGCACCAGTCAAAATTTCTACGCCTGCGCAGCAAGAGGGGCGCTGACTTAAGGTGCCTCGGAACCTTTGTGCGACAGCTGCGTTTGCGCTCCGGAAGCCTCTCGGTGGAGGACAAGCCCGGCTCTGTCCCCACTGCGCTCTGACAGCGGCACCGGAAGTGACCCGTCCTGGGCGCCGCCGCCGCTGCCGCAGCCGGGAGGAGCTGCCACGTCCGAACCCGGGAACCGCCGCCGCCGCCGCCGCCATGGTAAGAGCTCTCTGCTCAGCGAGCCGGGCTATGGGAGCCCCCGGGCTGGGGAGGGAGTGGAAGGGCGGGAGGCCTGGCCGGGGTCCGCGGGCCGCTGCTTCCCTCACACGCCCCATCCCTCGCCCCGGGGCCGGGTTGTGAGGAGACCTGCCGGCGCCGCCGACCTGCCTCCTGCCCCGGCCCGAGAACGGGGGCGCCTAGCGATCGTCCCCCCATCGCGGGGCGGCAGCCTCGGCTCTAGTCCGGCCGGGCCGAAGTCCCCTGACCGCCGGAGCTGCCCCTGCTCGTTCTGGTGTAGAACAGGGGTCTGGACGAGAGAAGGCGCCCGGGCCGCCCTGGTATGGTCGGGTGGGGCAGAGACGCGGCCGTCCATCCGGGCGTGAGGCGGCCCTTGGTGCGGGCCGGGCCTCGGGGCTGCCCTCGGAGAGCTGGAGGGCGCCCGGGGGTCGGAGCGGGCGTGTCAGCGGCCGAGGAGCGGCAGAAACGGGCATCTCTGGGGAGGGGGAGGGGTTGTCAGCCCAAAGCTGAGCCCCGAGCTTCTCGCGTGGAGAAGTCAGAGGCCGCAAAGGGGAAGGTTCGCCGAACGTCAGTTACATAGCTCGTCCCAAAAGTCTCAGTGCAACCTAAAGCGAGGCTTTGAGGGCGCCCTTCCCGGAGCCCCTCCCCATCCACAGAGGCTCGCAGTGCCCCGAGCTTGCAGAGTCTGGTCAGGCTTAACGTTGAGCGGGATCGGAGCAACCCAGCCCAGCCTCCATCGCAGGCTGTGAGTCTCTCCGTGCTTGCGATCGGTCTGCCACGTGGTGTTTATCAAAGTCCAGACCATTGATTGAGTTGGGAGTAAATGTCTAGACCTTGTGTGCAGATCGCTGTACTGATACCAGTACAGCATCGACACCATGATTCATCCCAAGCAATGTCGTACCTAGGAGCTTGGTTTCCTCATGGGGCTTTTAGGGCAAAAGTGGTCCTTGTTCTCCCTGCATTCAGTTTTGTTACAAAGGTTAGGAGTAAACTCTGAACATCCATAATCTAACCTTAACAGTGTTATTGTGAGTCTTCCATTGATGTAATCTGTATTTCAGATTTTGTTTTTATCCTTTAGAACTATTTTGATTGTCAGTCAGTAAACATTTATTAAGTGCCTTTGTGCCAGGGACTGTGCTAAGTGCTGGGGATGCGAAAAGAGGCAAAAGATGTACCCGGCCTTCACAGTCTAATGGGAGAGACAACCTGCAAACAGCAAACCGTATACAGAATAAATAAGAAATACCTAACAGGGAAGGCACTCGAATTAAGAGGGAGGTGGAAAAAGCTTTCGGTGAAAGATGGAATTTTAGTTGGGACTTGAAGTGAAGCCAGGAGGGTCAGTAGTAAAAGCAGAGGAGGGAGAGCATTCCAGGCATGGGGGAATAGCCAGAAGAGAAAGCCCAGAGCCAAGACAGTTCATCATATAGAATATCTATTTTATTTGCTCCATAGTTCCCTCTTGCAGGCTTCAAAAGGTGGCCCCTAGTTCTGATTTTTTTTTTAATTTGGTAAACAAAAATATATTCACTCCATTCAGCTTTTTGGTGCTATAATAGACTTTGCCTACACCTGTATCCCTGCCTTCACTGTTCTAAAATAAAGATTACTAAATCTTGTGATATTTTTCTAGTGGATTTAAACAGGAAAAGTTGAAATGGGTGAAGTTATAAGAAACATCCCTGTCATACCAAAATATATAATTTTGCTCTTTTCATATAATTTTAATATTGGCCATACTTCAGTATTTAAAGTATTCGTATTGGTAGTCCATTGTTAATAATTGCTATGTACATAATACTTTGTGGTTACAAAGTGCTTTACACAGACCCTGCCACAAAGAATTTGCTGGCCAGTGCAAAATTCCATTCAGTTCAGGGAGCATTTATTAAGAGCTAGCTGTGGGCCGGGCATTGTTCTGAACTAAGGAAAAAAAGACAAAAAGGAAAAAAGTTGCTGCCCCCTTGAGCATACCTTCTTTTGAAGGGAAGGGGAAACAAGTCACATGTAGATGGGCCAATGTAAAAACACAAAGTAATTACAAAATGAGGGGATATGCTGGCAGCTACCGGCTAACACAGGCATCAGTAATTCACATGAGGCAAGATGTCACAAGCTATGTGAGAGAGTGAAAGTCCCCTTGGAATTCACAGGAGGCGGAGGCCCTTGTTGTGAGGCTGGCTGGTCAGAGGGGGCTGCCTAGAAGGGGAGGATCTTCAGCTGGGCCTTGAACGATGGATGGGATTTACAAAGACAGAAAGCTATGTCGATAGCATCAGTAACCCTAGATGTCTTGTAGTCATAATCCAGAGGTGCTCTACAGACCACTTAGCACACAGATATGCCTCCAGTGTTAGATGGATGATGTCACTCGGTCAGAAATGGTGTGTTAAGTAGCAGCCCCAAGGGGATTGTGGCCCAAGATCAGAGAATAAGGTGGTCTAATCCAATTTGTACAGAAAGTGCTGCAGAAGCTAAATGATGTACAAAGTGACCATAGGCTAGAATTATTGAAGTTTATATTGAGAAAATTTTGAAAGGATAGGGGACCATTAGATGGAAATAATGGATCTGATTTCTGAGGAGGTTGCTTTTTATAATTGCCATTATTAATTTAATGTAATCTTTGGTTTTAGGTGTCAGTCATTAACACTGTGGATACCTCCCATGAGGACATGATTGTGAGTATTCCATTTAACAATTACTTAAATCTGAAACTGACACTCCTGTGGGATGGCAGCATTTTTATTTTTGATTATGCAGTTTTGATGTGTTTATGAATCAAAATGGTTTTGGATTTTTTTTTTTTTGAGAAGTTGCCAAACTCTAGTATTCAGCCATTAGAAGACCACATCCATCCTTTCTTAGAGTAACAGTTCCTCTTCAGAAATGCTCCTGTTGTCTGAGAGGCCATCATGTCAGCCCTTAACTCTTTTATTTTTTTACTTTTTGGAGGGCAGTTGGGGTTAAGTGACTTGCCCAAGGTCACATGGCTAGTTTTGTGTGTGTGTGTGTGTGTGTGTGTGTGTGTGTGTTAAGTGTCTGAGACCGGATTTGAACTCAGGTCCTCCTGACTCTCGGGCCAGTGCTCTATTCACTGCGCTACCCAGCCACCCCAAGCCCTTAACTCTTTTTGTATCATGGACCCCTTTGGCAGCCATCTGGTAAAGTAGCCAAGGGACCCTTCTCAAAATAATACTTTTAAATGCATAAAATGAAATATGCAAGATTACAAAGGAAATCAGTTATATTGAATTACAGTTGGTAGTTTACAGATCCCAGGTTAAGAACTCCTGGTGTAGAGCAGTTACTTTATATCCTGACATTCAGCAGTTTGTCTACTGGGCCACACAGTGATTGGCAGCTGGCTTTTTTTTTTTCCAAACCTTCTGCTGAAAGTGTTTCATATCCTGGGTTGTTTTGTTGACTGTGATGCCATATATTCAGGGTCTGCAAAGGCTATAAAGCAATTGTCAGAAAGGAGAAAATACAGCTGTAAGACATAGAAATCCAAATTTGACCAGAACCTGAAGAAAATGAGGGGTTGGGCCTTGATCTAAAAAGGAATCAGAATACTGTCCTTTAATAGTTTAGTGCCTCCTATGGTCCAGCTTTGATAGGAAATAGGAAAGTAAATGACTGGGGCAGAATGTTAGTATTAAATAAGCACATTTAGTCTAATAAACATAGTTATTACAGGAGCCAGAGAGTTGCTTGAAATTCCTATGGTACTAGTCAGCAGCACAGCCAGTATATATAGTAAAGGTATCTGAAATATTTGTGGGAAAGGAGCAATAGAGATATATGGGTGGTTGAGATTTTGGGCAGAAAGAATAAAAGAATGGTTCTAGCCTGCCTTTCAGATTCAGTAACCTTTCATTATGCATTTTGAATTTTATGTCCTGTGTGCTAGGGATACAGAAGTGAACAAGACAGGGTCTCTGCCCTCCAGGAGCTTACCTATAGTAGAGTCATGATCCACACTAAGAAAATACTAGCTGTGTCTTTAAGTTATTTTCTCACTTTACGAAGAACATTTTATATTGAAGAACACAATTCTCTGGGATTGTATTGATTTGAGCTGTGTTTTTGTTGTTTTATTTTTTTTCAAATTTAAATTTCTGCCTTAGTAATAATGGGTACAGGCCTCTGGAGTCCACAGATTTCCTGATTTCTCTCTTCCATATTCAGCATGATGCCCAGATGGACTATTATGGCACCCGCTTGGCCACCTGCTCATCAGACAGATCTGTCAAAATTTTTGATGTGCGGAATGGGGGTCAGATTCTCATTGCTGACCTGAGGGGGTGAGTATGTCCCACACTGAGAAAATTCTTTGGAAAAAATTTTACTGTTTATATCTTATACAGTAGACATTGGAACACAAAATAATAATCTAGACTTTATCAGAATCCTATGTGTTTCTCAGAGAGGATGGAGAGGAGGCAATTCTCCTACAGAGCATATCTCTGCCTTTAAAAGCTTTGTTTTGCCCAAAGTGGCTCCAGCATTAGCTGAAACTAAAGGAAATGGCTTCATTGGAATAACATCCATAATCCTATTCATTCCCCTAATTCATAAAGCAGGAATTAATCAGTTGGGGAAAATAAAGAACAAAGAAATTGGATAATGTGCCTTCAGACAGTTGAGAAGGTGAAAGAGGAGGGTTCTTGGTTTCCCAAATTGTAACTGAAATGCTACGTTCATGAATTTTAAAAATACAAGCAAAACAAAGAAGTACCATTGATAAATTGCTAGGACTAGATCTTGTAAATTCTCTACTCTTCCCTACATTAAATTGGTATTTATGCCTGTACTTAGAAAAGAGTCAACAGTAATTCTTCTGTATTCAGTTCAGCACCAGTAGGAACGTCAGTGGTAGCAGAACTTGTTCTGGTCATAGTTAATTATCAGTTCTTTTACTGTGCCCAGCTCGAGCTATTAGCCCAATAAACCGGAGGGAGAACAGCTGCCTGTTTTGTATATTTGTAGGAATTTGTAGAGACTTATGGTGATGAGGTTGGCCTCTCTTTGGGCCAAAGCAGTGGAGCCCATGAGACACTGAGGCAGTCTGACTCAATAAGACGTGCTATATTCTAGGCACTAGAGGTAAAAAGACAAAAATGAAGCACACTGCGCTCCAGGGCTTTTAGATACAAGATATATACTGATAAGGAAGGACTAGATGGAGGGGGGAGAGAGCACTAACAACCAGGAAGGTTGGAGAAGGCTTCACAGAGAAGACACCTGGGATGAGGCTAAAAGGTAAGGGCGGGATCTAAGGAGCAGAGCTGAGGGCAGATTAAATCTCAGACATTGGAGGCAGCCTTCTGGCCAAAGGCATGGCATGGAAACAGCGTATAATACCAAGTTCAGTGAACAGAAAGTTGTCTAGTAACATTTATCCTATGGAGGAAAGTAATATGAAAAAAGGCTGCCAGTCTGTTGGAGCCAGATTGTGAAACACCTAAAATGCCAGGGGGGGAGTTTATATTTTATCCTGGAGACAATAGAAAGCCACTAAAGATTTTTAAATAAGTGAATAGCATGGTCAGACCTTAGGAATGTGATTTTGCCAGCCATGACAAGGACAAATTAGAGAGGAGAGAGACTGAAAACAGACACCACTTGGAAGATTATTATTGTTATATGTAAGAAGTGATGAGAGCCTTATTAGGGTGGGGAGAAGGGGAAAGACAGGAGAGGTATGGAATATAGTGGACAAGTCCTTGCAACCAATTAGGTGTGTAGGGTGAAGGAATAAGGGAGGGGAAAGAATTATGGATGATACAGATTATAAAGCTGGGATCCCAAGAGAATGGTGTGACTGCTCTATTTTACCTCTGCCTACTGGGAAGCAAGAAATAGGCATTTTAGTCCCAGCTCTGCTGCTCACTACCTATGTGAGATCTTGAGCAAATCAGCTTATCTTTGGGCTTCTGTCTCCTCATGTGTAAAGTAAAGGGAATGAACTAGATCAGTGGTTCCCAGCCACCTCACATCATAGATGGAGAACTCAAAGGAACTTTAAAGGTCATCTGAGCCAAACCCCCTTCCATTTTATAGATGAGGAAGACTCGGGTTAAGAGAGAATTCAGGGCCTCTCATTCTCAGTGCTTGGCTCTTTTCCCTTTGCCACACTGCCTCAAAGCCCATGTATAACTTTAAAAAATGTTGCACCCCCTCATATGATAGTTACACTGTTTGTGTTCAGTGAGGCTTCTATTAATGTGGTAATACTTTAAAATTAATTCATATGTTATTAATCATAATGGCATCTACATAAATTTGAAAAACTCACCATCTATAATGTTTATTTTGTTGAAGCTAAGAACAAATAGCACTCCCTTCACATCTGAATCTATAGGTCATAAACCATGGGCAGGATTATCTCGAGGGTCCTTTCTAGCTCTGAAATGCTATGGTTCTATCTAGCACTGGACATTTTGGGAAAAGCCATTGTTTCTATCATTATTCGAACAGTTTTGTCCTTTGCCACTGTCTTAGCCAGTAATAGAATTATGGAGTAGACCTGGCAGGGACCTTTAAAATCCAGTCTAATCCACTCTTGGCCCACCCCCATTTTACAGGAAACTAAGTCTCTGAGAACAGAAGAACTTCCCTGGGATTACAGAGGCAGGATTCATGTGGGGTACAATGGAAAGAATACTGACTGAATTCAGAATGGCAACACCTAGATTCAGAGCCCAGCTTTTTGGTGACCTTGGGCAAGGAGCTGAATTAACCTCATTGGGCCTCAGATTCCTCATTGGTAAAGTAAAGGGGTTGAACTAGACAGACCCTCAGGTCCTTTTCAGCCTTAAAACTGTAATCCTAATCCAGTGTTCTTTCCTGCTATTCTGTGCACCTCAGGAAGTCATTTTCAAATCTGTCTATTTGTGAACCCAAAACGTTGTATGACAAATTCCCAAACCCCTTTATGGCAATTTATAAATCTTTTGTCTTTCTTATAGTCATGAAGGCCCTGTGTGGCAAGTGGCCTGGGCTCATCCTATGTATGGAAATATCTTGGCCTCCTGCTCCTATGACCGGAAAGTCATAATCTGGAAAGAAGAAAATGGCACATGGGAAAAAACATATGAGTACACAGGACATGACTCTTCAGGTATAGCATGGTCCAGTGGGAAAGGACTCATCAAGAAATATGTAATTATGTTACCTTCACATGTCTGAAACAATGCTCTTTCTCCACCCTCGTCTTGATTTTCTTTTTTCATTCACATGCTTCCCTATTGCAGGTATTAGGATGCCTTCTCTCTAGTCTGTCCCATTGCTAGAAGAATATCCCATTCCTCGGCTCTTCCTAATGGCTAGAGTGAACCCTTCCTGCTTCTCTCTCCTTCGTGGATCACTCTTCATTCCTCACTGTCAATTTTCTTCCAACAGTGAACTCGGTGTGCTGGGCCCCCCACGACTATGGGCTCCTTCTTGCCTGTGGCAGCTCTGATGGGGCCATCTCCCTGCTGAGCTACAGCGGCGAGGGACAGTGGGAGGTGAAGAAAATCAACAATGCCCACACTGTAAGTCCTGTGCACTGGGGCAGTGGTTTCTTTACAAGTACTTTATAGTTCTTTTATATGCCTCCTCCAGAGTACCAGGGGGCAACCCAAGTCCTAGAGAAATAATTGACTTAACCCAAGGTCACCTCAATGGAAAGAAATTTCATTTTTTCACATTAAGTTTATCCAGGAGACTCAGGGTATCGAGTGCCAATTTGATAAAAATTTGTCATTCGTGCATGCTGGAGGAGGTAGGGGAGCATAGTACCCATTATAAACTGGGTGGCATAAGGTGCCTGCTTGCTTGGGTTGTGAGGGTTAGTTAACATGTGCCACTCTCCTAAGTGGCAAGGACAGAGACATGATAATAGCTACTCATCCATAGGGCATCTTTGAAGCACTTGCTGTAGGCTGGCAGCCCTTGAGTGCAGCATTTGGCTGTGATGATCTCAGAGAATTTATTTCCATCTACTTCAGAGGATTAAAACTAAAGCGAACAAGCAAGGGAGAATTTTTTTTTTTTAATGTTTAATGAATGCTTTTTGATACACCACTATTGACTTCACAGTGACTCTGCTGTCCTCCTCCCTAGCCTTCCTAGAACCTTACCTTCTAACAAGTATGTATATTTGAGAAAAACAAATCCACACATTGGCCACATTTGAACATTTTTCATCATCCTATACACATGTGATGCAACACCATCAGTCTTCTGAAGTCACAATAGTTCCCTGCATTGAACAGAGTTCTGAAGTGGTACTATAACTATTTCTGTATATATGAAATTTCTCCCTCTGCCTTTAACTTTGTAGGAATAGATGTGTGGTCCTGGTAAGAAAGTGCCAACATACTTGAGTGTGTACACTTGAATAACTTTTTTGGTGTAATTCCAATTTTTTTTTCCATAATGATTGGACCAGTTTACAGTACTGCCTGTCTTTCCACAGCCCCACCAGCACTTACCATTATGATTTTTGTCATCTTTGCCAATCAGATGTGAAGGCAGTGAAGCCCCAGAGTTCTTTTCATTCTCGTTTTTCTTAAAATGTTGATTTGATGCAATCTTTCATAAGGTTGTTTAGAGCTTGTATTTCTTTTGAAAACTGCTGTTTGAGACCTTTGATCACTATCCAGGGAGTAATAAACCATAAAGCTAGTGAAAGACAAAGGAAATAGAACAAGTTGGTTCCAGATTTTCATTATCCCAAATACAACTAACATCAGCTCAGCTGAAATCTTAAAGCAGGTGACAGGAAGCCCAGACAGTTTCTTTACAGATTCCTAAATCCACTTCAGACTTCACATATGTAAAAGAGCCAGGGGAGTCTTGCTGTCAGGGCTTTGCTGTTTCTCCCCTCCTGAATAGTCCACTTAGAAGATTCTAGTGAGCCCAGGGTAATGTTTCTTTATGTTTGACTCCTTCTCCACCTCTGTTAGCTGAACTCAAGGCTTACCTAGGTGCCACCTACAGGAAGCCTTTCCTGATCCCCCTAGTCGTTTATGCTGCCTTTCCTCAACCAGCTGCGTCTGTATTGATCTGTTTGTTTGTAGTACAGAAGCTACCTGGCGGCGGAAACTGTTTTGACTTTTTTGTCTTTGTGTCTATAGCACCTGCCACAGTACCTTGCACAATAAGAGACACTAAATAAATGCTTACTGTGTTGGATTACCTCATATGATTGGCTTCTGGAATTTCAGGAAAGCCTGTGCCCTGCATCTTCCTCATAGAGTAGCTACTCTTTCCTTGCAAGTGAACCTCCCGTTAATTTGGGGCAGAAAGCCAAGTAGCGCCTTGCTTCCCTCTCTGTTCAGATTGGCTGCAATGCTGTGAGCTGGGCTCCTGCTGTCGTACCTGGGAGCCTGGTAGACCAGCCATCCGGACAGAAGCCAAACTACATCAAGAAGTTTGCCTCAGGTGGCTGCGACAACCTGGTCAAGCTGTGGAAGTAGGTGGGCCCTCTGGGGGACTTGGGATCCTTGCTGCTCCCCCAGGCTTCAGCTGGGGCAGCCAACTCACTTTAATCCAGACTGGCTCCTCTGCTTCTTTATTATGTCTCCAAAATGTTTTCCCTCAAAGCCCTCTCTGGGTCAGTGGATTCTGAAACTGATCTCTCTTCATCATCGTTAGACATTTGGTAATAGTTTTTCCATTATTGTTCAGCTTGAGTCTCATCCTCAGGATACAAGGGGCAAGTGAGCTATCCTTGGGGGCAGCCTTTTTACAGGATGCAGTTAGTTATATCAGACAGGTTTCAACAGACTGAGAGGAAAAAATTCTGAATAATGATACAATCTGTATGCTTCTTTAAGGATTGCAAAGTGCTTTATATATGTTAACTCGTTTGATCTCACAACCACTCTGTAAGGTAGATGTCCCTACTGTCCCCATTTTACAGATGACAAAAATGAGGCAGACAGCAGTCAAATGACTCAGCCAAAGTCACGCAGTCATTAGGTATCAGATGCAAGATTTGAACTCCTGGGTCGGCTAGGTGGCGCAGTGAGTAAAGCGCCAGCCCCAGAGTCAGGAGGACCCAAGTTCCGGCCTCACACACTTAACACCCACACAAAAAAAAACTAGCCATGTAACCTTGGGCAAGTTACTTAACCCCAATTGCCCTCCAAAAGGGGGGGTGGGGAAGATTTGAACTCCTGTCTCCCTGATATCCAGATTCAGTGTTCTTATCTACTGTGTCACCTTGATGCCCAAAAGAATTAAGAGCTCCCCATCCCCCACATGGATGCTCACAGATCAGTTTGTGGTATATGGGTTTGAGGAAGATTCCCATTATCCAAACAGCCCAGCACTGAGAAACATCATTGTTCACTTAAGAAAAAAAAACAAACAACCTTTCAAGAATACAGCAGGTCATGAACTGCTTCCCTCACTTCTTGTCTGCACTTTAGGGAGGAGGAGGATGGTCAGTGGAAGGAGGATCAGAAGCTGGAAGCTCACAGTGACTGGGTCCGAGATGTTGCCTGGGCCCCCTCCATCGGCCTGCCAACAAGCACCATTGCCAGCTGCTCCCAGGTGAGCCCCCAGTGTATGAAGAAGGGTGACCATATTATTTGCCCTTGAGGTGACAAATGGAATAATTGGACAAAGATGTGGCCTCATGCTTGGTGAGTCCCATCCTTTGTGACACACACTTCTGAGGATCATAGTGAACCAGAGACAAGAATTGTCCAGCTTTGGAGGGCCAAGAGAATAGGGAGACCAGAGAGCAGGCTTCAGTCTTCATGGGGGGAAAAAAAAAACAATGAACAGCAGCAGCATCCTCTTTGGTGCTAATCCACCTGCTAAAGATATGGTCAGCCATAGTCAGTACCATCCCAGACACGTGACCATTTTCCTGTGGAACGTAGAATAAATGTGTTGTTTCTTTTTAGTGTCATTTCTCTTGTTGTCCTCAGTTTGAAATGAAATACAGGTCTCATTTTTGTCTCTGTATCCTTGGTATCTGTCCAGTGCACATAGTAGATGCCTAATAAATGCTTGTTGGTTGATCTAGACAGTTATTCTCATGAAGAATTATCAAAAAGAGTAGAAGGGATTTAACAGATATAGGAGGGTAGATTTGTCCAAGTCTTTGTTCTGTACAAACTTAGAGTTAGCAGAATGGACCAAGGAAAAGTGGAGTCAACTAGAACAAAGGAAGAAATAGGGTAACCAGAGAAAGTAACCTCTTGTAACCCCATCTGAAGGGAGAGCTTTCTTTAGGACAGTGGAGGGAGGTTGGGCCTAGAGCCTAAGAACAGAAAAGTCTAATTTGGTGGTGTGAAAACTTCCCCATTTCCATTATGTGAAACTGATTTTGGGTGTGGACATAAAAGGTTGTGTTTTGTTTTGTTTCCTGTCCTCTTAAATTTTAAGTTCCTAAGGAAAGTGAGGCAGTAGCCCCAGATGAAAGCATTTGTCAGTCATACTACAGGGAGGCACTACAGATGCCTAGCACAGCCCTCCTAAAGTGCTCCACTGTTCAACTGAGCCCCAAGGACTTGCTGACTGCACTTTTTTCCAGGATGGTCGAGTGTTCATCTGGACCTGCGACGATGCTTCTGGAAACACTTGGTCTCCCAGATTACTGCACAAGTTCAATGATGTTGTGTGGCATGTGAGCTGGTCCATCACAGCCAACATCCTGGCTGTTTCGGGAGGAGACAACAAAGTAAGTGTTCTCTTTCATTTGAAATCCTCCAGCTCTTGGATTGAGAAGCCTCATAGTTGAGGGGTAGGGAGACATCAAAAATTCTTTAAAAAAAAAAGTTATTGAGGCCTTTTGTTTTTACGTCCTAGTCATTTCACAATCTTACACACACACACAAATATGCAACATTCTGCACCCTGTGTCATCTCCTGCCAACACCCACACCTAGCCCCATGGAAGGTAGATTGCTTCGTCTCTTCTCCAGGTCCAGGCCTGGTCACACACCTACACAGAGTTTGACTTCTTTTGAGTATTGTCACAGTGAATATTGTTCTCCCTTTTCTGCTTACCTCATGTAAGTCTCCCCTTGTTTCTCTGAATTCTGCACATTTGCCTTTTCTTATGGCACAATAATATTCCATCATACCACTTACCAGTTCAGCCATGTCATCAGTGTGTGCACACTTTGTTTCCAGGTTTCTTTGTCTTTTGCTACTATCGAAAAACTGCTCCTGTGAACATTTTGGTGCATATGAGGCCTCCTTGGAGAATATGCACAACAGTGGGATCTCTAGATCAGAAGGTCTAAACAGTCTAAGGACTTGCTTGCATTATCCTGAATTATTTTCCAAACTGATGAGACCAAAGCAGAGCTCCACCAGTAATGTTTTATAGTTGTTTGCCTTCCTGCAGCCCTTCCAGCATCAGCTGTTTCCATCTTGTCACCCTGATTTACATTCAAAAAAGACTGGACAGAAACCTAAATGGAAATGAATATCTTCCTCCTCCAAGAATGACTGATCTATTTTGACCGCTAGAGGGTAGCATTGGGCTTCTTCCATTCAAGATTTGGCTTTCTGATTTTGTCTAGCTTAGGAGCAGGAGAGAGGAGGTATGTAGAAAGGTGGGGCACACGTGACCAGTTTTTATCTTAAACAAGACAGTGATTTTTCAACTCAATTTTGAAAGAAAAAAAGGGAAAAAAAGAACTCACTGGGGGGAGGGGATAAGGAAGAGGTAGGGAGAGGATTTTTTTTAATGTTCCCAAACACTAAGAAGGCAAATTTTTAAATTTGTTAAAGTCTTAATTGAGTACATCCTTTGTACCCGAGGTGGGGGTGGGGGGGACAGTATTATTTTATATACAGTATATGACATGCTTCCTGCCCATCAGGTTCATGATCTCATCAGAGATTCGAGTCTTACAAATGTGAAGCAATTAGATTAACACAAGATAAGCTGTGGTTTGGTGCTAGTGTGTGTGCTGCCTGTCTAGGTAGAGTAGTGTGATATCTCTGCAAGCCAGAAGAATTGGGGCAGGCTTTGCGGGAAGAAATAGGTCTCAGTTGGGCCAAACCTCAGAAGCAGGGTGACGTCTATTACAGAAACCAACTGTCACAAATATATGGGAACATCCATCTTAAAAACCAAGTGACCTTGTAAAATAAGTTTTGTTGGGGAAAAGTTATTTTAAAAATCTGCCACCTTTAAGTCATTGCCATCCTGGACCTCTATAGCATTGACAGTACTGACCACCCCCTCCTCTGGATAGTCTCTGTACTCTGGGCTTTGTAGACACTACCCTTCCCTGGCTCTCCTCCTGCCTCTGACACTTGCTCCTTCTCTTTTTATACACTGGCTTCTGGTCTTCCCAGCCCTTAAAGGTAGGTGTGTCTCCACACTCTGTCCTTGGCCTCCTTTGCTCCCTATACTTTTGTCCTGGCTCTGCCCCACAGCCTGGTCCCCTTCTCCCCCTCTCGTTGCTTTCCAGCCCCGCAATAAATTGTTAGCTCCATCCATGAGGAGTGGGGAGTGGCTCATTGGCTTGTGTTTATATCCCTGGCACTCGGCACAGAGCTTCACGCATAGCCTCTCCCTGGCTGGCATATCGGCTCTTATGGCCAGCACATGACCCTACTCGTGGGCAGCCCTGGCTTCTCTCCTGAGCTCATGCCATCTGTCACCACGAGGATCTCAGATTCACTATCTCTACTTCTTTGTTTTGGTCACCTGGGGTCAGGCCCTGGCTGTTACCCGACCATTGCCTCTCTTCTTTCATGGTTCTCACTTTTTCTGTATCAGTCAGTTGAGGCATCTCTGCCTTCCCCTCTGTAGGATAGGCTTTCAGCACCATGTGCCTGGACAGTTGCTGTTGCCTCCTCAGAGTCTCCCTGGCTCCATTCTCTTTCATACCACCTGGTATAGGTTGGGTTGGTCTACAGACAGTCCAAAACTAGGGCCAGAGATGGAGAGACCTTGGTCTGTGGAGAGCCTTTGCAGGTCACTTCATGGAGCATTTATTAAGCAACTTCTGTGTACCAGACACTGTTCCTGAGGATACAAAGATGGAAACAAGTGCAGGATTACTAAGTAGGGGGATTGGGAGAACACATACTCTACATTTCAGGAAGACATTATTGTGCAACATTTGTTTTCTTGATTCTGCTTCCTTCCCTCTCCATGTGTTTGTGCATGTGCTAGATTAAATTCATCAAGTATGTCTCAAGTACTACTGTGTACAGTTTTGAGCTGGGGAAATAGTCCCTGCCCGGAGGGGGGGGGGCATAGAAGCAGCATTTATCCAGGTGAGTAAATACAAAATCTAAAAAGTCACTTTAGAAGGAAGATCATTAACAGATGGAGGACGCAGAAAGGCTTCCAGGAGATGGTGGCACTTTAACTGAGCCTTGAAGGGAGGGAGGAAAAGACTTGAACAGAAAGCAAGTGCCTGGCCTGGCTGTGTCATGGGGTGAGGCAGGGAAGGGAACATGTCCTCACCCTAGGGCGGGTGGCTGGAGCCAGACTGTGGAGGGTTTTTAATGCCCAGCAGAAGAATTCATCTCGTGCCCTTGAGACAAAAGGGAACCACTGGAGTGTCTTCATCAGGGGTGACGTAGTCAGACCAGTGCTTTAGGAATTTCAGGTTGACTACTCTGGAGAATGGATTAGGGAAAGCAGAAACTTGTGGCAGGAGAAACAAAGTAGGAGGTGGTGGCAGTAATCAAGGAGAAGTGTGCTAAGGGCCTGAGCTAGCAGGTGGCTGGAGAGAGCACGTGGATGTGAGATGTGGATTCAAGGCAAGATCCACAGACCTTGGTAACTGATGAGAAAAGCGGGGGGGCTGGGCACGTGTGGAGCTGGGGAACAGGATGAAGACAGGGCCTGGGACAGGGCAGGAGCAGTAGGAGCTGAGGGGCTATGTGAAAAACTGAATGACAGGAGTGAAGCAACACTTGGCAGGGTCTTGGCGGGCAGCATCAGGGGCTCCATGAACCCGGTTTGTTTTTGTTTCTTCACTGTTTTGATAACTAATTCAACATACAGTCCTAGTACGTTTTTATAAATTTAAAACCATTCTAACAAAGAGGTCCATGACACAGGAAAGGTTAAGAACCTCTGGACTTGATGGTAGTGCAGGTCTCTTCTGAGCCTTACATTCTCTGCCTCAGAGAGAACACCAATCACTCACTCTATGATATGCAAAATCAGTGATTTTAATGGTCATCTTTTTTTGGCCCCCTTTACTTGTCTGCTGGTCCATCTCATAGACGCAAAACATCCCAGCCTGTGAAGAACTGAATGAGGGGCAGCTAGGTGGCACAGTGAGTAAGAGCACCGGCCCAGAGTCAGGAGGACCCGGGATCGGTTCCAGCCTCATATACTTAACACTCACACAAAAAAAAACTGGCTGTGTAACCTTGGACAAGTTACTTAACCCCAATTGCTTAAAAAAAAAAAACTGAACGAACTCTCTCCCAGAAATTGATATAGAAAATAAATGCTATGAACTACGTACCAAGGAAAGATTATTAAAATCGGAATTGGTCAGAAAAAACTTCATGAGAAAAGAAGAAACTGATCCTTCCTGCTCCCAGAGAAGTTTTCTTGGCAGCCTGAACTTACTTCATTGAGGGCAGCTGTCAGACACTGGTTCACTCCTGTCAGAACCAGATTAAAATGCAATTGGGGAATATTTGACAAAATAAATAGACAGCAAGACATTGTTAATAGATGGTTTTCTGATTCCATCTGCATCCCGTGGGGATCTTTCTGCATGGTGTCGTAGCCCCCATTTCTCTTTGACACCACTGCTCTAGGGTAATTCCCTTCCTTCCACTAAGTGGAAAAAGGAACAGAAACTTTAGATTGCATTTCCTTGAGATTAAAATAAGTACATTTATTTTGAAAGATCTGTAGTTTCCTTTACTTCCTCCCTCAGATTGTTCCACACCCAGTTGTGCCCTGCAGTGCTTCTCCTTGTTTTCCAAAAAAATTTTCCACAGAGAACCAACCAGAGCCGGAGGCGTCCCTTGGGTGGGCCTTGTTGATCCCAATGATGAAGGAGTGGCATTGGTGCTGTTCTGATCTCCCTTTTATAGATAGGGAAACTCAGGTAGACAGAGTTTTAATGACTTGCCCAGGATCACACAACTAGTGAGTGACTGAGACTGCATTTGAACTCAGGGCATCTTGACTCTTGGCCCAGCATTCTAGCTACCGTGTCTCCTAATAGGCTTTATCAAAGCACTTTATAAACTTTAAAGCATTGTTGTCAGCTATTACATTTTTACATATATGAACAATATGTATTTTATATACTTACCATGTCATCATCTAAGCAGTGTGCTTTTGTTTTTTCTATTGTGGATAGTTAAACCTGTATCTTTCAGATACTCCCTATCTCATTGAAGCAGCTTTTTATTGTGCCTAGTGGTTCAGCGTCATCTGTAAATGGGAGGGAATTTAGAGAGCCCTCTCCTTTTAGCTTATATGCAGCTCATTATCCATCCCCCTCTCCGAAGACCTCTTCCATGACACATTTATGGAACACAGGGCTTCCTATTTGACACCCTCAGGACCCAGCAGAGCAGTGAACAGAACCATTTCTGTACTTAGAGCCTTCAGGCATCTTAAAAGAATTGTGACATTCATATGAGACTCACCTTGTCTGAAGAGAATCTTCAGAGCTATATTTTATTCTACTTAGTCAAATACGCTTTAAAAAAAATTTTTTTTAACTATTTACCTTATGATAATGAAACCTTTTGCTTTCAGGTTACTCTGTGGAAGGAATCAGTTGATGGACAATGGATGTGTATCAGTGATGTCAACAAAGGCCAAGGTTCGGTGTCTTCAATCACAGAGGGCCAGCAGAATGAGCAGTGACCAAGGAGGTGCCAGCAGGCCAGACACACCAAGGAATCGACCAGCCATGGAGCCAGAGGACAGCTCTCCGAAGCCATGACCTCTGGAACTGCTACATCATGGGTCAGCTGACGAACAGGTTTTTCCCAAACTGGGAAAGGAAATGAGATGATTCTGAATTCAATAAGATCACATGTTCCTACAAATAGATGCGACCACAGTATTGATCATCTGCCTTAAAATGATTTGATATGGTCTCTAAGTTAACTTGACTGATTCAGAATGCTTAGAGTTTAAGAAAAATTATTACAAATGGTCTTCAAAGTTGTTCATTTTAAAATATTTTTTTTTATCAGCTACTTTTGTGTATCCCTAGAATTTGGGGATTATGTTGAGGGGGTAGGGTTGTTTTCAAAATAATTGAATAAAGTCAATAATAATTCTCTATTTTGGGTTATCAATTTTGATTTTTTTCTCTTTATTTAATTTTAGTTTTCAACATTCACTTCCATAAGCTTTTGACTTTTAAATTTTCTCCATCTCCCTCCCCTCCCTAAGACGGCGTGCAATCTGATAAAGACTCTACATATACATTCTTATTAAACAGATTTTCACATTAGTCGTGTTGTAAAGAAGAATTAGAATGAATGGGAGAAACCATGAAAAAGAAAAAAACAAAAAAGAGAAAGCAAATAGTCTGCTTCCATCTGCATTCACACTTCATAGTTCTTTCTCTGGATGTGGACAGCATTTTCCACCACGAGTCTTTTGGAGTTGATCTCAAGAGGCAAGGGAGCAGGAAGGGGAAAGATGGAAGAAAAGAATTCTGAGAGCACCTTCAGCTCTAACGATGTCAGTAGGAACTAGAGCATGAGCTCAGGGATCATTCTCAGCCAATTCCTCTACCTTACATATGAGGAAACTGAGGCACACAGATCAAGCCGTCTGCCCGAGGCCACACAAGCAGCAAATGTCAGAGTCCTATCACCTCACTCCAAATATAATGCTGTACCAGGCCTTTGTATCCCTTTTACCTGTCCTCATTTCTGTCTCATGGAGAGTTTTTAAAAAGCTAAGTTTCTCAGCCTGTTGGCACACACACACACACACACACACCTATGATTCCTGTTCTTGCTGAGTCTGGGGATGATAGATTGCTTGAGCTCAGCAGCTCTGGACTGCAGTGAGCTAAAGACTTCCCTGCTAAGTCTGGTATCAATATGGTGAACCCCTCATAGCAGGAGGGCCACAAGCTGCCTAAGGAGTCAAACTGGCCTAGGCTGGAAACAGAGCAGATCAGAGCTTCCTTGGCAATCAGCAGGGGGATTGATTGGACTAGGCAGCAGCTGCTACACCTCCAGCTTGGACAAGATAAGGAGACCCAATCTCAAAAAAGAAAAATCTCAGGTAACTAGAGAGAGTGCCATAGTGCACAGAGCACAGGCCTGGAATCAGGAAGACTAGAGTTCAAATCCAGCCTCAGACACTTACTAGCTGGATGACTGGCAAGTCACTTAACTTCTGTCTCTCAATCTCCTCATCCCTCAAATGGGATCATAATAGCACCCACCTCCCGAGGTTGTTATGAGTAACAAATGTGGTAATATTTGTAAAATGCTTAAGACAGTACCTGGCAAATACTTAATAAAGGATTATTTCCTTCCCCTTCCTTCATTGCCAATAAAATATTAACTCCTTGGGGTAGACAGATGGTGCAGTGAATAGAGCACCAGCCATGGAGTCAGGAGGACCTGGGTTCAAATGCAGCCTCAGACACTTGCCACACTAGCCGTGTGACCTTGGGCAAGTCACAACTCCATTTGCCCCTCCAAAAAGCAAAATATATATATATAAACTCCTTGAAAGGAGGGACTATCTCATTTTTGTCTCTGTATCTATCTAGCTGCTGCAGCAGCTAACACAATGTGGCACTTGAAAGAAAAGATTGATTGCTTGATTGATGGTTGATTAAGTTCTGTGCGGCTACATTGGTTTCTTTAGACAACTCTTTCTCTTCCAAATGTTTTTTCTTCCTGTCCTCAGAATCAAATTCATGAATACTCCACGTGCTTCCTGGGTTGAGCTCCCCTGTAGGACTTGAAGCCATAGGATCCCGCCT
>NW_027185761.1:25119258-25121558 GCF_028583685.1 Petaurus breviceps papuanus
TCCCCTGTAGGACTTGAAGCCATAGGATCCCGCCTATCCTCTCTCTCAACGCTTTGAAACCTTCTCTCCAAAAATAAAGGGTATGTGTCATACTCTTCCTGACTCTTTTTAATCATAAACTCTCAAGCAGAGAAGTTACTTCCCTACAAAGGTCCCCTCATTTCCATTCCAGCAAATATCAACAATGCCTTCATGATGCGAAGCAGGTACAGGAGAGTGTTACCCTTTGTTGGTTCCTCTACCTGTTGAGGGATGAAATGATCATTAAGACAAATCCAGACAATTCACTGCTTCTCCGGCTCTATCATGTTCCAATTGTGGCAGCTTCTCTTGCCTTCATTATGTCACGAGCCAGAGCCCAAGACAGAGACAGTGCGGGAGACTGAGCTGGAGGCTGAAGAAGGAAGGGATCGGGGGCCCTTCCATAGAGCCGGAGGCTGAGACTGAGTCTGCGAAGCGACAAGCCGGCTGTCAGTCTGAGCCCTCAGAAAGGCAGGCCGGACCTCCTCCACTAACATCCCCATGAGGATTCTTGGACTTGGCTTGGGTGCCCTGCTGCGGCCTGAGACCGCCTGACAGAATGAAGCTAGGCCGAAGGTCACTTTGTAGCTTCCTCCTGCTGTTCCTCTGTGCTGCCCTGGGTCTCCTTTACTTTCACAACTGGAAACATCCACCCCCTAGAGCTTCCTCTGGCTTGTGGTCACCTCCTCCCAAGTCCTCCAAGCTCAAATACCCTAACCTGGTTCCAGAGCCTCGATATGCACACATTCCCTTTAGGCTCAAGGAGCAGGTTGTTGGGTTGCTGGCACAAAATACTTGCAGCTGTGTGGCCAGCAGAGGAGGGCTTGGCTTCTCTCTCCCATTCCAATGGCAGGTGCATGCATTTGACTTCACATCATCTTATGGACCTAAGGAGTTGCTGGCAGCCACAATTGCAAGAGATCGGGAATACCAAGCTTTCCAGGACAGGGTCCAGTCCCCAGCTGACCAGATACTCATTGCTCCAGCTAACACACCCCCTGCAGTACCCCCTGCAGGGTGTAGTGGTTCAGCCCCTAAAGACCATCTCGGTACCATGTCTGAGCCTACAAGAAGTGTACCAGGTAAACCTCTCAGCATCTCTTGGCACCGAAGTGTACCAGGTAAACCTCTCAGCATCTCTTGGCACCTGGAATGTGGCTGGGGAAGTGCAAGGAGTGACACTTTGAGGGGAGGGCCAGTTGGAACTCACTCTCACAAGCCCAGACTTAGATCGACTCAACAGACAGCTTCAGCTGGTCACTTACAGTATCCGGAGCTACCAGTCAGATACATCAGATACAGTCTGGTTCTCCACCAATGGCCACGAAGCTGTCTTCACTATCGGAATCAAGCATCCCCCCAGACCTCGGCTGTACCCACCGGGGCCACCTCCTGAGGAGCCAATCAGTGCTCTGGTCACCATCGCCACTAAGACCTTCCTTCGCTATGACCGCCTCCGAAACCTCATCGCCAGCATCCGGCGTTTCTACCCAACAGTCACCATGATCATCGCTGATGACAGTGAGAGACCAGAGCCAATCAAGGGCCCTCATATCGAGCACTACCTCATGCCCTTCGGAAAGGGATGGTTTGCAGGCCGAAATCTAGCTCTTTCCCAGGTGACCACAAAGTATGTGCTGTGGGTAGATGACGATTTCATCTTCACTGGATGGACGAAGCTGGAGAGGCTCGCGGATGTGTTGGAGCAAACATCTCTGGACTTGGTTGGGGGAGCAGTTCGGGAGATCTCAGGCTTCTCCACTACTTATCGACAATTGTTGAGCGTAGAACCTGGTGGCTCTGACTGGGGAGACTGCCTCACCCAAAGACGAGGCTTCCACCATAAGCTCCCGGGTTTCCCAGGTTGTGTGGTCACCGATGGGGTTGTCAACTTCTTCTTGGCTCGAGTGGACAAGATCCAAGAGATTGGCTTTGACCCGTGGGTGGCCCATTTGGAATTTTTCCTGGATGGACTTGGCTCCCTTCGGGTAGGCTCTTGTTCCAATGTCTTGGTGGATCATGCATCGAAGATGAAATTGCCATGGGCACCTTGGGGGACTGAGGCAGAGATTTATACCAAATACCGATATCCAAGGGTCACAGATGACCAGGTGGCCAAACACAAACTTCTCTTCTTCAAACATCACCTCCAATGCATGACCTCAGATTGATTGGCCCAGTAACCATAGAATGGCTGATGTGGTGGATATAGTGCCTACCTGACTGAACACTTGTGATAGTAATGGCAATTAAAGATTCCCCTGTATTGGCTTGGTTTT
>NW_027185761.1:25121568-25334685 GCF_028583685.1 Petaurus breviceps papuanus
TGGTATTTTGAACCTGGGAAGTTGCCTTTGCTTGGTATTACATTACAACACTCTACAGACCTGTATGCACTATCTAGTCACAAAATTACCTGCTGATCAGTTCTGTGGCCGACCACTCAAGGACTGTTCAAGGACTATCCAACCCTTCAAATTCTTTGACCTTGACCCAATCCCAGGATGTAAACTGATCCTGGTGACTTCCCCAATGCCTAAAGGTACAACTGGAGCTATGACCTACCTTCACCAATTTGGTGACAGCACCCCACCCACCCACCCAGTGCTAAGCCCTCCATTCCCTATTCTTATAGAGTAACAGAATACCCTTCCAGTGCCAAAGAGCCTGAAGGTCTCTAAGAGCCAAACTGAACCCACCCCTCGAGTGGGTTCCTTTCCCCTATCTCCTTAAGAGCAAAGGCTCCTGAAATGCACAACCTTCCCTCTTTGTGCCACACTCTGTGTCTCTGGACCAGAACTCTATGCACCATATCCAGTTCTCCTCACCCCATGCCCAGGAGAAATTTGACCTTGGAGACAGAGTAGACACCTGAATAGAGGACTCAAGAGAGGTTATTGAATAAGTCAACAGTTTTGTGATCAGTGTCAGTCTTGTCTTTTCAGGGTTGAGCTGGGGGAAAGAGATCTCTAAGGGACATCTGTTGGGAATGTTCAGACCCCAAGCCAAGCTAGAAAAGCCTGGAATTTATCATGTTGATCACAGAAAAGCTAATTTTATTTTGTTGACAACATAAATAAAGAGGGAGGCCCCCCCCAAAAAAAAGACAAATCCAAAAACTGTTAGCTATGCTTCTGCTTAAGATGGTGACATTAGAAGTTGTAGAGAAACCCAGTTCTCCAAAACCTAAAAAATATCTGAAAACAGAACCAGAAAGGCCAATGATAAAGGAAACCAGAAAGAAACAGAAATAAGTCCCTCCATTCAGTCCATAATTGCACAAAAAGACAGCTGGAACATGGTGGAGTCTGCTCACAGTGTCAAATCAGGAATGCCAGCTTAGGTAAATGCAAAAATAAATATATAGACGCAAGGAAATGGTGCCAAGGAAACTAACACAAACTTTGGGACCCACACCACAAAACCAGTTGGAAGGGAGAGAACTCTGACAAATGGACCCGAAGCCAACTAGTACCCTGAATAATGCCATCACAAGTCAATACCAATTCTAATAATCCAGTGCCAGACTTGGTCTTGGTTAGACAGAAGCAGGGAGCAAAAAACCATGTCCCATAGGTCACTATGCAGGGAGACAGCCTGGCACTCCCAGGAGCATTGGAATCCACAGTAGGAGAGAGCAGACAAGACCAATTCATTCCGTGGATGGGGACTGCAGGGGCAGCTGGGGTGTGCTGTGCAGGAGACCTAAGACCAGCATGATTTCCAACATCCCCCTGGAGTCTCTGTCAGGGCTATAACAGAAGCATAACATTGCTACATGTTGCTGAGAGAAGCAAATCCAGCTGAGCAAAGAAATAGCTTAGAAACAGAAAAATAAAGAATTCACTCCATGGATAGACTAGTTATGTGTTAGTCAAATATGATGCAAATCAACTCAGCTTATCAGGGGAAGCATCTGTTCAACACAGAACCTACAGTTACTAAGAGCTCGTTTTGGACTGTTCCTAGGAAGAAGGAAAAGGCTGTTTATAGTTTCAGATTTATGGGTTACCTTGAACACATGGGTTTTCTTCACTTGACAGGCTTTGAGTGTGTCCACGTCCCCCAACAGATATTTAGTGCAATGGCGCGACATAAATCGTGTCAATTGTGATGTATTTATTATTTCTGCATTATTTTAAAATATAAACACCTGTGACATCATTGCTACTTCTTTTGCCTTATTGCTAAGCAAATAGTTATGTTTAAGAACAAAATGTGTTACTAAATAGGGTATCTCATCCTACAGGAGAGCAGGGGGGAAGGGGATGAGATGGGGGATGATGGAAAGGAGGGCAGGCAGGGGGGAGGGAAGTTGGAAGAATCCACTTGTGAAAAGGGACAGGATCAAAGTAGAGAATAGAACAAGTGGAAGGTGGGATAGGAGGGAGGGAAATATTGTCAGTTTTTTACAACTATATCTACTATGGTAATGTTTTGTGTAGCTACACATGTACAACCTATACTAATTGCTTATCTTCCCAGTGAGGGTGGGTGACGAAAGAGGAAGGGAAAGAATCTGGAATCCAAAGTTTTAAAACCAAATGTTTAAAAAATATTTTTATTATTATTATTGTGTTTTACATGCAACTGGGAAATAAGATATAGAGATCCATCTTGCCCTACTGGAAAGTCGGAGGGAGGATGGGGGAGGATATAGGAGAGAGCAGATTGGGGGAGGGGGTATTCAGTGGGATGGCTGTTTCAGGGTGGTGGGTAGGGGAAAGATGGGGAGAAAATTTGTGGAAATGAATGATGTAAACTGAAAATAAACATAAAATTTAATTTAAAAATTAATATAAAAGAAAAAATGTTAAAACAGAGAAAATCCATTCTCATAGAAATGTAAGCTGCAACTAGAAACTGCTTAAAAAAAATGATGAATAATTAAAAAAAAACTAAATGTGTTGGAGCAGCTAGGTGGTGCAGAGCACTGGCCCTGGAGTCAAGAGGACCTGAGTTCAAATCCAGTCTCAGACACTTGACACTAAACTTGACCCCAGGCAAGTCACTTAACCCTGATTGCCTTACACAGAAAAATCTAAATGTGTCATCGTTGTGAGCAACTTGTTTTGCATAAACGGAAACACACAGTGAGTAGGAAAAGTATATTCCTCCGAAACAGGATTATCTTCAAGACCTCAAGAGAGCTTTATTGTAACCTTGTGGTTACAAGCTTCTCCATAAACTTAGAGCAGCTAGTGTAAGGGCAGGTGGGAGATAATGAACCATCCTAGAACACCATGAGGAGGTCGTCACATACTCATGAGAGAGGTATGAGGCGCGTGGGTGGCCACCCCACATGCTTATAACATTAAATGGGCTTATGCTAAGCACAACACACACATATTACACAAATCAAGGGGAAAATATTGCAAGTAGCCAAGAAAAAACATATTCCAAGTACCAAGAAACCAGTCAGGATCACACAAGATTTCCTGGGAACTACTTGAAAGAAAAATTTGGAATACAACATTCCAAAGGGCACAAGATAAAGGCTTACAACCAAGAGTAATTTACCTTAAAAAAACAAACTGAATATAACCCTACAGAGAGGAAATGGGCTTTTACAGAATAGAAGACTTTCGAGTATTCCTAGTGAAAAGGCAAAAACTGAGCAGAAATTTTGAAAGGCAAATGCTGAAGGCAAGAGAAACCTAGAAAGGGAAGGAGGAAAGGGGGAGGAAATAAGCATTTATTAAATACCTACTACATTGTCAAGCATTTTACTAAGCACTTTAAAAATGCTTGCATGCTAATCGAGGAGAAGAAATGTGTCCTTTAAAAATCCTGCTGTCTTCAAGGATCACAGAAGGAGACAAATAGTACAAACAGTGGGTCTAAGCAATGAGTTTGTTCTGTTTTGTTGGTTTGAGCAAAGGGGGTGAAGAAATGAGGGGGGAAAAGGAGGAACTTACTATTTCCCATAAAATAGACGCATGAGAACATGGGATGGATAGAATTGCAGGAGGTAAACTTGCTGTTCTTTGAAAACAGTACTAGTCTCCTGACTCCGTGCATCTTCACTGACTGTCCCTCACTCTTCCCCACCTCCAAATCCTACCTTCCCTGGCTTTCTTCAAGATTCAGCTCCAATTTCCCTTTCTATGAGAAGCCTTTCTTGGTCCTTTCCCCCTGGCTTCTAATGCCTTCCCTCTGAGATTACTCTCCATTTATATTGTATACATCTTATATTTATGTGGTTATTTGCATGTTGTCTCTTCCATTAGAATGTGAGCTCCTCAAGAACAGGAACCATGTCTCTGCCTTTCTTTACATCCCTGTCCTCCATGCTTAGCACTATGTCTGGAACATCATAGGTTTTAATCAATGCTTGTTAGTAGAAGGACCATCTTTTCTCTCCTGAATCCCTCGCCTCTGAAGGGCAGCAATGATGAAAACATTGCTTGTGCCCCAATGTCATCAGTTTCTTGCCCCAGACAATTTTGATTCTTTGAGAGAACCTATTATTCCATAAATCACCACCTTATTGAGAAGATATGGGTTTTAAAAGATGAGATCTTTAGGGATCAGTCTGGGGGTTTTTAAATCAGATCATAGTTTGGTTTTTTTTTTTTTTAAAGCAATTGGGGTTAAGTAACTTGCTCAAGGTTACACAGCCAGGTGTTTCTGGGTGGGTGCTAAGTGTCTGAGCCCAGGATTCGATCTCCAGGTCTTCTCAACACTGGAGCCGGTGCTCTTACTCACTGTGCTACCTGGCTGCCCCAAGATCATAGTTTTCTAAATGTGATTCAACATGATCTCTTCTTCATATTCTATGCTGAGCCAGCTTATTGGCCACAGGGAATTTCTATCAAGGAAAAAATTGAACAACTCAGTTGGTTGCCTGTCCTCCTGTGCATCATAGTTGGGACAATCTACTGTGTTCTTCCTGTGTGGATTGTTGAAGTGATTTCTTCTTATGACTGTGGATCTCATTTATATATGAACCATTTCATTACTATTGTGGGCATATCCCTCCTCTCTGGACTGCTTCCTGTTGTCCTTGGTCTTCATTTCTCCACTAATGTGGCCTGTGTTCTATTATTGAGTCAGGCTCACAGCTCCCAAGTTGCAATAGCAGTGAATAGCACCTAGATAACCCTTTAGGGTGATGGGTTGTACACATCTGAGCTGTCTCTTGGGATTAAAAGGAGAGATGATAGTGGTGCTAGAGGACATTCCGACCTTCAGAGAGACTGCCCTACACAACCAGTCCCTACAGAAAATAAAACCTGTACAAGAGAGACACTGAAGCAGTGTCTGAGCTAGGTTAGATGCATACTCTCAGACGCTGCCCTTTCTAGTAGAAAGAAACTGCCACATTAGAGAGTCACTTGCACCCAGACAAACCTCCTCAACTGGTAATGATCCAAAGAGATTTTATAAAAGACTTACATTCTTCACCCCCTAAATAATTTGCACCCAGATCATTGTTTCAGGGGCTGGCGCCTAGCTCACCCTGGGACTAGAAATCATTCTCACCTATTTAATAAAGTTCCTAAGTCTTTCTATTAGACAAGAATTAGGAAGTTAGGTCAACAGGGATTTATAAGTGTCTTATAAGTCACCAAAGATTTATTGAACATTAACTCTGTATAGGGCCCTATGCCAGACTCTAAGGGAGACACACCAAAAAAATGGAATATAAGAACCATGCCCTTGACTGACTTGCAAGTAGGTATTGACCAATACTTAATCAATTTATCAATACTTAAAAGAAATGAAGTTCTTTTTGTTAGAACAAAGACCAGAAAATAAGGTGGTGCCCACCAACTGGGAGACAGCTAAAAAAGTTGTGGCATATAAATGGAATGGAATTATATGAAAAATTACAAAAGGGTTGGTTTTAGTGAAATCTGGGAAGACTTATCTGAATTAATGCCACCTGAGTTGAGCGAAACTCCAAAAATGTGCACCATAACAGCACTGTAAAGAAAAAAAACAGCCTTGAAAGACTTAACTGTGATGAAATTCAATGGCCAATCACTAGCCCAGAGGACTAAGGAAGAAGTATGTTAATCACCTGCTGACAGAGAAAATGATTGATGAATGAGGTTCACGTTTTTGGTTTTGGCAACGTGGGAATTTGTTTTGCTCGGCTGTGCACACTTGGTACAAGGGCTTTGTTTTCCTTTTGTTCAAGGGCAGAGAATGGGTAGGTGGGAGGGAGAGAGAGGTTTGTTTTAGGTTAGCAAAAATAAAAGAGTCATTAAAGCATTATTTTTAATGACAGAAACAAAACACAAGCAAGAGGTCTTTGAAAGTTTTTATGTTGAAGTTATTACATAGACTTTAAAGTAAAAACAAGTTCAATTTAAGAGAGATTCACAGATTTATATACAATCCTCTTTCTTTGTTCTACTTTGTTGATGGAAAGGTGTATTTTATTTGATGTTTGTCAAGTTCAGAATAGCAACAAAAATACTTAAGTAACGAAGTTCATTTCTTGAAAGAATATGCAATAATTCAGTCTTTCCATTCAGCCTCCCTCTCAAATGGTCTAAATCAGTAAGATTTGGCTATATTTCTCAAATCTAGCTCAGCCTCAGAAATTACGTTGAGGGGGGAAGTTGGGTATTTTTTATAAAGGGTCTCCTTGAAAAAAAATCATAGTAAGAGCCAGGCAGCTTCTCAATATCTTCCTTCTTGCGGCCTGGGAAGATAAGCCTTTTACTGGTGTTTCCTTTCTCTGGTTGCCTAATCACCACATCACAGATTTGATGGAACCTATGACTAGGGCAGATTCTTGTACAAGCATTTCCTTTGCATGAAGATAAAGTGGTTGGTGTTTATCTAAAATCAACACTGGTGGTTGGCAATGGGGAGATGTGTGCTCTGATTAGAGAGGAAGGATGCATTCCCCAGCTGGGGGACAGTTACCACCCATAGAGCAGAGGCCTTACAATGCCTATTTCCTGCAGGGCACTTGCCTCTGGCCTAGGGATGGCCCCTAGTCAGATTGATCTGTGGGCAAAGGCTGTCTTACCACTCCCTCCAGCCCTCTTTCCCCAAACGCCCTCTACCTCATCCTGGGACCTGGTTTCTGAGTCCTCATCTTTGCCAGCTCTTACAGGCCCCTTTAGCATGCCCAACAGTAATCCATGGTTCAATCATGGTTCTTTCACTTTCTTCCAAGTACCCACCTTGTGTCCCATTTCCCCAGAGCTCAGTTGGAGAATTAGGGGATCTGATAAACTAATCTGAGGTAAGATATTAACGGGCAAAGATAAATCAGGATGAAATCACTTTACATGCCCTAGTATTTTCGCATGCATTGTCTCACTGGATCCTAATAAGCAACAACCATACAAGGGAGGTGACACATTATTGCCCCCATTCTCCAGCAGAGGAAACTGAAGTCCTATTAGCTGTGTGTGCCTAGGTCTGAAAAATACAGATAATAATAACACCTAGCCTTCAAGGCTGCTAAAAAAAGATCAAATGAGATTATAGATGTAAAGCTTGTAGAGTCCTGTGTAAATGTGAGCTTTTATGTTATTACTCTCTTCTTATTTTAATGTGAAGTTCAGATAGAAACAGTCCTGGGAGAGGTCACTATCCTGGTTTATTCTTTTTTTTTTCTTTTTGGAGGACAGTTGGGGTTAAGTGACTTGTTCAAGGTCACATGGCTAGTTTTTGTGTTAAGTGTCTGAGGCCGTATTTGAACTCAGGTCCTCCTGACTCCAGGGCCTGTGCTCTATTCACTGTGCCACCTAGCCACCCCCTGGTTCATTCTTTATAACATTTAATATTCTACTATGCAGCTGTATAACATGAATGTTTTCTGTCCTTGAATAAAAGCATTGGATGAAAGGTCATCTCAAGGAGGTGCAATGTCTTTGGGATAACCCCACACCCCCACCCCACAGCAGATGGGTCAACAAAGATGACACATCCTCTTCCTGGCTTTGATTTCTTCTTCCTGGTGTCTATGTTTCTTAAGCTTTTAATTCCAAGTTGTTTGGAGATTTTGAGTATTCAGTGTCAGCATCTATTAGATGTTACTCTTAAATGTTTATGGATTAGTATTAAGTCTGGGTAATTAGGGGCAACAGATTTATTTGTGATAATGCTCAGGACCCAGGGCCATTTATTTACTGAATTCTTGAGGATAGTTTGGGGTTTGTGCATGTAGGAACAGGATTCTGAAAGACCTAGGTGATTCTAGGCATGACATAGTACTTAGCACTAAGTGACATCTGTTGATTGAAGGATGAATGGATTGGCAGTTATTCAGAAGACAAGTTGGAGAGGGGATAGACTTAAAGCCAGGAGATGTTCACTGTGATAGGAGGCTATCAGAGTTGTCCTGGTGAGACGTGAAGAGGGCCTGAGTGTAGTATTTGTGTGAGGGGAGACAAGGGGACATATCAGCAAATGATGCTATTAATAAAGGTGGATCCCAGTCTGTTGCATTCATTTGGAGACATAGGGACTTTTTGGGTTTGGTTTTGTTTTTTGCTTTTTTTTTTTTTTACCACAAGGAGGCCATGGGTCAATGAATGCTGAATGCAACAGGCTTATATTTGGGGCATTTTGACTTCATACAAGGGATGACTCAAGGCTTAAAGTGAGATACCCAAGAGCAAGAGGGTGAAAGGGAAAGGGAATAAAGGTTCAGGTGAAGGATATTCCCACCGAGAGTGGGAATAATAAAAATACCTGATGTCAGTATGCACTCCTAAGGTTGACCAAGCACTTTCATGTAGCCTCACTTGATTCTCACCATGACCCTGTACGTTAGGTGAGTAAACTAAGGCTCAGAGAGCTAGTGACTTGTCTATGCTATTACAGTCATAGTGTCAGAGGCAGGATTCAAACCCACCTCTTCCTTGACACCTAGTCCCAGCTCTTTCCACCACACTACAATGTCTCTGGAAGATTAAAATTTGAGCTGAGTCACTGGACCTCTGTAGTGATCTTTAGGCCATTTAGGAGGAAGATGGGAGTCCATGATGGTCCTGGGAGAATCCACCAAGCTAGTTACAGTGCTGATCAAAAGTGAGGTGAGGGGCAGTGCCTAAGTCCTTGGCAGCTTCCCCAAGGAAGGCTGTCAGGTTCAGGATCTCAAGGAAGTCATAGTCACTTTAAGCTGCTCTAACTCCAGGATTTATTATAAAAAGAATTCATGGACATATACATTTATTAAAAAGAAATACCAGAAGATACGAGCTCTGGCCCCACTCCCTGCCAGCTGCTCTGGCACTTTCTTAATCTAGCCTAGGAAATGAGATCACTGCTATACCAGGTCTCTGAAGGTCAGCTCTACATAGACCAATCACTTGATCCCAGATGAGCCAGAGTGGTTAAAAGGAGTAAGGCTTTATGATGAGGTGGGCAAAGAGAGATCGGGCACATAGGCAAGATCACAAATCTGAAGTAGTGAAATACCAGTGCCTGTATGGGCATGTCTTACATTCAAGTCCCCCAGAAGGCAGGTTTTGGTTGGTCCTGGTGTCTTCAATAAACCTTTCTTCCACTACTTCCAAAGATGGAAAGAAAGAGCTGAGACTAAAGTGCCCGCGTGGGAAGACCAAAGACTTCATAGGGTTCGATGGGTTCTCACTCAGTGCGATTCTCTGATTTTGATTAGTTTTCCATCTCTGATGTCACAGACATGGAGCCACTAAGGCCATCCACTCTGCAAGCATGGAAGATTCCAGGAAAGGACAGGACAAGGGTGCTATCTGGAGCAAAGACAGTCTGCCCCAGGAGAGAATAGGCCCAAAAAAGCGGAGAGGTTTTTTTTGGACTACCACAAGGTAAAATTTACAAGACTTGGTGACTGGTTGTATATAGGGGAAGAAGAAAAGGGAATAATCACTCTTGTGTTTATAAACCTGTTTAATTTGGGGAGGGGTTTTGGCATGGAAAGAAGGGAATATGATAACCTTGAAAAAAATAAGAAAGTTAGGAGAAGGGGTGGGGTTCTGTTTTAGACATGTTGAGTTTTAGATGTTTATGGGACATCCCCATAGAAATGTCCATCAGTCAGCTGTAGATGCAATATGAGAGTCCAAGAAAGATATTAGGACTAAATATACAGAGGCATGTATATCATCTTCATAGAAGAGATCATTGAACCCACAAGAGCTGATAAAACCAAGAGAGAGGGTGGAGAAAAAGGAGAGAGCCCTGGGGGACACTCTCAGAAGACAAGAGATGAATAAGGAACAGCAAAAGAGATTGAGGAGTAGACAGGGAAGAAGAGAACCAGAAGACTGGTGTCATGGAAGCCAAGAGAAGAGATGGTATCCAGGAGGAGGAGGAGAGGCTCAGCCATGTCAAAAGCTAAAGAGTCAGTGAGCATTATGAAAAGGCCATCGGATAATACTCATAACATTAGACAGCATTTATATAGCACTTTAAGACTTACCAAGGAGCAGCCAGGTAGCACAGCGAGTAAGAGCACCAGCTCCAGTGTCAGGATGACCTGGAGATTGAATCCTGGGCTCAGACACTTAGCACCCACCCAGAAACACCTGGCCGTGTAACCTTGAGCAAGTTACTTAACCCCAATTGCTTAGGGGCGGCCATGTGGCTCAACGAGTAAGAGCACTGGCTCCAGTTTTGGGATGACCCGGATCAAATCTGGGCTCAGATACTCAGCACCACACCCAGAAACACCTGGCCATGTAACCTTGAGCAAGTTACTTAACCCCAATTGCTTAAAAAAAAAAGACCTACCAAGCACGTGATAAATAGTCTCATGTTATTTTATCCTTACAACAAACCTAGGAGGTAGGTACTATTATTATCCTCAATTTGCAACTGAACTGAGACTAAGTGACTTGCCCAGGGTCACACAGCCAGTAAGTGTCTGAATGCAGAATTTGAACTCAGGTCTTCCTGGTAACCATCCACCTCACCACCCAGCAGCCTCCTAAGAATGGGCTGAGGTGAATAAGAAGGAGAGTGTGGGAAAAGGCTAACCCTGGGAATGAGATCTCACTAGTCAATAGTCAATTTTAGCCCCAGAGGCAGAACCAATAATAATAATAAGTGAAACCCAAAAAGAGACAAGTTGAGGCTTGATGCCAGGAAACACTTGCTAACCACAGGAGCAATACCCAAGTGCAGTGGGCTCCCCTGAGAAGTAGGGAGCTCCCCCTCACTGGGGTCTTCAAACTAAGTTTGGAAGGCCACTTACTGGCACATTGTAATAGGATTCTTGTTCAGTTACAGGTTGAACAAGATGGAACCCAAGGATGCCATCTTGTCCCTTCCAACTAAAAAATTCTGTGGTTCTAAATCTCAGGGAGAAGCAGAGCAAGAGGTGGGAGTTTTCCTGCCATGGAGGATGGGAAACCAGTTAATTAGGGCCCTACTTTCCTCGGTCCTATAATAATGAAATGTGGTGTCATGTCAGCACCAGGGGAGGGGCAGGGCATTAGCTCGGGCTGGTCACTCTGAACCCTGGAGTGATGGGATGGAGAGTGCAGAGACTAGTGACTTGTGGTATTCAATGATCAGTGACAGACATTCCAAGCACCAAGGCAGGTGGGTAGGAGAAATAGTACAGAGAGAGTACATTTCAGTGCTGATTCAGACCTCCACCCCTCCAGCCTGTGGAAACCTTCGCAGGTTTCACCCTTTACTTCCTCACAGCCTTCACATGCACACACTAGACAGAGGTAGAAGACCTGTATTCTTGGCCCAGTTAGTTCCTCTCTCTAAGCCTCAGTTTCCCCCTCCATGAAATGAGGACTCCACTAATGGCATTTGATTAAATGACCTCTAAAGTCACTAACATGGGCCCTTGGACATTTAGAGTAGCCCCCTCCTCCTCCAGCTTCTCTCCACTCTAATGCACCCTGCTACCAAATTAATCTCTCAGACACATCATGGGGGCTAAGTGACCTACCCAAAGTCAAACAGGTAGTAAACAGCAGAAGCTGAATTTAAACCCAGCTATTCTAACTCCAAAGCCAGTAACAGCAGAATAAAGATGGTGACAATCCTGATGCATTCAGCAAAATAGCACCATGGTCCTTCTTTTATATGCATATGAGGCCTTGGGTTCTTTCCAAATACTAGCATCATTCAGCAGGCATAGACAAAGATCTGAGTTCAAGTCCAGCCTCAGACATCCAAGAGCTATGTGATCCAAACGGGGGTCCTAAGCAAGAATGATAATAGCACCTACTTCCTCAGGGTGCTGTGAGAATAAAAGGAGGTAATATTGATACAGCACTGTATAAATGTTACTTACTATTATTGGTGTTGTCAATATTAATAGCTTTTCAACACTAAAGAGAAAAATGGAAATTCTACTAACCTAAGCATGTAATCTAAAAACTTGAGAGGACAGGAAAGTTGTCCAGAGGGACACCTGTGTAATCCCCCTCACTTTCCAGACCTTGGTGCATGCACGGGCTAGCCTGATGGTTGATCTCTCCCCTCTCCTTCCCCCCTCCACTCAGCTGCCAAAGCGATACTTCTGATATGTGTGCCTGATTGTCACCTCCTACTCATAAATTCCAGTGACTCCCTCCCTATTGCCTCCAGGATCAAATATAAAAGCCTCTTTTTGGCCTTTAGAGCACTGCCAACCTGGCCTCTTCCTGCCTTCCCAATCTTCTCACACTTTAGTGTCCTCCACTCGTCCTGCCCCTAGCCCCCAAGACTCTTCTGACAGTGTCCATGCAGCCCCACTGGCCTCCTTGCTTCTCATACCATCTCCATTTCCTGACACCACTTCTTCGTCTTTTCCCTGGCTTGTCCTCCATGCTTGGAATGCTTTTTCTCCTTACCTCTGCTTCTTCACTTCCCTCAGCTTCTCTCAAGCCAGCTCATATTCCCCCTTCTGCAAAAGACCCTTCCTGGGTTTTGCCTACCCTTTGAGATTTCTTTCCACTTACCCTATCTATATTTTGTCTGTACACTTACACATTGTCTCCTGCTGAATGTGAGTTCCTTGAGAGTAGACTATGTTTTTTACTTTCTTAGCACTGTACCTGGTACATAGTAGGCACTTTATAATCAAAGCATAATAAATGCTTTGATCAATTGCTTGATCAATGGATGGGGAAACTCAGACCCAGAGAAGCATAGGGACTGACCTAAAGTCTACATACAAGTTAGGGGTCCAGCTCAGAGCAGGCCCAGATGTCCTGGTTCCCAGGGGTGGATGGTATGTCTTTCCCACTCCTGCTTTCTGGTGACAGCTGGAACAGGCTTCCCACCCCAAACCAACCCTGTAATTCCTCCAAACCTTCTGACCTCCCTTGTTTTGATTTCCATCAAGGTGATGTGAGCATGTTAAGTTTCCAGGGTATGTGAAACATCTCTGTGTAAACTAGCCTGTTTGGGGGGGGGGGGGGGGGGGGCGGGGGTGAGGTGGGGTTTTGGCTTAGAACAAACTCTACTTGCTATATAAGAGCCCAGAATAGAAGGTGGTCAAGTCCTCTGTGAGACCCTGCAGGTAAGAATACCTATGTGCTTATTTCTTTGCAGGTTTAATTCACTGCATGGACCTTAGGCAAGCTGCTTCCCTGCCCTGGAACTTTGCTGATCTATAAAATAGAGGTTGGTGGGTGGACAAGATGCAAAGGCATCACTAGGAATCCTGGCACCTAGGGCAAATCCTGGTGGTTTTTTGGTTGGAGGAGAGGGATATAGATTATTATATCAGAGGGAACTTCTAAGCCATGTAACTGTTACCCCATGCCCTTCCCTAGACCAGCCCAATCTCTGTGCCTAGAGGTCCCAGAGCAACCCCTTTCTCTGGGAAGAATATGCCAAGTGACCCTTCTACCTAGTTGGAAAGTGGTCCAGGGTACCCCAGATCCACCTGCCACTCAGTGCTCGGCCACCCAGGAATTGCACTGCCCCTCTCTGCCCAAGGTTATATTTGGCAGGGCAGAGCAATATCCCTTCAGCAGCCTCCCACCCCCAACACCCTCCTTCTTCTTGTTCTGGGCCACGAGATTCCCAGAATCTCATTCTCTTCCCTGGCCTACCCCCTAGTCAGAAGACTGACAGGAAGGGAGGGATTTGGCATAGGGGCTGCCCTGCTTTAGTTAAAACAGGCTCTGACTTGGGGTGATCACTCTGATCACTCTTCCTCTGACATTCTATAAATCTCTGAATCCTTTCCAGCTCAAAAGATCTTTCTCTGAATATGAGGCCATTCACATCAATACTGATCATCTCATGGAGGTCAATCTTGTCTCCTCAAGTGGGCCATAAGCTCTCTGAATGGCCCCACATCTCTTTCTTTAAATTAACCAACAAGCATTTAATATGATCCAGATGCTTAAGACACAAGTCCAAAAAACAAAACCATTCCTATTTCCAATTAGCTTACACATGCAAAGTGCTTTGTAAACTTCAAAGTGCTCTAGAAATAAAAATAATATTATTAGTATATTTAGTCTACCAATAACAATATCCTAATACTCCCCAGTAGGAATCTGGGGACCTAGAAGGCTCACAACACACACTGAGTAAAAAGAGGCAGCTAGGGGCCCCATAGTGCACAGGGAGCCGGGTCTGGAATCAGGAAGACCTGAGTTCAAATCTGACTTCAGACACTTACTAGCTGTGTGACCCTGGGCAAGTCACTTAACCCTGTTTGCCTCCATTTTCTCATCTGTAACATGGGGATAATAATAGTACCTACCGCCCAGGTTTGTTGTGAGGATCAGATGGGATAATTGTAAAGCATTTAGCGCAATACCTGGCATATAGAAGGAATGTAAATGTTAGCTATAATTTTTGTTGCTATTTATTAAAGATTGGAAGATGAAATCATAAGACTGAGAAATTACCATGTAAGACAGGGAAAATGAATAAATTTCTCCTCTAGCTTCACGATCAGTCATATCAAGGCCCAGCAGAAGAAGCACTGGCTCTGGCCTGAGGAGACCTGGATTCAAATTCCACCTCTGACGTTAACAGTCTTGCTAGGGATACTTTGGTCGATTGATTTAGACAATTCACTTAACTTTCCTGGGCATCGGGAACGGTAAGGGGAGAAACACCAGACTTGATCACCTTGGTCGTCCCTCCTAGTATCCATTAAAAATCTCTCTAGGGAGATAGGTTATACAGTAGAGCTAAAAGAAATCGGATAGAGGGGGGAAGGAGGAGACGAGAGGGGCTGAGAGTCCCAGGGGCCAGGCCCACTGCCCACAGAGCAGCCATCTAGGAGAACGGAGCTAGTCTCAGCCAGGGCAGGAAGGAGGTGTTGTCTCCCTGTCTTTCTCCATTCAGGCCCTGGCTGTTTCCTGTCCCATCAAAGAAGATGCTTCCCAAGGTGGCCATCTGCAGCCTCCTCCTCCTCAGTGTGCTCTGGATTGATGTGGCCTTGGCAGGCTCCAGCTTCCTAAGCCCTGAACACCCAAAGACCCAGGTCAGTTATCTGTCTTCTTCCATTCATCCACAAAGGGCTGTTGTCGTGGTTCTAGATTCTAGTCTCAGCCCTATTGTAACTATGTGACTGTGCATGTAACCTCTCTGGGCCCTTTCTACTCAAATTTCTCCCAAAGCCTGGCCCTGCTCCACCCACAAAGAGAGAATTTAGAGGGGCTCATTCCCTGAAGGAAACATTCTGTATCTCCCCAACAGCGGAAGGAATCCAAAAAGCCACCTGCCAGACTTCCACCCCGTGATGTGGAAGACGCTTTCAGCCAGCCAGAAGGAGTGGAGAAGGGTTTGGAAATCCAGGTGGGTGCTTCCACAGTGTTTGACTGGGGTAAGAGGGCACAGGGGAAGGCAGACACTGGTCAGGAAGAAAGGCATCTCATCCATCATTCAATAACCAGGCACTGTAAGGGATGTGCAGAATCACATGACCCAATCTCTGCTCTCCAAAACCTGCCAGTTTCCTTAGGGGACACAGGCATGGGATGGGACTAGGTTCAAGGGATAGCATCGTGCAGTCAGATTGTGAATCAAGAGACCTTCTTTCCAGTCCTGGCTCTTCCCTACATTTAAAATGGATTGATCTCAAAGGTCCCTTCCAGCTCCTGACATTTTAAAATGAATCTTAATCCACATGCACAAACACGTGCAACACACAAGGTAAAAAAGAGGGTTATTTATAGACGGCACCAGCAGTCAGATTTCTAGTACAGTTATTTTTTTCAGTTATCACCAGACTACAAGCTATAGTCAGTCATTCCTTGATTTGGCAGAAGAACCAGGCCTAGAACCCAGCTAAATACCGAGTCATTGGCCAGATAGAGGCCCTTGCATTTTTCTTTCCATTCGAAGATGATCTATTCATCATCCATTAACCACTGTGTGGAAACAGACTATAAACACAAGATGGCAGAGTCAGAAGGCCTCAAAGGTCATCTAATTCATAAATTGCTCCCCAAGATAGGAAGTGGCATGTCCAGAGTCAGTGACAGAGTGAGACTAGAATTCCAATCTCCTCAATATGTTTGCTTTGCAAAGCAACTAGAGGTAGGACAAATGAAATTACTTGACCTGAATAATAAGAGGTCTAGAAGGGACATCAGGACCTTGTCCAATTCTTTACTCCTACCCAAGGACAGAAAGCAGTCCATCACAATTCAAACCTGTATTCAACCTTGAGCATGTCACTTCACTTTTTCTGTTGCCTGAAGGTGAGTGGCTGGGTTAGAGGATCTCTCAAGGCCCCTTCCAGCTAGCTCCAAAAAGTCTAGTTCAAGTCATGAAATATTGACTAAATGCCTGTTATGTGCAAGGCACTACCATGTTATTCACTAATAATACAAAGACCCCCCCCCAAAAAAAAAAAGGAATTAGCTCCTGCCTTCAAAAATCTTACATGCTGCTGGAGGACAGGTTTTAGAGGTGGGACATCAATCACATATAAGGAAACTGGGGAGACAGAAAATTAACAACTGGAGAGATCGGGGAAGGCTCCAAGGAGGAGGTGGTATCTGAACTCAGGCATTAAGAAAGCAAAGTGTCAAAGAGATAGAAAGGAAGAGGGGGCGTAGTCCATGTTCAAGAGATTCATATATGGGCAGGGGTTCAAGAAACAGCTGTCCAGTTGGCTAGAACATAGAATTTGAAAAGAAAAGCAGTCTGAAATGAGTCTGGCAAAGCAGATGGAAACTAGTATGTGAAGGACAGTATTATAAATGCCAAGCTTAGGAGCTGGTATTTTATCCTGAAGACAATGAGGAGCCCCTGAAGTTTTTTCAGGAGGGACTGACATGACCATACCCTTTAACTAAAGAAGAGTCTTTTCACAGTAACGTGTAAAGAATAGATTAGTCAGGGTGGAAACTGGAATGCCAATTATGAGGCTATTACAATTGTCCAGGAAGGAGGCAATGAGGGTGGTGCCTGTGTGAGTGGAGACCTTACAGACGTTAACAGATGGAGAGATATAAGGCTTGGCCCTTGATAGGTTATGGAAAGTGAGGGAGAAGGAGGAGTAAAGAACAACTCCAAAGAAACAATTAAAACACGCTTTTAAAATTCCAAGGTTACAAACCTGAGGGACTACACATAGTAGTGCTTTTCATAGAAATAGAGAAGTTTGGAAGGAGGGACAAGTTTAAGAGAGAAGATAGTAAATTCAACTTTATATATACTGAGTTTGAGATTCTAGGGGACATACAGGTAGATGAATCCAGCAAGCAGTTAACTCTATAGGAGAGATATTAGGGCTCACCAGACACACTGATTTAGAAATCATCTCTATAAAGATGATACTTAAAGTTGTGAGAGATGAGCTCACCAAGGGAGAGAGAGTAGAGTGAGAAAAGAAGACTGAAGAAGCATGTGAAGGGCTGCCATGATGACTGAGCAAAGGAAACTGAGAAGCAACAGCCAGACAAGCAGAAGGAAAAGCAAGAGAGAGGAATGGTACAAAAGGTGAGGGAGCATCCAGGAGGAATGGATGGTCAATGGGATAAAAAGCTACAGAGAGGTCAAGAAGGAGAAGGATTGAAAACAGGCTGCTAGATTTTTGTGGTGAATAGATCGTGAAGATAAATTTCAGGAGAGCGACAGGGTGGAAAGTTAGATTGTGAGGGAGAAATTAGTGGGTGGTAAGGAAGCAGAGCTAGCCAGTGATCTATTTGTCTCCATTAGAAATTCTTTCCAGTAGTTTTGGGAGTAAGAATAAGGAGATATGAGATGATTGCGTGAGAATATGGATGGATGGCAGGGTCAAGTGAAGATTTTTCAGAATGCCATGGACTGGAACATGTTTGGAGGTAGGAGGAAGAGAGTCAATGGGCAGGTAGAGTTTTAAGAAGGGTGGAAAGAATGAAGCAAGCCTCTGAAGGAGACTGGAGGGGATAGGATTGAGAGAATAGGTGGAGGGGTTGGTTTTGGCAAACAAAAGGATCAACTCTTCCTCAGAAAAAAAGGAGCAAAGGATGAAAGGATGGATGCAAAGGAGTTTTGATGAATGGAGTATGAGAGCTGAGGAAGCTTAGTTAGTCTTGATTTTCTCATTCAAATAGGAAATAAGAGTGGTGAGTGCCACCAGGGCCTTGAGAGAAGGTGTGAATAATTCATGGGGTAGAGAGGAATGGGATAGAAAAGCAATCAAGGGAGAATTCACATTTTGTCATGTATCAATGAGTGCCCCATTGGGATGAAACAAAATTTGCAACCAGTCAGCACAGTGATGCACCTTTTTACTCTACCAGCTTCTAGACTCTCAGGAGGATGAGCAGAGAAGACAGGTGGTTGAGATGATCAAAGATTGATCAGGTGAGAAGAGCAGTTGGAAAAGAAAGCAAAAATAATTGGTTAACTACAAAGTCAAAACTACATTGGGAGGAAAATAGGGCCAGAGCAGAGGTGCTGGACTTGGTGATGAACTAGAGAGGCGGAGAGTGCAGAAGTGACTCAGATTATGATAAGAGAAAACTTCAGAATTTGAAAATGAGGGTAGCCCAAGGTGGGATGGTGTCGAGATCTAAGGTTTGATCATTCCTGTGGTTGACTAAGAATAAAGCTTTAGGTCATGGAAACTGATAAAGTGGATTAACTCAGAGACCAGTGTCTGAGTTTGAGGCATCTCCAACATGTACACGAGGTCCTTGAGTAAGAAGGTAAGGGTTGAGGTGAAAGTGAAGGAGTCGAGGTAAAACTGATGCAGATACTGAACTCCTTGAGAAGAGTTAGAATGCCCTAGATGTAAGCAGGTAATAGCAAACAAGATCTGAGGTCCACAAGTGTTGAGGATCTGGAAGGAGTGATGAAGGAGTAAAGAGTATTTCAACTCCTCCTTGGGAGACATGAAAGAAGGACCACCCAGGATAGTAGGGGGTAGCCATGGACACACTGATCTTCAGGAGGGAACCTCTGGTTTCTATGAATGCAAGATTTAAAATGAAAAGGAGACATCATGGATAAAGGGAAGTTTTTTCAGGTTTGGGTGTGGGGGAAGAAGGTACAATGAAAAAAGAGGAAAGGAATTGGGATAAGATTGAGGTGGGTACAAGAGTACAGAAGAAATGGAAAAACTGAGTCACCAAGTCAATGACTTGACTGATGTCATCACTAATAAAGCTAGATTCCCTATTCAATGTTCTGGATTTCAGGATCTTCATTAGCCTTGAGGAATACCAAAGGGGTTAAGTAATCCTGTTAACTATCAGAAGTAATTTGGGTCAGAATAGAAGAAAAGAGAAGGAGAAAAAGGGAGAAAGGAGTAAAAAAATAAACAGAGAGAAGAAGAGAGAAAATGTTAAGAAAAGGTGCCAAAGACCACAAACACAAGCCCAAGACTGGCCACAGAACTACTCAGTGAGATTTTAAAAGCATTAAGTAGGATTTCCTGCTTAAAAATATATCTTCCACCTCTAGTTAAAATTGCTGAAATTCCCCCATTTATTTTAGATTAGAGATTTATTCCTTTGGGTCTTGAAGAATGGCCCTGATCAGGTAGGGGGTAGGGGGCTGGCTGAAGAAGGGGGGAAATGAACAACTTAAATCATTAAAACTTCTTGATGCTGAAAGCAAGCTCGGGGAATAAGTCTTAGGGTAGGCTCCTAGGGACAAAAGAGAGAAAGGGAGAATAGTTTGATGTTTCAGCCCAAAGAAAATTTTGACCAAGGACTAGGCTAAGACTTTTCAGCAACTACCAGTATGTCAGTGGCTCCTGAGTCCCTGGGCTATCTATATTCCCTTCTCCAATGAGTGTGATCTTGGAAAGAATCAAGAGAATTTCTATGCTGAAATCCTCCTAAAGGAAACAGTCAACAAGGAAAGTCCCATTTGTCTCTAATCCCACTTTTTTTTTGGGGGGGGGGTTACCCTCCTTTCTTTAGTTCAACGCTCCCTTTGACATTGGGATAAAAGTGGCAGAGGCTCAGTATCAGCAGTATGGTCGTGCCCTAGAAAAAGTCCTACAGGAAATTCTTTTGGAAGAGAACCAAGGTAATTTCTTAAACACAGCATAATGACAACAATAATAATAACTGACATTTATTTAGGCTTCCAGGTTTGCAAAACATCTTACATATACGATATCATTTGATCACAAGATTTAGCGCTGTAAAGAATCTTAGAGATTCTCTAATTCAAGTCCTCAGGTTAGTATATCTGGGAAGATAACTGAAGCCCTTGGTCACTCATTTAAACATTCAAATATGTATTTATTAAGTTCCTACTAAGTACAGAACACTGTGTTAACTTCAGGGCATGACAGAAGGTTTAGGGAAGACATTTTCCCTCTCTGTCATGAAGCTTATAGGCCAGTAGAGGGGATGAGACAAACATATAAGGAGAAGGGGGGGAGAAAGGGTCTGACCAATTCGGAGCCCTCTTTGGAAGTTCATGATGATGGAATGGAGGGGATCAACCCTCCACTTGGGAGCATGCAGAGATATTCTTTGAGAACTGGGCCTTCAATGGTCATATCCCCACCACACAGAAAACTACGACACACATAATATCTAACAAATGCATTAGAGACATACAAAATGTGCAGGGGGGAGCCATCATTGATCAGAGAAGATTTCCTGAAGGAGATAACATATAAGTTTGTTGGGCTTTAAAGGAGAGCTAGGATTTTGACAAATTGGGGCTGGGAGGGTATTCAACATAGGGAACAACATAAGCAAACAACAGGGGAATATGAGGATGCCCAAGGTGTGTTGGGGTACAGAATAAGTAGTTTAGTGTAGCTAGAGTAGAAAGCAAGGAAGAAAGTATCAGTCAGGGCAAAAAGGGCTCTACAAGTCTGTGCATGTGCTCAAGTGCCAGACAGGAATCTGACTTTGTGCCTGTATTTCCCATTGTCCACCAAGACAAGGGTCTTGTAGAGAAGACTACCATTCAAGGTAGTCAAGCCTACCTTAAGGATCAAATGAGATGACATGTGTGAAACACTTTTTGCAAATCTTTAAATACCATACAATTACCTAAATTAAGCTTCCTCTATGGGTTTCTCATTTTAAGAACAGTTTGGACCAGTTGTAGCCCTCACTGTGAAGTAGACAACTCCTATTCTTCAGAGGTCCACATCTCCCCATTGCCAATTCCTCTGGCCTCATCATTTCAGCACCTCGGTCAGGTCTGGTCTGAACCACCTCAAGCTTCTTACCAGTAAGGGTGTCTATGCCACCCTTTTAAAGAAAATCCCCCATAGATGTCTATATGATATAAGAACAGTGGTGAAAAATTCCTCGTCAGGGCAGGCCCTGCCTTGTTATCCCCTGGGGATAAAAATACCTTCCCCAGCTCCTAGAGGCTACCAGTTTGAGGAGCTGAGAATAGAGGAGAAAAGGATGGGATGAGACTCTCCCCACTGCCAGCAGAGGGCACTTCCTCCCAGTAGTAGTCTCATTCCAACTTCATCCCCAACCCAACTGTATCAGTAACAATGTCTGATATGTCTTTATACTCTGTTTTCCATTGTATCACTTCATTCTCACAACAGCCCAGGGAGATGGGAAAGGAGAGCATGTGATTGTTATTCCCCTTTTGCAGATGAAGAAGCTGAGACAATTTAAGTCTAACATCTCAGTTATTGCTACTAAAGACTCCAACTTAACCGTAAGTCAGATTGAGTCCATTTCTAGGGGATTTAATAATGATAATAAGAGTTGATGAGACTAGCTGCTGGAGAGGTAGGGTATAAGAGTAGACAGAGAGCCTCAGGGTGCATGTCACAACTCTCATACATACTGGCAGTCTAAAAACAGGAGACTTAACCTCCTAGGCTCCAGGCAGCTTTCTGACTACAAATTATAGAGGTGATTGCGTAAGAAAGTTTCCCTATTTTGGAGTTCCTTTGCCAATAAAATGGCATGTCCAGTTCTTACTCTAAAAATAGCTTAAATTTATTTATATTAACACTAACATAAGTTAGCATTTATAAAGCTATGATAATCCAGAGTCGTTTGGACAACTCAAAGTTGACTTTTCCTCTTCCAGCCCAATTTTGGAACTTTTTGTGGGTCATTAGTACTCAGGAATGATAAAACGATAGATCCAAGGTGACCCTGGAGGTCAACAAGTCCCAACTCTTACTCAGTGCAAGAATCCCTTCTACAACATTCCATCCAATGCTAGCCATGCAACTCAGCCAGTGATTAAGAGCTACTTTGCTAAGCAAGCTGACAATGGTTGTGAAAGCTGTTTGGGCTATGTGAACATTAGGGGTGATTGTTACTATTCCCTAGACTTCTCAACTAGATTAAAATGAGGTGCCTGTTTAGGCAAACAGTGCAATGGAGAGAAGACTGGAGTTGGAGTCAAAGATCTGAGTTCAAATATGACTTACGTCTCTCATCCTGAACAATAACTTAATCTCTGTCTACTGTTTCCTCAGGGTTGTTGTGAAGATAAAATAAACTCATTCATACAGCACTTCTCAAACCTTAAAGCTCTCAATAAATGATAGTGATTCACTCGTGGGTATTTGCTGATGGGTCAGCTGACTCCACATATCAGCATTGTTAGCCTTCTCCAATCAGGGCCTCCAGGTGGTACAGTAAATAAGAATGCAGGGAGTCTGCATGAGAAACACCTGGATTCAAATCCTATCTCAAACACTTACTAATTCTGTAACCCTGGGCAAATCACTTAAGTCCTCCTAACCTTCACTTCCTCATATGTAAAGTGGGAATAATAATAGTACCTTTCTCCAGGGTTGTTGTGAGAATCAAATGACATAATGTGGAAGGTGCTTTCCCAACCTTGCAAGTCTCAATAAATGCTAGCTACTGCATAGGATGGAAACTGGTACCTTTTGTTTGCTTCTTTTTTTAAATGGCATCAGCAAGCACAATTACACATGGGAATTTTTATTTATCTAACCTACTTTCTCTTTCTTTCTTAGGAAATACAGGAGAAAACTGACACACTAGAGATGAGCCCACACATTTTTCTAACCAACATGCATCATCCCATGTCTTTCACTCAGATTTGCCCTGACAACTTCCCCTATCTGTGTATTAACTATATTCTGGAGAGAAAAATAAAATTACCATTGTAGCCTGAGACCTCAAAAGGGGAATTTATTTCACCCCAGACAAGTATTTTGTAACATTCTTGGGAAAGAATTTGAGCATTGGCCAATAGCATCAAGAAGACATATTCCCCAGTGAGGGAGGGATAACCATTCAGTGAAAACCAGATAAATTCCAAATTTCTTTAAAACCCACAGATTAAGCACTGACTATTCAGAGGGTGGGGAATCTCTTCACAAAGGATCCTCAGTGCAGAGAAGGGTTTGTTTCTAGATGAGTCACTAGAGGATGAGCCACAGCTGAGAGAAACAAAGTCTCTTTGATGTCACAGCCCAACAGACCACAATGGAAGACTATAAATTTCTCTGAATTAATATGGAAGTCAATGAGAAAAGAAGAATTGATCTCTCCTAGCTCACCATACTTTCCTATTCCCTCTATATCTTCTGGCAGGAAATTACAACCTATACTGAAGTTTTTCTGATTAATATCAGAAAAACTGACTTTTGATGGTCAGTGAGTTTTGCTGTTCAATAGCCATCAATTATACCCCTGATCTTGGTGGGTCAGGTGGGTCACATGTGTGACTGGATTTTAAGGGAACTGTTAAGAGTCTACGTCCCTTCCCTCTCCCTCCTTCCAGTGCCCTCCCAGCTCTCTGCCCTACATTGTACTGCAGAGAGACCTGGGTTTGAATCCCAGCTCATACACTTACTAGTGGTGAGTCTGTTATCTCACCTCTATTAGCCTCACTTGATTTTGTTAAATGGGGATGGTGAGGCAATGGGGTATAGTGAGTAGAGGCAGATTTGGATTCAAGAAGACTTAGACTGAATCAGTTTTCTATCTGATACATAAAAGCTCAGTGACCAGAGACAGCTGCTTGACTGCAATACCCTAGTCAACTCTCAAGATTATAAATTAAAGACTGGTTGTGAAGGAGTTTCCACTCTTTCCAGTGGAAGAAGTCTGAGAACCACCCACCCATTTTTTTAAAATAGGGATAAAGGGGTGGCTAGGTGGCACAGTGAATAGAGCACCAGCCCTGGAGTCAGGAGGACCTGAGTTCAAATCTGACCTCAGACACTTACCATAAAAATCTAGCCCTGTGACCTGGGGCAAGTCACTTAACCCCAATTGCCCTACCTTCCCCCCTCCAGAAAACAAAACCAAAAAAAAGGTAACTTAAAGGTGTTTACATTTACACTTCCATATTAATATCACAGAGGACAATAGTTTGGTGGCAGGAGGGAGCAGGCTGCAACAAATGACCAATGAGGAACACAGAGCAGGAGTCAAAGAGGCATCACAGAATTAACAGAGGAAACAGAATCAATAGAGGAAAGAGGGAGTGCTCACGAGGCAAGGATAGGATAAGTGGAGCTTGTGGTGAAGGACTCCAGCACTTGGGTGGATGATGAACTTTTGGAAGGCCACGATAAGAGCCAGTCACACAGGAAGAGAATATGTGATGAGGCTGCACTCTGTGACTGTGGATGGAACTTCCAAACTGATGACATCACATCACTAGAGCATTGGAGATCGAATCAAGGGCTGAAGGGCAGATTTATATGGGATGAGGAAACAGGACAGGGGGCCGGGGCACTTGTCGGTGATGAAGTAATAAATGGGGATAAAGGGGGCTCAAAGATAAGTAGCACTAACTTCATACCTTTCATAACATGAAGTCTATGGAGCACAGAATCTCCAACTAGTACTTTGTCTAGGGGGTGTGAAAAGATTCTGCCTCTTGTGCATGCAGACAGATCCCACTTTGGAAATAGCATGAGCCACAGGCCTTTAATAATATTTGATATAATAATTTATTATTATATTTTAGAAAGGCACATCACTCAGCTGTACCACCAGAAGATTTTTAAAATAACATTTATATAATAATATATCATTATTATATATTAGCAATAACAAATTTAATAATATTTAATAATAACTAGCATTTATATGGTGCTTTAAGGTTTCCAAAGTGCTTTACAAATACTAATTTGATCCCTGTAGGTACAATTGTTATCCTCATTTTATAGACAAGAAAACTAAGGTTCATAAAGATTTGTGCAGGGTCACACAATCATTATCTGAATCAGGATTTGAACTCTGGTCATCTTGACTCTAGGTCCAGTGTTCTACTAGCTACCATTGGCCAATAAAGGTCTTACCTTAAATGGTACTGATCACATAAGGTAAATGAAGGAAAAAGAACTACCATGTTGCTGAGAAGCCTCGTATATATGGCAGTGGCTCCAAATCCATATTCTTAGGCCGGAGGATAAGAAACTCTTCTAATGATATTTTCCCACATAACCACCCAGCTTGGGTGAGAAAGAGGCCATGTCCTCAGACCTTCTTTGTTATGCTGTCTTCTGTTGCAGCTTAGTAATTGATCAATACCTGCCGTCCTGCTCTCCGTAAAAATAAAAATAAAAAATTTTTAATCTATTTTATCCTAGCTATGTGGAAGATGAACCACCAAGTCCCCTCTCTGAGGCATCTGCATGTAAAATCTTAGTGTGGAATGATCCCTTAGAAAGAATTTAATAGATCCGAACAAAGATGACGTTAAAAGATGTGAAGAAGTCCTCTTCCTTGATAGAGGGGTGGAGAGTCAACCTTTATACCTATGCTTAAGGGCAACTCTGCACCTAGCACCAATCTGGGTGACAGGTACCCAATCATATACTTATCCTGGGGCCCAGGATGCCCTCAATGTCTGGTTTGTTGGGACCTGAGTCGATGAGTAGCCCGAAAGTGGTGCTGAGAGAGTGATGTGGTTAGGGAACAAGGGAAATCTAGGACAATGGCACACATAATTGCATCTGGGGACTGAGTACCTGGGTTTGAGCTCCATCTCTGCTTCTTGCGCATCATCAAACACTAAGCAAGCCCCTTCCCTTCTCTAGACCCAAGTTCTGTCATCTGTAAAACAAGAGGCTTAGATATGCCTTCTAAGGTCTTGTCCAGCTTGAAATCCTATAAATGTCTAATCAATTAGGATAAAAGCCCCAAACTATAGGCTGTTTTATGAATTAGGACTCACAGACACAGATCTACCAAAATAGGAACACAGCCACACACCAGTCCACACACACTTAACAGTTAAGTAATGATGGGGAGGCAGCTTGTTATGGCAGAAAGCATAGCAAGCAAGCTGCCAGCAAGCAAGCAAGCAGAAAAAGTTCAATTTCCTTGTCTTCCACCGACCACCTCAACGGGGCTTTTGTCAAGCCTAAGGCAGTGTGGATGACTGCAGCCTTTGAGGAGATGAGGCCTGGATATTCCCAGAAGCATTGCACCCCATTCTCTTAACAGTTATAAAGCCATCTCTGGGAAAGAATGCCTAGTGCCCAAGAGCATTCTCCCTGTTTCTTTTCCTCCTCATAACCAGTAGGGATGGTCCAGGAGAATAAATTTCAGGCAGTAAACCAAAGTAATTTATAATACAAGCTGTTTAAGGTCACTAGCATTGGAGAAATCAAAGGACATGGGTTCAAGTCCTGTTCTTATTCCCATTTCTAGCCATGTAATCTTGGGCAAATTAATACCTCTCTAAAACTGTATTCTTATCATAAAATGAGGCTGTGGAACTCAATTATCTGTAAGGGTCCTTCTAGCTTTGACACTGCCATCAATGAAAAGCCAGTAATTACAAGCATTTTTCTAAAATGTCCTTCCCATACTTTTCAGGAGGCATCAACATGGCTACAAATATTTTTGTCAAAAATGTTCTCTATCAACATCACACCCAATAGAAAGGAGGGCACCACCTGGGTGAAAATGGGGCTATGTTTTGTCCATTTTTTTCTCCTACACTATCTCAGATAGATGTAAATCTGTCCAACTTGGACAGATGTCCAGGGAAGACTATTTTTAATGCCTTATTACTTTAAGACAATTTATAGTTAATGCTTCTTTTCCCTGCTCCAGCTTAGCTAAAATACTACCAGGATAGGATGCCCCATGATCTTACTTCAGGAACATAAATGTGATACAAAAAGAGAAAGGCACATGCACCTTTCCTTCCTGTGTGTGCCTGGTAATTCACTTAACCTCTTGGCTTCAGTTTCTTCCTCAGTAAAGTGAAGGACTTGGGACAATTTTCCAAAGCAAAGATTCTTAACCTGGGTCTGTGCACTTTTAGGAAAAAAATTTTTTTTGTTAAGACAAAAAAAGTTTTTGTCACTATTTCAATATAAATGTTTTTCTTTGTAATCCAATGTGTGTTACTTTAAGCATGGATATGAGGACCACAGGTTTCACCAGACTACCCAAGTGTTAAGACCTTCTGCTCTAAAAGGTTCTTTCCAGTTCTAAATCCTTTGAATTCTATACCATCCACTCCATACTGAGGTTATAAAGCCAGGTATCATCTCTGAATAGCATTTCTTTATATCACTTGCAAAGCAGTCAAAACAAACATGGAAAACAAGGAAGGTAGCTCAAGGATCACTTTATTTTCCAAAAGAGTGAACCAGGAAACTCGGTGAATCTTCTGGTGGCACAGCTGAGAAACGTGCCTTTCCAAAAGCAGGGCTGAAAATAATGGCAATTATCTTCAACCTCAAATAACTGATTGACAGCGCGAACAGGATTTGTAAAATAATAATCCTGAAGTCTACATAGCACCTTTCCCCAAAGCGGGGAAATGCACGAGAATGCCAACTTCTATTCATTTCATTGCTTTAATCCTCTCAACCAGGATTTTTTCATTTCATTTCAAGTCTAGGAAGCAATTCACTTATAGTGCTCGGTAGAAGGAAAAACAGCGCGCTCACATCTGGTGGGAATTAGTGCTTAGCATTGGCAGTTCACTTGGGTGACAATAAAAGCACTTTAAAATACAGTTAGCTAGCTCCCAAATCCTTCGCAGGAGGATCAGGATTGCCTCTAATTTCCCATATGGGGAAAAAAGAGGCACAAAGCAGTTAATGAATAGTACAGCGAGCTGGCAGACATGGCAATGGGACCTTCGTCTTCTAACAGATTGCCAGATTGCAACATCACATACACAGGATGAGGAAATAGCAGATAAGATAATTAAAAAAAAACAACCAACGACATTTTTAGCTCACAAGATCACCTGTCTGAGATCTCAGAAATAAAGGGAAAGCTAGATATTTACAACTAAGATAGACTTTCTTTTAAGAAACAAGAGTATTTAGGCCAGCCCATCTGTTCAGTGAAGAAGGGTTTAGATCAAAGATCCTTCTAAATTTAGAGAGGACAAGACACAACTCCCAGTCATTTTAACTTCAGGGAGCCAATTATGAATATGCCTTAAATGAACACCAAACAATGGGGCCAGATACAGTACAGAACACAGAATTACACCACCACTGGCCCAGCAGGCTCACAGTCTAACAGAGAGGGAAGAAATGCTGACACAAGGAAAAGGTTTAGGGAGACACAGTGGGCTTCAGAATGTCTTCCATGCTTAAAAGACAGCATATTGTTTCACATGGGGAAAACACTGAAAAGAAACAAACACCTGAAGAATTATTTACCACTCAACTTGAGAACAAAATGCAGTTGTCACAGGCAGAAATGGAAGCTGCATTTGGTCCCCAGTACTAGTCCAATAGTCCAAGAAAAAGGTGGGAGTTGGAGGCCAGGGCAATCCAAAGTGATACCAACAAACAGGCACTATGGAGAATTGAATTCAACCACTTTAAAGTTTATCAAAACTGGCCCTTGTGCTTCTTGTGAGTCAGTGATTGCCCTCCTCCCATGCAAAGCCTCTGTGGGGTGTCCTCCAGGTATCTACCATTTAAAATGATCACTACTGGCTATCCGTGTACCTTCCTGTTGCTTAGTAATTCAGCCAAAGAGAAAGAGAGCCAAACGTAGCGATTCGAACACAAGTGAGGCCAAAAGTGGCATCTTCTTTGCTGAGGACAATCTCAATGGCTTGTCAGTATAGTAATATGACAACACAATCTCTAAACAATAGCATATAGTTAATTTCCTACAGAAGGATGCTCCTATTGAGGTGTTTTAAAGAGAAAATTAGTGACATTACCCATATACGCCTGCTTAAGATGATTTTATTGAAAAGCTTTATGCTGCTTAACCACAGACTACAGTTTGTGGAGATTCAGTTCAGCAACCTTCTCTGCACCCTCAGGTGCCCCAAATGCCCCTGCCCCTCAGGCATGCTTCAGCTAGCAAGCTAGCTTCCTGTTTACCCTCTGAATGGGTTTCCCATCCACAGGAGCTGAGGGTCTGTGATGAGACTTCTAAAAAAAAACTTCCCTCCCTCCTTGACAATACCACACCAGACTCCCTGGATACCCCTTTCACAGTCCAAGCACACTCTATTCGGGGATCAGGCAGTGGGCCATGTATATATCCTGTGGCTGGGTTTCCCAGAAAGGTGCAAGGGAAAGAACAAGAAGGTTGTAAGCCACCAAAAGTTCACCTTAAGGCAAATCTGGCTTAAAGGGTAATCCTATGTTCACATTCTCTGTACTGGAAAAAACTGCAGTCAGAATTTTAGAAAATACAGTTTGGTATAGATTTATGTAAACCCTAACATCCCCTGCCTTCCCTTAAAGGCTGTAAAGGCGGCTGGTGTTCTGTCGCAAGGTGGCCAAGGTCTGGGAGAGTGGCTCACCTCTGACCTTAGCAATCTCTCGAACTGTGTGGAGGGCCAGACCTGGGTGGGAATACTGGCAAAGGCTCTTGGGGACCTGGAAAACATCAAGGGTTCAGAACAACCATTTGTTTTCTGAATCATTCAAGTAACATAAAATTCCCACCCACTCCCACTCCCAACCACACCCCTTCCCCAGCAAGGATCTCTTTGGGATTGCCCTTTAGAGACCCCTTTACCTGCAGGTGCAGGGAGAGTCCTAGGTCATGTGGGGCTCTGGGTGAGAGGCAGGGTCCCATGTTTCCTTGGACTACCCTTTACAGGGTAGGACTTTGCACTGCCTGCAGCAGGAGGTGGGTGGAAGGGAAGATAGTGGTTGCCCTTCATCTTCTCCTCCCCCTAGGCCTTTTGGTTCTGCAGAGCAACAAAAAGGAGAGATCTGCGAGGTCCCAGAGTGGGGTCCTGAAAGGTCACTTGGGCTCTATCTCTGTTGCCCCTATGGGACATGACCACAATCCAACCACACCTCCCCCAAACACGACTTTTTAATCATAGGCTCTACATCAGATTCCATCATCCCCCACCCCATGTCTCCACAGACAGCTTTACCTGACGAGGGAGGAAGTAGGGAGCATCAGTTTCCACAATGATCCTCTCCAAGGGTATCTGTCTCAATGTTTCCCTGACTTCCCAGGCAGAAGAATAGGTCACAAGGGCTGTGAATCCCACAGAGAGGTTGGGAAAGTGCTTCAACAGGGGCTCAATGACAGAATAGCTACCAGTGAAGCAGTGCCTTTGGGAGAAAGGAAAAAAGAAAATGCCGGTCAACCTCCTTACCTGAACAGACTCTGTCACAATAGTCTGGGACTTTCTATTTACAAGCAGGAAAGGGCAAATGATGGAGGGGAGGCTGAGGACACCCACAATTATCAGTGGTCCTCTTTAACATTTCCCTATGCATACATACCTCTTCCCTTCCCATCTGCCTTTCTTAATTCTTCTCTAACTATACTTTAAGTCCGTTCATGGCACCCACAGCTCCTGCTTATACCTGAGCTTGGCTAAAGCCTTCCATGGGCTCTGTCTCTCTGAGAAAGATCACGCATACTAGAGACCAGTTGGTCTTTGAAGGACAAAGGAAATATCTGGGCTCCAGCTGCATTAGCCCACTTTCCCCCATTTTGATCCAATCAGACAGCAATGACTAATCTAAATTTGAGTCTCTAGCCACAGTTTCCTATTTAATGCTACAACATTTCACTAGGTCTTAGCTTCCTGCTATATGTTAACAAAATAAGTCTTTTTTTTAAAAAAAGGGATCAAAAATACTCCAGATTAGTCAGAGATTGGCATGACTTTCTCCAGAGAGAAACCACACAAAAACCACTGCCAAGACCATCTGTGACTCAAAAAGTCCTGGACACTTTTCACTCTGCACTAACTGGACTGAACTGGACTGGAAGGAAAGACCGGAGGGTACTTTCTGTCTTTCTCTTAATAGTAACTTGCCCACACTGAACAAGGTGGTGCTCTTCCTGTTTTCCCTGGTTTTATGCCTACAGAGAGAACCCTGGACCTGCAGCTTATCAAAAATGGATTTTTTAAAAAGGGAAATGGACTTTCCCACTCAAAAACAGAGGAAATGGTTGACAGAAAAATAGTATTTTCTCAGGTCCCTTTGAAAGTGCTAAAGTATTTCTGGCAAGAATTTACACTTCCCTGTTGTGTCACAGACATGATGTTCAAGAACGAACCATTCTGAATATCTAGGTGGTGCAGTAAATAGAGCACCAGCCCTGGAGTCAGGAGGACCTGAGTTCAAATCCAGCCTTAGACACTGAACACTTACTAGCTGTGTGACCTTGGGCAAGTCACTTAACTCCAATTGCCCTGTTTCCCCCCTCCAAAAAGACCAAAAAAAAAAAAAAAAGAACCATTCTTCAGCTTGACTCCCCAGTCTTGCCCCAAGCTCCAAAAACATTTGGAAATTCCAAATGTTCCCAGGAGAGCCTTGATCTGAAGTTCCCCAATTTCAGGCCTGCTCCCTGTTAGCTGTAGTACAGTTCCAGGGTTCCTAATATGTCATTACCTATGAATTTTATAGTCTGTAGGCACAAATTTCTTCATGATTGAAAGCAAATCTTCATCTGCTTCTCGGCAGTGTATCACCAGTGGTTTCTTCAAAGCCACAGCTAACTGCAATTGCCTTTCAAATACCTGAAAGATAAAAAGCAAGATGTAGAAGCTATTTCAGGACACCTAATCCATCCAACACAGATAAAATTTTCGAAAATAGATCAGCTATACTTTTACAAAACAGCCAGGACTACAGTGTATTGATTACTAGTCATATTTTAGTCCATCTCATTAAAAAAATTAATACAATACACAAATACACACAAACATGGTTTCATTACTAGAATCAAAGCTTTAGTTAATACTTAAAAGCTACAAGACCTATGTCAAAAGATGAGGCTCAGGAGCTTAAAAGAAACATGCTAAAATTAAGAATAAAAGCACGCTGGGGCAGCTAGGCAGTGCACTGAATAGAGTACTGCCCCTGGAGTCAGAAGGATCTGAGTTCAAATCCAGCCTCAGACACTTCACACAAAAAACTAGCTGTGCAAACTTGGGCAACCTTCCCCCCTCCAAAAAAAAAAAAAAAAGCAAAATAAATAAATAAAATGAATATTAAAAAAAAGTTAGCTTTGTACTTAAAAAAAAATAATGAATAAAAACATGCCACTGATTGGGAAATGGATGAGCAAACTGTGATCTATCAATGTACATACAATGATGTCAAAGAAGAATATAAAGTGATAGTGAAGAAAACAGCACCCGGAAAACAATGAACACAAAGACTACAGCAATGCCAGCGAATCACCAAAATAAATAAACCAAGCATTCTGTCCTTAGACTAACCAAGCTCAGCACCAAAGACAAGAACATGCACCTTCTTTTGCAGTGGGTGTCAGGGGAACCTATGGGCACGGAATGTTGCAGACACAGTCAGACCACTGATATGTTGCTTGACTTTGCTGAACTGCCTTCCCCCCTCCCTTTTTTTATTCTTCTATTACTTTACAGACCTAGAGTCAGAGGCACTTAATAAATGTTTATTAAGCACCTGCTACATGCCAGGCATTGTGCTAATCACTGGGGATATAAAAAAATGTACAGGGTGGCTGAAGGCTCTACCAATGCCTACCTTCCCCTCCAAGGTTGCTAAGGGTAGGAAGTGCTGAGGAGGTATGAGTTTCAGGGTTGACTTCTTGCAAAATGAGTTTCTGGAGATCATGCAGTTCATGAAAGCAGCCCAGTGGAAAAATGAATAAATAATCCCCCCCAAAATAGGGGGGAAAGATACAAAATTCATCTGAAGGAACAAAAGGTCAAGAATCTTGAAGAAAATAATGGAAAAAGAAGGGGGCAGGAATGGGTCCTAGCAATATCAGATCTCCAACTAAGAACTCAAACAAAGAAGTAATCATCAAAACAATTTGATGCTGGTTAAAAAATAAAGAGATGGGTTAGAAGAACAGGTAAGATATACACCCAAAGACCCCAGCTACTGAATTACAGATTCATTATTTGAGGAAAAACTTCTGGGAAAACATACAGTACACACTTACTAGCCGTGTGACTTTGGGCAAGTCACTTAACCCCAATTGCCCTCCAAAAAGCAAAAAAAAAAAAAGAAAATGTACAGTAGTCTGACAGAAATCAGGTTTAAAACAGCGTCTCACACCATATGCCAAGACAAGCTCCAAATGGATAGTGGTTTAGATATAAGATGTCACATCATACACAAATGAATTTGTTTGAATTCCACACATCTATGGTTAGGGAAAGAGTTCGTGACCAAACAAGGAACAGAGAGGATTACAGAAGAAAAAACAGACAATTTTGATTACATAAAATTAGAAAGCTTTCACACAAACAAACCCAATGCAGCTAGGATTATAAAGGAAATAGCTAACTGGGGAAAAGAAATCTTTGCAGCAAGTTTCTCTGATAAATGTTTCATTTCCAAGAAATTGATTCAAATTTGTAACAGTAAGCATTCACAGTCCAAAGACATGAAGAAGCTTTTTTGAGGGGAAAAAAATGCAAGTTATTTACAGTCATATGAGAAAATGCTCATCATCAACTGGCAAAATGCACATTAAAACAACTCTAAGGCTCCATCTCACAATCATCTGATGGCAAAGTTGACAAAAAGGAAAATAACAAATGCTGGAGGGGCTGCAGGAAAATAGGCACATCTGCTGGTGGGAAAGTGAATTGGATCAGCCCTTCTGGAAAGGACAATTTGGAACTATGCCCAAAGAGCTATTAACAGTGCATACCCTTTGATACAACCATACCACTACTAAGCCTGTATCCCAAGGAAATCAAAGAAAGGGAAAAGTCCTAGATGTACAAAACAAAAACACTGATGGCAGCTCTTTTTTTTTTTAAGCAATTGGGGTTAAGTAACTTGCTCAAGGTTACATAGCCAGGTGTTTCTGGGTGTGGTGCTGAGCCCGGATTCGATCCCAGGTCATCCCGACTCTGGGGCTGGTGCTCTTACTCACTGAGCCACCTGGCCACCCCGATGGCAGCTCTTTTTGTAATGGCAAAGAACTGGAAAATAAGGAAGAGCCTATACACTGAGGAATGGCTGAACAAATTATGACATGGGTGTCATGGATACTATGATATTGTAAGAAACGAAGAAAGATTGTTTCAGAGAAACCTAGAAAGACTTGTATGGACTGATGAAGTGAGAATTACAAAAAAAATTTGTAACATTACAACTTTAGAAAATGAACAATTTTGAAAGACTTAAAAACTCTGAACAATCATGATTCCAGAGGAACGAAGATGAGTAATTCTACCCTGCTCCTGACAAAAAGATAATGGACTAAAGATGCTGAATGAGATATACAATTGGACATGGCCAATATAGGAATTTGCCTGACTATATTTATTTGTTACAAGGGTTCTGTTTTCCTTTTTTTTCTGGGGATGGAGGGATGTGAGGAAAGAAAAAAAATGCTTGAAAACTGAAAAAAATTAATTAAAAAAGAAGGTGGCTCTCTGAGTAGGGGAAGGATATATCTAGAAATGAAAGTGATCTAATCCAATAAACATTTTTTAAGTGCATACTGTGTGCCAGACACTGTGCTAAAGTACTGGACACACAATTAATAAAAGGAGAAAAAGTCCTTGTTCTTAAAAAGGAAGAGGAAAAGGGATGAGCAGACTGGGGGTACCTAGGAGGGCATCTTATTCTGTGATGTTAAAAGCCAGGAAGGGTGGCAGATGCAGAGTGGAGTGAGTCAAAAAGCCCAGTTTCTGCCCCAGGTAAACAAAGGCATTGGGAGGAGTTTGGCATTGTACCCTCAGGTCTCCAATCAGAAGGGAGAAGTGGCTGAGGGAGGCGGTGTCAGTCAAGACTAGAATTAGCAGCATGCTGCTGTTGAGATTAGAAGTAAAGCTCAACCTAGGAGGGGCATCTTGCTCCAAGGAGTTGAAACCAAGCAGAACAGCAGATGCAGAGTACAGTGAGTATAAAAACAAAAGATAGCTTTTTTTTAAAAGAACAAACCGCTAGGTGGCACAGTCAGTAGAGCACAGGCCCTGGAGGCCGGGGGACCCGGATTCGGATTTGGCCTCAGACACTTGACACAAAAAATAAACTAGTTGTGTGACCTTGGGCAAGTCAACCCCAATTGCCCAACCCTCCCCCCTCCAAAAAAGCAAAAAATTAAAATTAAAAGAACAAAGGTATAAATAAGTGGTTGGAAGATATGAACAAATGGTTCTCAAAAGAATTGCAAACTATTAACAACCACATGAAAGAATACTCCAAACCACTAATAAGCAAAACGCAAATCAGAACCACCTGGAGGTTTCACTTCACACCCTGCAAATTGACCAAAAAAAGGCAAAAATATGACAACATTCCAGTGCTGGAGGGGCTGTGGAATGATAAGCACACTAATATACTGTTGGTGGAGCTGTGAAATGGTGTAAGCAATTTTGTTGGAATTATGCAAATAAAGTGACTGAAATGGCTATACCCTCTGAACCAGACTCCAGTACACTTACACCCCAAGAAATCTGTCATAAGAAAGTTCTCACATGCTCCAAAATATTTATAGCATCACTTTTTGTGGTAGGAAAGAATTGGAAATAAAGTAGATGCCCATGAATCGGTGAACAGCTAAACAAACTGTGGCACAAGAATGCAATGAGATACCGTTGTCCGATGAGAAATGATGACCGCAGTAAACAGAAAAGCATGAGAAGACCTGTATGAACTGAAAGAGTGAAATGAGCTGAGGCAGGAAATCAGGATACACAGTGACTATAACTACATAAATGCAAAGAGCAGCCGCACACTAAAAAAGCAAAAGTGAATGGAACAAATTATAAAGATCAAGCAGGGCTTCAAGTGGAGAGATGAGGAGACACCCTCCACCTACCCCTTCATGGAGGTGGGAGGGGGGCCCCACTCCCTACATTATCCATGCTTTCAGAGTTTTTCAATGTATAGATCAATTATGCTGATTTTTTTCTCCTCCTTAAAAAATATTTGTTATAGAGGATAATTCTCTGGAAGGGGGAAAGATACATGGATACTACATGATGTAAGAAACACATGTAAAAAAAATTTTTTTTTTAAAAAGAATGGGGTAGCCAGGTGATACCCGACCTCAGATATTTAACACTTACTAGCCATGTGACCTTGGGCAACTCACTTAACCCCAATTGTCCTGCCTTCTCCCCTCCCAAAAAGCAAAAAAAAAAGAAAAAAAATTAAATTAAAAAGAACAGAAGCAGGATGGTATAATGGAAAAAGCACTGGACTGAGGAGTTAGGTTCTCTTCCCGGCTCTGTCTTTAAATCTGTTTGATCTCAAGCAAACCACATTGCTCTGAGCTCAGTCTCTTCACATGTACAATGTGAGAAGCATCATGGTATAATAAGCGAATGCATAATGCTAGCATCTCTACTGCACATACTCCGTGACAGGCACTGTACTCAGGGCTCAGCCCCACAAAAACCCTGGAAGGTAGGTGCAATTATTTGTCCCATTTTTACAGCTGAGGAAACTGAGGGAAACAGAGGTTAAGCACCTTGCCCAGGGTCAGAGTATTAAGTGTCTGAGGCCACATTTGAATTTGGGTCCTCCTGTGTTCAGTGCCACCTGGACTCAGAGTGGTAGGAAAAGCATAAATTAAAATGTGCCTCAGCTTCCTAATCTGTAAAACAGGAATAACATAACCCATGTCACTCCCTTCACAGCACTGCTGTGAGGACAAAGTGAAATAAGACATGTAAAGCACTTGGCAAATATTCAGGTGCTATAAACAGGTTAGTTATTACTATTAAAATAAACTAACTGGACTAGAGCTTAAAGGGTCCCTTCCATCTCTGTAATTCACTACAAGCAGAATACTTCCACGTGCATTGAATGTGCCAATAATTTTTCTTAAAATAAAGAATTGTATATAAAGAGCAACTTTCAGCAACTTAATTCAGCTAACAGCTCATTCTCCAAAGGAAAAACAAATATGATTAGCTTTTTCAGTTCTATAGTTTGCCAGGCTTCTAATGAAATTATAAGCTAATATGTCAGTTTAGAATATATTTGGAGGTAACCTTGGGTGGTGAGCATCTCCCTTTCTTACCCAATCTCTTATCTCCCCAAAGGAAATGAGTAGTTGGGGCAGCTAGGTGGGACAGTGAATATAGCACCAGCCCTGGAGTCAGGAAGACCTGAGTTCAAATCTGGCCTCAGACACTTAACACAAAAACTAGCCTTGTGACCTTGGGCAAGTCACAACCTCAATTGCCCTACCTTCCCCCCCTCCAAAAAACAAGGAAATGAGTAGTTAGCAGGGTAAAAGGAGTGAACATACAAGAAGATGGTTTGTAAGGTTGGGAACTAAACTCCAGGGGATGGGAAGGGCAATGAATCTGATGTCGGATGGAGGGCCTGGGTTTGATTTGTGTTTAATGAAACACTGGCTGCATACTGTGGGGATATAAACATCTATAATAAATAGGTGAAAGGGTTGTTGTGAGGGTCAAATAAGATAATGTGTATAAAGTGTTTCACAAACTTTAGAGCACTAAATAAAAATATCTTAGCTATTATAATTCAGCAAAGGTTTACTGAAATGGGGGTGGGAGGAAGCACCATCTTACCTTTCGCTGATCTGAGACAGGAGAAGTACATTTATAAGAATAATCCAGTCCCATTTCTCCAAATGCAACAGCCTTGGGATGTCTCAAAGCCTGAAGGAGGTTTCTTTCTTGATGTTCATTGTAGTATCGAGAAAAATGAGGGTGACAACCAAATGCCCCCCAGACTAGGTCCTCTTTCAACAGATCCTCCCATAGGCAATCTGTCAGGGTACTAGGGTCACAGAAGTCAGTGATGCAACCTTGGAATTCTTTTGGGAAGGAGCTGCTATAAATCCTTCTAAACTTTGAAAAAGTGCCTTGGAATGACAACTTGGAATAAAGCATGTCCAAGTGGCAGTGGGTGTCAATGAAGCCCACTGAACCTTGGCTCCCCTTGCCTTCCCAGTATGAGAAACTTGTGTGCTCTCGAGAAAAATGAGGTGCCTCTTCATGAAACGTTCTTTTTCCCCTCACCTTTTCCTCTTCCCATATCCTAGAAGAATGAAGAGAAGAAGACTCGAGGGTCTTGCATTCTGCCACTTCCAAGTCCCTGGAGGTATTCCTGGACTTGCTGTTAGCAATCTCAGCACAGCCATCACTGGGCTGACTCTTATTATTTCCCATGATGTCTGAAGCATCACCAAAGCTGTTGGTGGAGGGATAACAGAAAGCCTTGGGACTGCCAGCCCAGTAACTGGCATAGTCACGCCAAGGGCTGCCATACAAGTGAGCTGGGTACATGACAAAATCAGTAGTGGCGGATTCCACTACTCTGGACTCTGAAACGACAGAGATGTTCAAAGAAACTGAATCCTCCTGGGAGAACCGGGCGGTGGACATATCTTCCATATCTGACCAGTCACTTTCTGAAGAAGGATCTCCACCTTCTATCACCACCTCCCTCTCTTTAGGCTGTGGAACATAAGAGAAATAATCATAGATACAACAAATTCTCTTTCACATAGGAAGATGATGCTACAGACTATACTGTAAATAGCATTTTTTTTCAAATTACATGTAAAGATAGTTTTCAACATTCATTTTTTGTAAGATTTGGAGTTCCAAAATCTCCCTCCATCCTTCCCCTCCCTCCTGCCCTTCCCTCTCCCCAAAACAGCAAGCAAATTGATGCTGGTTATACGTGTACAACCATGTTAAACATACTTCCACATTAGTCATGTTGTAAAGGAAGAAACAGAACAAAAGGGAAAAAAAATCATACACACACACACACACACACAAAGTCCAAAGAGTTCACTCTGCATTCTGACTCCATCAGTTCTTTCTCTGGATGTGGGTGGCAGTTTCCATCATGTGTCTTTTGGAATTGTCTTGCATCATTATATTGCTGAGAAGAGCTAAGTCTACCAGAGTTGATCATCATACAATGCTGCTGTTACTGTGCTACAGGCTATAATTAAAGAGAATGGCTTTGTAATTGAACCATTCACATTCTTGGTCACCAAGTCCCCCTTGTGCAAGGGACAAAAATGGTTGTCCTTTATCCTCTTCCCCAGCTAGCAATTCTCGACCATCTGGCCAGACCTAGATGTGCAGGCCGTGCCCATGAAACACAGCAAAGCTAACGTGCAGGACCTGGGATCCCGCGGACCCGCAGCTAGGTCCTCCGCGCCGCTACAGATGAGTGACTTTTCATCACCATCCTTTCTGATGGTAACTCTTTGCAGAGGTTAGAAATTTGATTCAATTTGACAATGACTACGACGTATCAAGCACCCACTATGTGGGAGGCATTGTACTTTGCACTGGAAATACAAAGACAAAAATAAAACAGTCCCCTCCCTAAAGACGTTTACTTACATTCTAATGAAAGGCTATGGGATCACAGATAAGAAAATCCAAAGCTATGTTTAGGAGGAAGAAAATGCTGATTATTGAGAAAAATCAGGGAAGCCCTAGGGAGGCAGGTAGCCCCAAGATGTGTTTTGAAAGAAGCTAGGGATTCTGCAAGGCAGAAGGGGAAAGAAGAGAATTCCACGGATGGGCAAAGGGATGCAAGCAAGAGATAGGATATTAGGTATAAGGATCAATTAGCAGGCTAATCAGACTAGAAGAGAGTATAGTGAAGGGGTGTGTGATAAGCGCAGTAAATGCCATGTGGTCCAGGCTGGTTTCTACTTAAAAGGTATTGAAAGCATCCTTTAGACTTAATTGACCCAGGGAACTAAAGCTCAGGCCACTTATAGTTTCCTAGTGGCCTAAATTTAAAAAGCCAGCACATAGAGAATTTCCTCCCTCAAGCTCATAACCAACAGACCAGGATGTCTAACAGAGAGGCAAGAAAGAAAATGAAACAATAATGTATCTTTGTTGAATACTGTTTCCCTGACGCAGCTAAGTAAACCTCCTTTCATTAAATGTTAGGTGTCCTACAAGGGTCTTATATGACATTCAGTCGAATACTAAGCACCTACTGTGTGCCAGGCATTGTGCTAAAGGAGCTCACAGTCTTAATGGGGGAGACATGTCAACAAACAGACAGGTTACACTGGAGATACTAGACAGGGAAAAAGGTGGCGTTTTAACTGGGACTCGAAGGAAGCCAGACAAACCATTGAGGCAATGAAGGGGAAAAGCATTCCAAGCTTGGAGGCCAGCTAGGGAAAATGACCTGAGCTGGGAGATGGAGCGTCTTAGCCAAGGAACAGCAAGGAATGTGATGTCATTGTACTGAAGGGTACGGGGGAAGGAGGAAAAGATGTAAGAGGTTGTTGTTTGTCCTTCATTCTCAAAGAGGACTGACATCAGGAAAGGGACCTGTGACCTGTAAGTGACTGGACTTCAGTAAGGGAGGGCTGTGCAAAGTTACCAGCTTCACCTTCTCCAGAGCCATCAGGGTCCAGTGGCAAGATACAGATCAAAACAACTGGAGATGGCCCCCCAACAGCATAGAGTAACTATCTCAAGCAACAATTCTCTGTAATGTTTTTTTAATATACAAACCACCAAAATAAGGCTATATGATCTGTTCTGGATAGTTCAACTTACTTTCTAATGACTTGGAGCAATCAATCAGTAAGTATTCATTAAGCACCTACTACATGCCTCAAGCATTGTGCCAAAAGCAACCCTTATTTCTTCTAGACATAATAATACTTTACACTGATCTAGTCACTAATTGCTAAGAATATTTTTTATATGTATTAAGATATTTGAGCCTCACAACAATTATGCCAGAGACAGGGCAGGTATTATCTCCATTTCACAGACTAAAAAACTGAGGTCAGAGAGGACAATGATTTGTCATACAACTAGAAGCGGCAGGGCTGGGGATCAAAACCAGGTTTTCTGACTCTAGGAAGTCAGAAAACCTTCTAACTACACCAATTTGTCTGTAGTCATTATGGCTACTTTCACTCTAGTCAGATAGCTTAAGGAAGACTTGGAAAGATTAAATGTTTAACTTTAAATAGACCTCAAAGGTAAGAAAGCTAAGTGAGCAAACTTTAATCATAGCAGCTAGATGCCTAATGTAGCACTAAATAGATGTCTGTAGATGACAGTGGCCAGATGTATTGAAAAAAAGGCTAGGTGGTACAGTGAATAGAGCTCTGGCCCTGGAGTTTGGAGGACCTGAGTTCAAATCCAGTCTCAGACACTTAATACTTACTAGCTGTACGATCTTGGGCAAGTCACTTAACCCCAACTGCCCTGCCTTCCTCCCTCCAAAAAGTTTAAAAAAAAAAAAGACATTAATTTGCACCCTGGAGTCCTAGGGTATGAGCTTAAGATTGCTAAAATAATCACTGTCTACACAAGTGGTGTCAATCTCAAATAGAAATAGAAGCCACATAAAGGACTCTGAGGGCCACATATTGACTTAGTCTTAAAATATAATACTGTCTGTTTTATTGTATTGTAATCTATTTTGTTGAATATTTCCCAATTACATTTGAATCTGGTTCTGGCTGTACTCCTGTTTGACACCTGCTGTGCATTCATCACCCCTACTTTTCTCCTCAATTGCAATATGGCTTCCCTACCACCATACTAAACTGCTCTCTCTAGAGTCCTGACTGAGACCCAATGGCCTTTTCTCTTGTCTCCATCCTTCATGGCCTCTCTGTAGCATCTGATACCTTTGACCAACCCTTCCCCTTCTGAATATTCTCTTCTCTTCTCCTTGGGTTTTGAAATTGCTGTCATGATTCATCTACTTGTCTGACCCCTACTTGATCAGTTTCCTTTTTCTTGTCTTTTTCTTTTTAAGGATCACCAATGTCCTATCCCCTAGGTTATAGGTATAACCCAAAGCTCTATCCTGAGCTCTCTTGTCTTCTCTCTCAGTGATTTCATCATTTCCCATGTGTTCAACTATCATCTCTATGAAGATAACGCACAATTGTCCTTCTACTGATCACCCTGTGTCCAACCTCTCTCCACTCCACACCATTCTCCATATGACTGCCAAAGTCATAGTCCTAAAAAGCATAGGTCTGAAAATGTTGCTATTCCCCTCAAGAAACTTCAGTGGCACCTTATTGCCTCTTTAGCAAAACACAAATTATTCTGTTTGGCATTTACAATTTGGCCCACCTATTCATCTGTCTTTCAGATTTAGATATTATTACCCCCCATGCACTCTACAATCTAGCCAGACTGGCCTATTTGCTATACCCCAAATAAGAAAATTCTATCCCCCTCAATCTTCCATGCAGCCACCCCCCTACCTCATGCTTAGAATGGTCTCCCTCCTCACCTCTGACTCTGGAACCTCTAGCTCCCTCCAAGGCCCAGCTCAGTTGCTATCTGCTATTCTAAGCCTTTCCTGATTCCCCAAGTTGTTAGCCCTCCCCCGTTCCAAATATATATAAATCCTATTGTATTTATTTTGTATATATTTTGCTTTATTTATCTGTGTGCATGTTGTTCCCCTCCCCCAAGAGAATATAAGTTCCTTGCGGGTAAAGTACTGTCTCATTGTTATCTCTTGGTTGTTTGTTTGTTTTTTGCCTTTTGGAGGGCAATTGGGGTTAAGCAACTTGCCCAAGGTTACACGGCTAGTTTTCTTTGTGTTAAGTGTCTGAGGCCAGATCCAAACTCGGGTCCTCCTGACTGTGGGACAGGCACTTTATTCACTGCCCCACCTAGCCGCCCTTATCTCTATTATTCTTGATGCCTAGTACATAGTAGGAAGCTTGTTAAACTGAGTATGTCAGACTGAAAAAAAAACCAATGCCACCTAATCAAAGAACAGAAAGAGAATGCACAATGTGAGCCTTACTCACCCTCTGTTCTTCTGAGTGGGACTCTCTGCTTTCTTCTCTCACTGTCCTTCTCTCACTCACCGGCAGCTTTTCACTTGAGTTACCTTGAGAGTCCCTGACCATCGTTATACTAGTGATATTTCCTCTGTCGGCTTCATCTCCCTCCTGGCTGCTTTCTGGCAGGTCTTGCTGCCTTTCCTTAACTGGAAAGGAAACCTTGACACTCTTCTTGCCGGGTTCTTCTCTGCTTCTAGGGCTGGAGTCTTGCTTTTGCTCTGGCTCCCCAGTCTCTATCTTTTTCTTTCTTGGTATGGATTTCCCCAGAATGCCCTGGAGGGCCTTCAGGTAAATCACCGTGGACCCCTGGTCCTTGACTCTCCTCTTCATCTTCTGGGTCACCCCAGCTTCCTCCACAGAATTACTTTGACTCTCAGCCTCAGCTGCAAACTCAGAGCTGCAGGATTGTTCCTTGGGATCAACCTGTACAACAGAAGAAAAATACATTACTATCCTAAGAAATTTACCCATGGTGACAGCCAAGCTAGGAGAATAATAATTTGCTAGAATAATAATTTGTTAGAATGTAGATGTCTATCTTAACAGAGCAGTGTACATCGGAGGTACCAAACTTGCAGTCCCCAAAACTCCAGAGTGCTGCAGAATCTGATTAAAATGTGACTGGGAAATGTTTAACATAATAAAAAAAAAAATACAACACAAATGTTAATTTGTGGTTTTCTGAGTCAATATGTGGCCTGAAGGGATTCATTTCTACCTTAGTTTGATGCCACTGGTTTTTAATATCAAACATTATTATGGCCAACTTTAAGTTTATAACTTTTTCCTTCTTCTCTAGAAGAGATACCCCACACTGAAATGGAATACAAAAGACAGAAGAAGATAAAGGCAGACAAGGGAAAGTGACAGGGGCTGGCAGCTCTCACTTTTTCACTTAATAACGGTAAGGACTCCAGCAACCTCACATGACATAATGTCTATCTCCAACTGAAAAAAAAAAGTTCTGTTCCTTTGGTATTTCTTTTTTTTGTTAACTTTTGTATAATTTTTTCCAATTACGTGTAGAAATAATTTTAACTCTCTCCCTCCCTTTCTACCTTCCCCTATCCCTTTGATATAGATTATACATGTGCAGTCATAAAAAACGTATTTCCAGATTAGCCATGTTACAAAAGAAAACAAGAGACCCAAAAAATTAGTTCAAGAAAATAAAGTTTTTTAAAAGTGTATTTCTATCTGCATTTAGACTCCATCAGTTCTTTCTCTGGAGGTGGATGACATTTTTCATCATAAGTACTTGAGAATCGTCTTGGATCATTGTATTGCTGGGAATAGCTAAGTTATTTACAGCTGATCATCTTACAATATTGCTGTTACTTTGTACAATGTTCTCTTGATTCTACTCACTTCACTTTGCATCAGATCATGTAAGTCTTTCCAGGTTTTTCTAAAACTATCCTATTTGTCATTTCTAATAGCACAACAGTATTCCATCACAATCATATACCACAACTTATTCAGTCATTCCCCAATTAATATGCATACCCTTGATTTACAATTCTTTGTCACCACAAAAAAAAAAAAAAGAGCTGCTATAAATATAGGTCTTTCCCCCTTTTCTTTGGTCCCTTTAGAATGCAGACCTAGCAGTGGTATTGCTGGGTCAAAGGGTGTGTATAGTTTTATAGCCCTTTGGGCATAGCAATTCCAAACTGCTCTCCAGAATGGCTGAATCAGTTTACAGCTCCAATAATCTTTGGCATCCTTTCAATGAACACTTTTTGATCGATCACCTACTACCAGGTTAACACAATTCTAGGCTCCACTGGAGGAGATATGAAAATAACAGAAGGGGGGCAGCCAGGTGGTACAGCAAGTAAGAGCACCAGCCCCGGAGTTGGGAGACCCGAGATTGGTTCCAGCCGCAGATACTTAGCACCCACACAAAATAACTGGCTGTGTAACCTTGAGCAAGTTACTTAACCCCAATTGCTTATAAAGAAAAAAAAAAAGAAAATAACAGAAGGGGTGATTTGTCTTGTCTTTTTAATTTTCCATTTTCTTGTTGGGACCTGCAAATTCAGCAACTTCCACACTAAGGAACAACCTGGTATGGAATCTCCCTCCAATGGTGCATATTAGCATTTTATCTGTACCTTATAATCATAGAGGCAATAATCTCATGATCCTACAGATAATATCAGATGAAGAATCTGAACCCAGATTGTCTTCCTAACCCCAAGGTCTTCTACCCTACATGCCAAATTGATCTCCCTAAAGTTTAGGTGTGACCATGTCACTCTCTTGCTTAAGAAGCTTCAGTGATAAAAAGTTCTGTTTGGCACTTAAAACATTGCTTTATGCCATGCTGTCTGTCATATATAGTCTTAGGCAATTATCTATGATTATAATCTAATTATAATAAATGTCGAAGTCATCAGCCTCACTTTGTCCCTCCAGAGTCATCAAAGTTCAGTGGCAAGACAAAAGTCAAGACAACTGGCAATGGCACAGGATGCAGTGGTGTCCTTTGACTTTCTAAATTAGGTCTTTCTCAAGTCTCAAGTTTGTCTGAGGCGACATTCATTCAGTGACTAAGGGTTAGGTAAGAACTGAGACAAAAGATGGCCCAATTTACCATCATAAAATGAGGGGAAAGCCTTTAGAATTTCTGGCCAAAATAGAAAACAATCGCTATTTATACTCATTCTAAATCTTATCCATCAAAAACTAAAAGATGAGTCACAAAGCCTTGGGTAGGGGGCTATTATTCAATGAGAGTCTGATTTTGGTTTAAAGTCATAGTCAAGTAGCTCCATTTGAAATACAATGGACTTTTTAAAAGCCTGTTTTTCAGAGCTATATTTCAAGAAATCATAAGTAAAAACTTACACAGGCCAAAAAGTAAAATGTCCCAGCTTTTGGAAAAAGAAAAAAAAATAATAAAATTTTAATTTCTTTCTAAAATGTTATTTATTTATTTTTAATTTTCAACATTCCCTTGTATAAGATTGAGTTCTAAGTTTTTCCCTCTTCCTGCTCTTCCCCATCCCTAAGATGGGATGTAATCTGATAGTCTATACCTATACAATCATATTAAACATATTTCTAAATTAGTCATGCTATAAAGAAGAATCAGAACCAAAGGGGGAAAGCACTAGAAAGAAAAAGCAAAAACAGTATGCTCTGATCTGTATTCAGACTCCAGTGGGTGTAAACAGCATTTTTTACTTTAGTCTTTTAGAATTGTCTTAGATTGGGGGAGGCTAGGTGGCACAGTGAATAAGAGCACCAGCCCTGGAGTCAGGAGGACCTGAGTTCAAATCCAGCCTCAGACACTTGACACTTACTAGCCATGTGACCTTGGGCAAGTCATTTAACCCCAACTGCCCTCCAAAAAAAAAAAAAAGGAATTGTCTTAGAGCAATACATTGCTAAGAATAGCTAAGTCTATCAAAGCTGATCATCACAAACAGTGCTATTACTGTGTACAATGTTCTCTCGGTTCTGCTCACTTCCCTCAACATCAGCTCACATAAGTCTGCCCAGGTTTTTCTGAAATCTACCTGCTCACCATTTTCTTATGGAACAATAGCATTCCATTACATTCACATACCACAGCTTGTTCAGCCATTCCCTAATTGATGGGCATCCCCTTAACTTCCAATTCTTTGCTACAACAAAAAGAGCTGCTATACATATTTTTGTACATATGGGTCCTTTTCCCATTTTTATGACCTCTTTGGGATACAGAATTTTAATTTTTTTTAATCTAGGTCCCAAAATGCCTTACAAAATCTAAGCAACCAAAAATTGTTGTTTTTTAATTCATCCTTTTTAAAATGTCTTTTATATATATCTTATATATAAATATATTTATATATATAAATGTAAGTTTTTATGTATTCATCCTTCATTCTGGAAGAAGACCAATGACATCATGAGGGTGATGTCTTGATTTGCCTATGAATTGGATTTAAGTGAGGCAAAGCTGTGCAGCAGGGAGCCAATAAAGATTTTTGAGCTATAAAAAGATAAAACAATTACTTTTGAAAAATCTAATGATGATGTGTAGAGTGCATCAGAGCTGAGAGACCAGTTAAGTTATTATTAGAGTAACACAGGCATGAAATTTGGGGGAGAGGAGATACAACTAAGCTAAGGAGGGGATTGGCAACTTTCAGAAGCAAGTTGCCAAATTTTGGGTTTCTGTTCTTTTTGGTGTGTGCTAGGGGAAGAGGGAAAAGAGGGCCAGAAGAGCCAACTGGCAAATTGAAGACCTTCCTTGTTCCACACATTACACATCTGCACCAGTTAAGAGAATCATATGGTTGGAAAAATGTATCTTAAAATACAAGTACCTCCTGGGAAGATAAAAAGGAAGAAACCATAGGTTTTAATGACAATGGAGAAAAGGAGAAGGCAAAAATCATAAACAATTTCTAAGTTTAAACTATAGAGAGAGAGAATGGTGCTGCCATTGACAGGCATGGAGAATTCAAGAGAGCGATCAGCCTTAAAAGATGTAAAATATAATCCATGTGGAGGCCTAAATTCTCAACAATCCATTTCTTTGCCCTGTGACTCAGTTTCCCCATCTATAAAACTGGAACAATAATACTTAACCTATCTACTTCACTAGGTTAAGAGTGATAAAATGCTTGGAAAGCAATTTGGAAATATGCAATTAAGTGAATAAAATACCCATATCCTTTTGACCAAGAGATTCCTCTATACCAAAGAGGTCATTAATAAGAAAGGCCTCGTATTATCAAAATATAGCAACACTTTTTGTGGCAGCAAATAATTGTAAACAAAGTAGATAACCATTAATTGGGGAAATAGTTAAAGAAACTATCGTACATGAATGTAATGGATTATTACTATACTATAAGAAAAGACAAATGTTGAATACAGAGAAGCATGAGATCCACATGAACTGACAGTGAAGCCGGACCAAGAAAACAGCAGACACAATGACTACAACAATGTAAATGGAAAGAACAGCTACAAAAGAATTAAAAGTGATTGCTACAAAATTCAAAGAATAAGCAGGACTTCAAAGAAGAGAAATGGGAAAACATCTACACCTATCCCTCTGTAAAGTCAAGAGAATTAGGAATGTGCAAATCATATCTTTTTTTTAGAGTTATGCTGTTACCATTTATGCTCAATTTTTTCCCCTCTTTTACTTTTTTTTTTTGTCTTTAGAAAATATTATTGGGCGGCTAGGTGGCACAGTGAATAGAGTACTGGCCCTGGAGTCAGGAGGACCTTTGTTCAAATCTGGCCTCAGACACTTAACACTTACTAGCCACGTGACCTTGGACAAGTCACTTAACCCCAATTGCCCTGTCTTCCCCCCTCCATAGAGCAAAAAAAAAAAATATTACTTGTATGAAATGGTTCTCTAAGAGGAAAATGGATGTTGGAGGAAAATGTAATGTTTGAAAAAAAGGATATCAACAAAACTTAGTTTTTAAAACATTCATAAAATGCTTTTCTTACAAGTATTATATAAAATGATTTAGTCCTGAAGATAAATGTAAGTATCCAAGGGACATCAGAGAAATCAAGGACAGCAAGTCAGATGTGCAGCGGACAGAGTGAACAGAGCTCTTCATGACCCTATGGACCATAGAGCACATCCATATTGTCCATGGAGCTTTCTTGACAGAAGAGGTTTGCCATTTCTTTCTCTAGCTCATTTGACAGATGAGGAAAATAGGGTTAAGGTTGCCTAGGATCACACAACTAGTGTCTGAGACCACATTTGAACTCAGGTCTTCCTGACTCCAGGTCCTGGGCTCTGTCCACTAAGCCACCTAGCTACTCCAAGGAGTCAGAAAGAGTCTAAATATACCATCAACCATTTGCTACCGTGTTTCCCTGATAATAAGACACTATCTTATTATTTTTTTTTGGAAAGAAAAACACCAGAGGGCTTATTTTCAGGGGAGGGCTGCTCTCCTCCTCGGCACTGCTCTCAATGGCGCCAGCAAGCAAATCACTGGGGAAGAACAGGATGACTCGCTTACTGCTGCAGCTCTGATTGGATGCAGCTCGGAGCCCGGCATGCGTTTCACAGGGGGATGGGGGGGGGAGACGGTGCATACAGAGGGTACCGTAATGTAGCGTGTAGCGCAGGGGATCACCTTCACTACAGTAGCAATCTCAATAGGGCTTATTTTCAGGGGAGGGCTTATTTTAGAGGAATCTTACACAGTAAGAGGAGGGCTTATTTTCGGGATAGGTCTTATAATCAGGGAAACACGGGTAGCTGTGTGGTCATGGGCAAGTTACTTAACCTCTATCTATACTTTTCTACCTTCCAGGATTGTTGTGAGGATAATAAGATACTTGTAAAGCACTTTTCGAAGCTTAAATTACTATGTAAGTGCTATTATTATTATTATCTTAGCAGTAATAGATTGAGCTTTCTGTGGAAGAAAGTATACAGAGCAAAGAACAAAGGCTAAGGAATATGTCCTGGGAGATCCCCCCAAAGTTCAGGGTAAAGGGAAGGAAGACTCTCTCTAAAACATGAAAAGGCAGTCACAGAGGAACTAGGAGAGCCCAATGTCATGGAGACCAAGGTTTCAAAGAATCTGAGAATTTAGGAATTGGGAGCCACATTGGAAAACACCTAGTCCAACACATAGCTGACTTAATTCTACATCTATGACAAGTGATCATCAGTGGGTCAATAAATACTTATTAAGCACCTTTTATTGTTCAGTCCTGCCGGACTCATGTCCCCATCTGAAGTTTTCTTGACAAAAATACTAGAATGGTTTACCATTTCCTTCACTAGTTCATTTGACAGATGAGGAAATTGAGGCAAACAGGGTTAAGTGACTTGCCATGGGTCACACAGCTAGTGAATGTCTGAGGTTAAATTTGAACTCAGATCTTCCTGACTCCAGGCCAGGAGCATATCCACAAGGCCACCTAGCTGCCCATACTATATGCTAAGATAAACAAAAAAAAGACAAAAGACAATCCCTGATGTCAAGGAGATCAACTCTCTAAAGGGGTCAAGATATCACCTTCATGATATCATTGGATCTCTTTGAGAATGAAGAATATGAATGGATCTCTTTGAGATTGGATCTCTTTGAGAATGAGAACAACAATTTAAAGGGATAAGACAACACAAAACAGATGCTGAACAAGGCAGAGGAAGAACAGGGTACCTGGAGTGGAGCATAGTGAAAGAGAATCCAAGATACTTCACTAGAAGAGTCTCTCAAGGACCCATTATGGCTCAAAAAGTGTCCTTTGCTGAAGTCTGAGAGTGTAGGAAACCACTTTCTCTGTATCACTTTGATCATCTAAGCCTGATCATTTAGGGACAGAGTCACCTTAAGACAGAGGAAGTGATCCCAAGAGGACAGCACTGGCTCATGGAAGCTCATTAATCAGTCAAAGCATTTTCCAGTATGGTCTTTCATTAATGGGAGGTTACTTAGTGCATTCTCCTGATTCCCTGCTTGTTCCCACTTTTCATGGCAAAGGCTATCCTGGTGCATGGCACACAGGCTGCTGTGATAAAAAGGGATCAGCACGTGGGATGTAGTTAACCAGTCCTTCAATCCCTAGTCATTTTAAAATAAGTAGTTTAGTTTGGGCCAGACCAAATGGAGGTGGAGGTGAAAGGAAGAATAGGGATTAAGCACTCCCAGGACCCAGGCCAAAGATTTGTATTATCTGCATTATCAAACAAAAGAAACAATCACTATTAAATCCTTCCTTCATCCTTTCCAAACTCAAAGAGGGAGGGCTGGAGGGGCCTATTATTACCCAAATCAGTATTTGTCAAACTTAACTAGAAATGGGAGCAGTATACAAGGATCCATGCAGACAGCACTGTGATTTAGTTTTAAATGTAATATTATTTATGTTTTGTTGTATTTTTATTCATTTGTTAAATATTTCCTAATTACATTTTATTCTAGTTCAGGCCACACTTAGACATGTAGAGAGAGGGCTGTGGCACAAAGACTGAGGGTTTAGAATTTGACACCTCTGGCCTAAACTATTAAGCTTAAGCTCCACAACAACCTTGTGAGATAGGTAGTAAAATCAAGGTGGTAGGGTCACTCTACATTCAGTCCCATTCAGATCAGAAGGGACAGATCCATACTATGAGGTCCCAGAGTAAACAGTCCAGTGTAGACTTTATATAATAATTGCTATTATTTACAAAGCATTTTAAGGTTTGTGAAACACTTCACAAATATTATCACATTTTATCCTCACAAGGTTGGTGCTATTATCATTATTCCTATTTTACAGATGAGGAAACTGAGGCAGACAGAGGTTAAAAGATTTGCCCAGGGTCATATCTACTGTCTGAGGCCAGATTAGAACTCACAGGCTCCTGATTCTAGGCCTAGCATTCCATCTGCTGCAACTAGATGTCCCAGAAGACAAGAAAGGCAAGCCAGCAAAATGCTAATATGCAACTCATCCATCCTGAACAAGCCCTGGGTCCAGTCAGTACCAGCCTTCAGGACCATCAAGGCAAAGCTCAACTTAAGTGGTACAGTGGGCAGGGCAGCTGGGCTCGGAGTCTGAAATACCCGAGTTCAAACTTGGCATCTGCTACTTTCTAGCTCGGTGACCCTGGCCAAGTCACTTGACCTATGTCAGTTTCCTCCACTATACTATGCAGATCATAACCGCAGGCTCTTGCAAGGGTGGTCATGAAGATCACACGAGATGATGCTTAGCTAATCATGATCCCCCCCTTTTCTTCCTTCACAACCCCTGGGAAGGGCTCCTTTCATGTCTCTGAAAGGCTCCCCGGGCCTCAGGGTGTAACGGTTCTCCGCCTGATCTCTTTGGCCACCTACCTTGCGGTGGGAAGTCTTGGTCCCCAGGGTGCACATGTCTTCAGCGGAGGGGCTGCCCCCCAGGGAAGGGCTCTCGGAGGCAGAGGCGGGGCCGTGCGTCCTCCGGATCAGCAGGGTGCGGCTGCCGGCCCCACCCGCACCTGAGGAAGCAGAACACTTGGGTTGGTGGGCGGGGCGGGAGGACCTCCAGCCGCGTGAGCATCTGGGGGTCACCTCCTCCTGGCCGGGGGCCTCGGGGGGCCTGCGGGGCCCTCTCCCATGGGTAGGCTTGCCCTTGCCTGGCCGGCGGGAGCCGGGAGGAGGCGGAGGCTTGGCATCCGAAGAGGCGGGGGAAGCCGCGGAGGAGGAGGAGGGGGAAGAGGCGGAGGAGGAGGAGGGAGGGGAAGCGGCGGCCGCGGCCTGGGGCCGGGGCTCCCTGCAGCTGCGCTTGCTAGGGAAGCCATCCGAGCCGCGGCCCCACTGGTACTTGACCTTGCGCAGCCGGTCGGACTCCATGGGCACCTGCAAGTTTAACGCGGGACCAACGGGTTATGCCGGGCCTAGGCCCCGGGGAGCCGGCGGCCCGGGCGGCCCGGAAAGGCGGCAACCCCGCGGGGTGCACAGCGGCCCCGGGGGACACAGGCGGCGAGCCCGGAGGAGGAGCCGCCTCCCTCAGCCCCGGCTCCGGCCTCCCACGCTCTCGTCAGGGCCCCGCGCGCCCGAGCCCGCGCGTTCCCCGCCTCTCCGCGTGGCCGGGCCCGCGCATGGCCAGGTCGAGGCTCCGCATCCACGCCCCCCCGAGGCCGCGCTCAGAGCGCAGTCGGTGCATTGCTGTCCTCCTCCTCCTCCTCCCCTTCCTCCCCCTTCATCCTCCCTTCTCCTTTCCCTCTTCTTCGCTCCCCCTCGCCCCCCCCTCCCTCCGAGACCCTCCTTCCTCCCGCCTTCCCCCGGCTCTCACAGGCTCTGCGGCGGCGGCCCCAGACAACCGACGTACTCGGGCCCTGAGGCCTGCCCCAGATTCAACCCCGAGGGGCGGGGCCCACGAGCAGTCAAGGGAGCCTCGCCCGATGATTGGATGATGCGAGGAAAGGGAGGAGGCAGGAAGAGCCGGGCGAGCAGCCGCAGGATCTGTCCAGGGCGCTCCTTCCTGGGCAGGGGTCTAGCACAGTGAGGTCCCCAGCCGGCCCAGGCCCCAGGTCCGCTCGGCTGCCCCCTCCCCGCGCTCCGCTGCAGTTTCTGCCCCGCCCCCACCCCTCTGCTTCCTTCTGGAAGGACGCCCACCCCAGCTGGCCAGCAATGCCACCTGCCCCGCTGCAGCGGGCATTTACCTACTGTAGCCCCAAAGATGAAAGAAAAGTCTCTGTCCTCACAGAGATTAAATTCTAAATTTACAAAGAAGGAAACAAGACCCAAATAAGTGAAAGGACGACGTGGATCACGGGACTCGGGAGTTGCAGAGTTGGGATTTGAACCTAGGTTCTGAGTCCCAAGTTCAGTCCTCACTGCACCATAATGGTCTTGTCTAATCCCTTACTCTTCTTCCCACTCCCTGCAATCTATTTCCTCTGCGAGTTCCACAAAGGAAAACCCCTCCTTTCACTCTTCCTTCAACTTCTTCGGCCCCCTTGAAGTTTGGGAAATTTTCTTATCTGTCCCTATTCAAGTGCTCCGGCGCCTTCAATATGTCCTCATTCCCAGACTCCTTTTCTGAATCAAGCAGACCACTTCCTTTCTGTCCCACTTCCCCATAGGACCTAGACTAGTGCAAATGATTCACAATTCCAAAGAATAAATAGGGGTAGGCCGCGTCGATGAGCAAATGGGTCCCTGCAAGGATAATTCTGCTTACCTTTTGGTGTTCTGAAGTTTTCCAGACCGCTCAGGTATATATACCCTCATTCCTGAGGTGTCTTCTCACTTTTATTTACTCCTATTCCAATCAGTATCAAAACAAAGGATCAAAACAAAACTCCAAAGAAATTTACATCTTGTCTGAGAGATTCACACCTTGCTTGGAGGCAGTTGAAGGAGAAGGGTTTATACCTTGTTCCTCTAGGTATGTGCCAAACTACTTTACTTATTAACTACTAATGCAAACCTTACTTCCTAGCATCTAATAAGGTGCACTTAATTATTGTTTAATTTAATGTATGTTTTGGCAGGGGCCTTCTAAAGACAGTGCCTCAGTCCAGGGTTGAAGAACTTTTTCATCTGATTATATAAAATCTTCTATTGCCCTCCCCTTCCCTCATTAGTCTTCTGCTTCATAAACCAGTGAAAATGGGTTTGAAGAGGGTACCTATTAAGAGGTTTAGAGTCGCTTTAGAGACCCCAAAATACCAACATGCTGGGTCCTGCTGAATGAATTCAACTCGTCTTCTCAGCCAAAGAAAAGTAAAATGTATTAAAAGTTTGCTTGCATTCGACACAGACTAAGTCTGTGCTAGGTCTTTCTATGGCACTCACTCTTCTATGGCCCTCTACCCACTTGAGGACAAGACAGGGTCTTATATACAAAAGGTTGTGGGAAGAATCTAGGGATGGTCTAGAGGAGGAGTTAGGGGAGGGTCTTCAGGAGGAGTTAATGAGGTCAGTGAGTGATTAAGTGTGGGAAGGGTGGGAAGCCACCTGGAGACCACAAACAATGGTGGGCTAGGCCACTGCAAGGGTGGGAAGTCTAGTAACACACTTGCCTCATCAAATGGGATGATTTAATAATCAAGAGTCCAAGGGAGGTTCCCAGGGCCTGTAACTCAAGGACTCAAGAAGAGCTCAAAAGGGCTCCCAGAGCCCATACCTCATCAGATTTATATGTAATTTCACCTGATGAAAAAGATTCTCTGTGAGAATTGTAGTTCATAGAATGATTGGTAGACCCCAAATCAAATAATAAACATTTAGTATTTACTGTGTCAAGCACCATGCAAAGTGCAGGGGATAACAAAGAAAAAGTTAAAATGGCCCCTGCCCTCAAGAAACTTGCATTCTAATAGGGGAGACAACATGAGCATAAATACAGGATACATAAGAGTATATACAAGTCTATCTTAGAGGAGAAAGCATCAGTGGCTGGGGGGATGGAGGGAGAAGGTGGCATTCAAAGTGAGTCTTTTTTTTTTTTTGGTCTTTATTAATTTGTTCATTTACTTTGAGTTTACAAGATTCAGTTCCCCACAAATCAAAACAACTCTGAGGTACCACATCTCACCAGTCAGATTGGCTAAGATGACAAAACAGAAAATGACAATTGCTGGAGAGGATGTGGGCAAATTGGAACACTAATGCATTGCGGGTGGAGTTGTGAACTGATCCAGCCTTTCTGAAGAGCAATCTGGAATTATGCCCAAAGGGCTATAAATACTTTTATACCCTTTGATCCAGCAATACTACTCCTAGGGTTATGTCCCAAAGAGATCATAGAAATGGGAGAAAGACCCATATATACAAAAATGTTTATAGCAGCTCTTTTTGTGGTAGCAAAGAATTGGAAATTAAGGGGGTGCCCATCAATTGGGGAATGGCTGAACAAGTTGTGGTATATGCATGTTATGGAATACTATTGTGCTATAAGAAATGAGGAACAGATGGATTTCATATTTGCCTGGAGAGGCTTGTACAAACTGATGCTGAGTGAGAAGAGTAGAACCAGGAGAAATTTGTACACCATTACAGACACAACGTATGTGTGATGACCAACATTGATAGACTGGACTCTTCTCAGCAATACAGTGATATAAGTCAATCCCAAAATATTCATGATGGAGAGAAATATGTGCATCCAGAGAAAGAACTAGAAAGAACTAAGTTTATATCCAGGTGGAAGCAAAATACCTGATCTTTTTCCTTCTCTTATTTGGTTTTATGTCCTCTTTACCATTTTTCATTCCAGCTGGTACAATCTGTCCTTATAACCTGACTAATGTAAAATGTGAAAGTATTTACAGATCCTATCCTTGACTATATGCCGCCATGAGGGGGAGGGGAAGGAGGGGGACAAATGTGAAACTCAAGGAATTGTGGAATTGAATCCTGTAAGCTAAAAGGAAACAAACAAATTAATTTTAAAAATAAATAAATAAAAAGTAAAAAAAAAAAAGATTCAGTTCCCCAGTTCTTTGAGTTTCAAATTTTCTCCCCCTCCCTCTTCTTCCCCCCGCCTATGGTGGCATATAATCAGGTATAGGATCTGCAAATACTTTCACATCAGACATTGTTCAGGTTATAAAGAAGGATTGTATCAGATGCAATGAACAGTGGGAAAGAGGATACCAAACCAAACAAGAAAAAGGAAGAGAGCCGATAATTTGCTTCAATCTGCATTCAAACTCTGTTCTTTCTGGTTCTTTCTCTGAATGTAGACATCTCTCTCCATCATGAGATTTTTTGAGTTTACTTATGGCCCTGCATTTCTGAGAAGAGTCTGGTCTATCAAAGTTGGTCATCCCACATACATTGTGTCTGTAATTGTGTACAAATTTTTCCTGGTTCTGCTCTTCTCACTCAGCATTAGTTCATATAAGCCTCTCCGGGTAGATATGAAGTCCATCTGCTCTTCATTTCTTATGGCGCAATAGTATTCCATTACATTCATATACCATACCTTGTTTAGCCATTCCCCAATTGATGGGCATCCCCTTAATTTCCAGTTCTTTGCCACCACAAAAAGAGCTGCTATAAATATTTTTTGTATATATGGGTCTTCCTCCCACTTCTATGATCTCTTTGGGATACAATCCTAGAAGTGGTATTGCTGGGTCAAAGGATATGAAATTACTTATAGCCCTTTGAGCATAGTTCCAGGTTGCTCTCCAAAATGGTTGGATCAGTTCACGACTCCACCAGCAATGTATGTGTTCCAATTTTTGTCATCTTTCTATTTTGTTTCCTGTTTTGTCATCTTAGCCAATCTGACTGGTGAGATGTGGTACCTCAGAGTTGTTTTGATTTGCATTTCTCTAATCAATAGTGATTTAGAGCATTTTTTCATATTCTTACAGATATCTTTAATTTCTTCCTCTGAGAACTATCTGTTCATATCCTTTGACCATTTATCAATTAGGGAATGACTTGTATTCTTATAGATTTGACTCAATTCTCTGTATATTTTAGAAATGAGGCCTTTATCAGAGACATTGGTTGTGAAAATTCTTTCCCAATTTCCTACTTCTCTCTTAATCTTGTTTACATTGGCTTTGTTTGTACAGAAGCTTTTAGGTTTAATGCAATCGAAGTTATCCATTTTGCACTTTATGATGCTCTCTAATTCTTGTTTTGTCATGAAATCTTCCCCTCTCCATAAATCTGACAAGTAAACTATTCCTTGCTTTCCCTGATTGCCTACAGTATCATCCTTTATACCTAGATCAAGCACCCATTTAGACTAAATTTTGATATACAATGTTAGATGATGGTCTATGCCCAGTTTATGCCATACTATATTCCAGTTTTCCCAGCAGTTTTTGTCAAATAGTGAGTTTTTATCCCAAAAACCGGGGTCTTTTGGTTTATCACAGAGTATATTATTATAGTCTACTGCTGAGTCTCGTGTACCCAATCTATTCCATTGATCCACTGCTCTACTCTCAGCCAGTACCAAGTAGTTTTGATGACTGCTGCTTTATAATACAGATTAAAGTCTGGTATAGCTAGGCCACCTTCCCTAGCATTTCTTTTCATTAATACCATTGATATTCTGGACCTATTGTTCTTCCAAATGAATTTTGTTACTATTTTTTCTAGGTCTATAAAGTAATTTTTTGGTAAGTTGATTGGTATGGCATTAAATATGTAATTTATATCAGGTAAAATTGTCATTTTTATTATATTAGCTCGACTCAGCCATGAGCAATTGATGTTTTTCCAATTAGTTAGATCTGACTTTATTTGTGTGAAAAGTGTTTCCTAGTTGTGTTTATATGGGTCCTGGGTTTCTTTTGGCAGGTAGATTCCCAAATATTTTGTAATGTCTACAGTAACTTTAAATGGCATTTCTCTTTCTATCTCTTGCTGTTGGATTTCATTAGAAATATACAGGAATGCCAAAGATTTATGTGGATTTATTTTATATCCTGCAACTTTGCCAAATTTATTTATTGTCTCAAGTAGTTTTTTACTTGATTCTTTAGGATTCTCTAAGTATATAATCATGTCATCCACAAAGAGTGATAACTTGGTCCCTTCTTTGCCTAATTTGATTCCTTTGATTTCTTTTTCTTCTCTAATTGCTACTGCTAACATTTCTAGTACCAGATTGAATAGGAGGGGTGATAGTGGACACCCTTGTTTCACCCCTGATCTTATTGGAAATGCTTCTAGCTTCTCCCCATTACAAATAATACTTGCTGATGGCTTTAAATAGATGCTACTTATTATTTTAAGGAAGGTTCCATTTATTCCTAAACTTTCTAGTGTTTTTTCCCAAATAATGTTATTTATTTTTTAATTTTTCAAATGCTTTAACTTCTGATTTACAGCATTCATTTCCGACAGATTTTGAGTTGCAAATTTTCTCCCCATTTTCCCCTACTCACCACTCCAAAATAGCAGTCCCACAGTATATCTTCTCCTCCAATCTTCTCTCTCCCATATTTTCTCCGATACCCCTTTTGACTTTTCCAGTAGATCTCTTTGCCCCAGGGCCTGTATATCTTATTTCCTAATTACATGTAAAATAGTATTAATAATAGTATATATATTATATATATAATATATACCTGGGAAGATAAGTAGTTCAGTATAGGTTGTACATGTGTGGCTAATGCAAAGTAATAACATAGTAGATATATTGTAAAAGACTGACTATATTTCCCTCCCTCCTATCCCACCTCCCACTTGTTCTGTTCTCTACTTTGATCCTGTCTCTTTTCAAAAGTGGGTGCTTCCAACTTCCCTCCCCCCCAGCCTGCCCTCCCTTCCTTCATCACCCCTCTCAACCCTTTCCCCCCCTACTCTCCTGGAGGGAGAGATACCCTATTTAGGGTGTATTTCATTTCCTCCTCAAGCCAGATTCAATGGGAATAAGGTTGACCCATTCCCTTTTGCTTTCCTATTCTTCCCCTCCATTGTAACCATTTTTCCTTGCCTCTTCTATATGAGATAGTTCACCCCATTCTGTCTATCCCCATCTCTTCTCACTATATTCCTCTCTCACCTCTTAATTTCACCTTTTAAGTATCATCCCTTCCTGTTAAATTAGTCCTGTGCCTTCTATCTATGTATACCTGTAAACATATATTCCCATATGTATTCATATGCCAATATACCCTCACATATATCCTCACATATAGACACACATATATATTTCTATTCCCTTCAACTACTGAGAAAAGTTTCATAAGTTACAATTATTGTTTTCCCATATGGGAATGTTAATAGTTCAACTTTGATAAGTTCTTTATGATTTCTCTTCCCTGTTTACCTTCTCATGCTTCTCTTGCTTCTTGTATCTGAATGTCAGATTTTCTATTCAACTCTGGTTTTTTCATCAAGAATGCTTGAAAGTCCTCTATTCCACTGAATGACCATATTTAACATGATACTCAGTTTTGTTGGGTAGGTGACTCTTGGTTTTAATCCCAGCTCCTTTGCCTTCCAGAATATCATATTCCAAGCCCTTCGATCCCTCAGTGTAGAAGCTGCCAGATCCTGGGTTATCCTGATTATGTTTTCACAATATTCAAATTGTTTCTTCCTGGCTGCTTGTAATATTCTCTCCTTAATCTGGGAATTCCAGAACCTGGCTATAATATTCCCAGGAGTTTTCTTTTGGGGATCTTTTTCAGGAGGTGATAGGTGGATTCTTTTTTTTTTTTTTAAAGCAATTGGGGTTAAGTAACTTGCTCAAGGTTACACGGCCAGTTATTTCTGGGTGTGGTGCTGAGTATCTGAGCCTGGATTTGATCCAGGTCATCCCGACACTGGAGCCAGTGCTCTTACTCGCTGAGCCACCTGGCCGCCCGTAGGTGGATTCTTTCAACCTCTATTTTGCTCTCTGGTTCTAAGATCAGGGCAGTTTTCTTTGAGAACTTCCTGGAGGATGATTTCTAGGTTCTTACTTTGATCATGGCTTTCAGGTAGTCCAATAATTTTTAAATTATCTCTCCTGGATCTAGAGATATTTCACATTGCCTTCTATTCTTTCATTTGTTTGGATCTGTTTAACAGCATCTTGATTTCTCATAAAGTCATTAGCTTCCATTTGCTCCAATCTAATTCTGAAGCAATGATTCTCCTCATTGAGCTTTTGAGATTCTTTTTCCATCTGGCAAATTCGGCTTTTTAAGGCATTCTTCTCCTCATTGCCTTTTTGAGCCTCTTTTGCTATTTGAGTTAGTCTGTTTTTTAAGGTAGTATTTTCCTCAGTCAGGCTGTTGACTTTCATTTAGTGATTTTCTTGCATTGTTCTCATTTCTCTTCCCAATTTTTCCTCCACTTCTCTAACCACCATTGTCTGCAGTTTCCAGGTGGCCTTCCACCCTTAATCACTCATTGACCTCATTAACTCCTCCAGAAGGCCCTCCCCAAACTCCTCCTCTAGACCACCCCTAGATTCCTCCCATAACCTTCTGTATATAAGACCAGATCTTGTCTCCATGTTTGTGAGAGTGCCATAGTATAGTAAGAGCCCCATAGAATAGGGAGAACACCATAGAATGACCTAGCATAGATTTACTCAGTGTCCAATACAAGCAAACTTTTAATAAACTTTACTTTTCTTTGGCTGAGAGAAGACTTGAATAGAATTCATTCAGCAGCACCCAGCGTGTTAGTATTTTGAGGTCTCCAGAGCAACCCTAACCCTCTTTATGGGTAACCTCTTCAGATCTAAACATACAAAATAAGCATAGCAGCTCTTTTCATGGTAGCCAAAAACTCAGGGAAGAGTGGCTAACAAATCTGGCTAAACAGATTGTGAAATATAAATGTAATGCAATTATATTCCATTACTGGAGCTCAGAAGAGAAACTAGTATAATAGATCTTGTGTGTATCAGCTACAGAGAAATGATCATTGAACCCACAGGAGCTGATGAGATCACCAAGTGAGATAATATCAAGAGAAAAAAGAAGGCCCAGGATAGGGCCTTGGGGTTCACCTACAATTAGTAGGCATGACTTGGATGAAAAACCAACAGAGGAGACAGGTAAGAGAAGTCACAACAGAACTAGAGCCTTGAAAACCTGTACTGGAGAGTGTACCCAATGGAAAAGGGTGGTCAACAGGTCAAATGCTGCAGAGGGGTCAAGAAGGACTGAGAAAAGATCAATAGAGTCAACAGTTGAGAAATCATTGGTAACTTTGGAGAGCAGTTTCAACTGAATGATGGAAGGAACTTCAGAGGCCATTTAATTCAATCTCTTTCATTTTACAGATGAGGAAACTCAGGTCCAATGATTCACCTGAAGTCACATAGGTAGTATGCATGTGAGATTTGAACCCAGATATTCTAACCCCAAAGCCAAGGCTCTTTCCACTTTTTTAGGTTAAGCAAATAGACTAGTTTTTTTGTCTGAATTTATGTGTCTGCTGCTTATGCAAGGAAACAACATCAAACAGTCATCAAGATTTATTAAGCCCTTACTAAGTTAGGGGCACTTCAGTAAGCCCTGGAGATACAAAAAGAAGCAAATGACAATGTCTGCTCTCCGAACTTACAATCTAATGGGGTGCAACATACAGACAGCTATATACAGGATAAAGAGGAAATAATCAACAGAGTGAGGGCACTAGAATTAAGAGGGTTTAGGGAAAGCTTCCAGTAAAATGTGGGATCCCCTAGGTTTGGTGATATAGTTTGGCCAGTGAAAAACCTTGTTGTCTTCCTCCATTCATAAGAAGTAATATTCATGGGATGGCTGGGTGGCATAGTGAATAGAGCACCGGCCCTGAAGTCAGGAGGACCTGAGTTCAAATCCGACCTCAGACACTTAACACTTACTAACCATGTGACCTTGGGCAAGTCACTTAACCCAAATTGCCCTCCAAAAAGCAAAAAAAAAAAGAAGTAATATTCATGAAGCCCTCATTGCAACTGCTTGTATGTTGTGTGTTGACCCACTTCCCTTCCCTTCTCTGGATTCCTCTATTTCTATTCATTGTAGCACCATCAAGTCATTCCCTCCCAGGCTTCAGAGAAGCAAAACTCAGCTATCTAAATATCAGTTGAACGGGAAATTCCTTCTTCCTGGTTTTAAGTAGTCTGTGCCTTGGCAATGACTCCAAGAGGTATTCAGTATTCAGATTTTCTTCTCAAAAAAGGGAACTTTACCCAGTGAATGCTGAAGGACTTTGATATTTGTTGACTTTTGCTGCACCAGACAAATATGCAGGACTTATCTGTGTAGTGGGTTAGCCAATGTTACTTCCTTGGGCTCTTTTAAGATATTTTAGTTGATTTTCATTTCTCTGTTCTGTATTTGTGTTCTGGTATTTGAGTCTAAAATAACATTTTTTTAAAATTAATTCTTTAATGTATTAATTTGTTTGTTTCCTTTTAATTTAAAGGATTCAATTCCACAATTCCTTGAATTTCACATTCCTCCCCTCCCCCCCATGGCATCTTATAATCAAGTATAGGATCTGTAGATACTTTCACATTATACAATGGTCAGGTTATAAGGATGGATTGTACCAGCTGGGATGAAAAATGGTATAGAGGACATAAAATCAAATAAGAGAACAAAAAAGATCAGGTATTTTGCTTCCACCTGGATATAAATTTAGTTCTTTCTAGTTCTTTCTCTGGATGCACGTTTTTCTCCCATCATGCGTCTTTTGGGATTGACTTATATCCCTGCATTGTTGAGAAGAGTCCAGTCTGTCAAAGTTGGTCATCACACATATGTTGTGTCCATAATTGTGTACAAATTCCTCCTGGTTCTACTCTTCTCACTCAGCATCAGTTCTTTTAAGCCTCTCCAGGTAAATATGAAGACCGCCTGCTCCCCGTTTCTTATAGCACAATAATATTCCATAACATGCATATACCACAACTTGTTCAGCCATTCCCCAATTGATGGACACCCCCTTAATTTCCAATTCTTTGCCACAACAAAAAGAGCTGCTATAAACATTTTTGTACATATGGGTCTTTCTCCCATTTCTATGATCTCTTTGGGATATAACCCTAGGAGTGGTATTGCTGGATCAAAGGGTATGAAAGTATTTATAGCCCTTTGGGCATAGTTCCAGATTGCTCTCCAGAAAGGCTGGATCAGTTCACAGCTCCACCAACAATGCATTAGTGTTCCAGTTTGCCCACATCCTCTCCAGCATTTGTCATAAAATAACATTTTTTTAAAAAGATATTTTAGTTGAGTTCACCTTCCTAGACCACCTAGATCACCTGGCCAGCAGGCCAAAAATGCTTTGTTGGAAGACAATATGTTTATCAATCAGACACAGGCAAACAGCAAGAACTAGTGTTCTTCCTTCCTGTTTACAACACCTAGTACCAGTGTCTTGAACATAAGTGATGCTCAATGTATGTGTGATGGCTGAATAAATGAATCTGAGTTTAAAAGGACAAACTAGGGCAACTGAAAGAATCACTTCTCCCTCTAAAACATTTTGCCTCAGAGAACAGCAAAAGGGAGCCCCACCCCCTGCCAAACCCTAAGTTCTCTGGTGATTGAGTGAAGTTGCCAAAGGTCAACTGTGATGGAATCAAAAGGGGAATCTGTGGTGTTTTCAGTCCTCATCACCCCCTTCTCCTTTGGCTTTGGGATAGTTTGGCACAGAGATAAGTCTGATTTGTAGTCTCAGTCCCCTATTCTGAGTCATAGGATCACATATTTAAAGCTGGAAGGGGAAAGAAAAACAAAACAAGAATTTGTTAAGGACCTACTATGTACTAATCACTGTGCTAAGTGCTTTATGAATATTCTCCTTTGATCCTCACAACAACCGTAGGAGGTAGTTAATATTATGAACCCCATTTATAGTTGAGGAAACTGAGGCAGGCAGAAGTTAAGTGACTTGTCCAAAATCACAGTTAGAAAATATCTTAGGCTACATTTGAACTCAGATCTTCCTGACTCCAGGCTCAGCACTCTTTCTACTATGCCACCTAGCTGCCTCAGCAGAAAGGTATCTTATGGGGTAGCTATGTGGTGCAGTGAATAAAAAAAATAAAAATAACTTTGAAAGACTTAGGAACTCTGATCAACACAATGACCAGCCACAATTCCAGAAAAACGCCACCCACCTCCAGATAGAGAAATGATGGATTTAGAGTGCTGATGGAGGCATTAGCTTTCTTAGTGGGGGAAAGGGAAGGTAGGAAGGAGAGAATTCACATCTGAAAATAAAATAAAATTCAATCAAATCTGACTTCAGATGTTTATTATCTGTGTGTCCCTGGGCAAGTCACCTATCCTTTGTCTACCTTTTCTTGCCTGTAAAATGGGTATAATAACAGCACCTACCTCCCAGGGTTGTTGTGAGGATAAAATGAGATATTTGCATAGCACTTTGTAAGCCTTAAAGCACTATATGAATGCTAGCTATTATTTACTGATTTTTCAGTAACTCTCGGTGGTATGGAGATAGGTAGATAGATAGCAAGGCCCTTCTAGGATTAGAAATTAGAAAGACGGGGTCCCGGCTAGGTGGCACAGTGAATCAAGCACTGGCCCTGGAGTCAGGAGGACCTGAGTTCAAATCCGGCCTCAGACACTTAACACACACACACACTAACTAGCTGTGTGACCTTGGGCAAGTCACAACCCCAATTGCCCTCCAAAAAGCAAATAAAGTATTAGGGTTTAAAAAAAAAATTAGAAAGACAAGGACAGTAGAGGAGTGAACATAATCAACAATGGAGAACCAATGCCCCATATTCAAGTGAGGGACAGATTTGGCAAGAACTTGAGAGAAGAGTTCCTTCTTTTGACTTTTGGTTTAGAGAGAAGATAGTTTTGGTTCCAGACTCTCTTTAGGGAGAGGTCCCTGGAGGGAGTGAAAGACTTTGAGGAGAAGCTGACATGTAGAGAAGCTGGTGCCTAGAGAATTTTCCTGTTTCCAAAGTCTTATAGAAGAGTCATATGCAAATACCCAGGCTCACACCCTAGGTTACTCTGTTTGACCAAAATGAAAGTTTGCATTGCTCTTGGGCTCCATTCAGCAGGAAGAGATTATAGGTGAATCTGCTTCACAAAAGAGGCCCTCTGTATATTTCAGGAATGAAATCTTCCTATGTACTGTCCCAGGTACATTTTACCCTATACCAAATAGTGGGAGTTCCAGGGAATTTGCTAACCTCTAAGAATCTAGGATTTGATTCAATGATTTATAAGATGCCTTTATTTTTTTGGAGGGCAATTGAGGTTAAATGACTTGCCCAAGGTCACATGGCTAGTTTGTGTGTGTGTGTGTGTGTGTATTAGGTGTCTGAGGCCAGATTTGAACTCAGGTCCTCCTGACTCCAGGGCCAGCATTTTATCCACTATGCCACCTAGCTGCCATTCTGACTGGGTTAATTACAAATTTGGGCTTTCTAACTTCAGTTGAGCCACAACATATGTTTTCATCCATCTATTCATTCTATGTTTACCCTTATATTTATCTCCTATTGACTATACTACATTCCCACAACATAAATTCCAAGCCACAGGACATCATTTTCTGAAGGTATCTGCTCTATCCTAATAAAAACCTCTCTTTGTTCTGATGCTTCCTTAAGCTATCATTCTCTCTTCTCCCCTTAACTGCCAAACTTCTTAAAAAAAAAAAAGTGTGACCCACTCAGTGCACATTGAGTATTCAATAGGCTGGTATCCCAGGTACCATTTAAAATGCTAGTCTGCATGCAGACTATTCTGCTTTCTGTTAGCCTCCAGAAAAGCAGACTCTAACTTTAAAGGAAATTCCCTGTGTCCTTGAACATAAGATCCTCTCCAGTGGGTTTCTGTCAGCTTCCTGTTCCACCAAGAAAACCTTAAGTGATCTAGTTTCAATGTTGATCTAGGGACAATATGAAATATGACCCAGAATTACTGCAGAAGTCTATGATTTTTTCATTATTTCTGTTTTCTGAAATTCTCTCACTGCATACAACAGGAAATTTACTTTTTTATGATCACATGACTTATTGAACACAATACAGTGAAATTGAAAAGAAATTTCCAAGCCCTCACCTCCTGTGAAGCACTTCACCCAGTCCTTCCTTATCTCTTTCCATCTTTCAGATGCTCAGACTGCCTGCTTCCACATGTCATGGAGAGGGAAGGGGAAGAGAGAGGAAAGTACAAGTGCATAAGTGTGACCATGGCACCAGTTCTAGGCCTCAGAGTTTAGAAAAGCAAGAGTAGCTTGGGAAGAAGAAAAGGGAGGAAGGGAGGGAGGAAGAAAGGAAGTGCTAAGATCCTCACTTCAATCCTGGGAGGTATGTGTTAGGGGCTATTATTATTTGCATTTTATAGGTGAAGAACTATAAAGCAGGCAGAAGTGAAGTGACTTGTCCAGAGTCATACAACTAGTGTCTGAGACTGGATTTTAACTCAGGTCTTCCTGACTATGGGTCCAGCACTCTATTCACTGCACCAGCTAACTGCCTCATGGGGCATTCAAAGGGACATCAGTCTTCCTGCCCTCACTCATCCCACCCCAACCTCCACCTCTGTATTTCTTAATAGCAGATTGTCTCTGGAACTCTGGACCTCTCTTTTTTAGCTTCTTTTTTCAAATAAAATATTTTTCAGTGAACAAAATTCTATTTTCTTTCCCTGATCTTCCCCTCCCCATAAAAAACATGTATATTCATAAATAATACACAAAAAGTATATCTATAGCAAATATACTATGTAGGCAAGCAAGACAAATTCCTTCATTAGCCATGTCTAGTGTGTGTGTTTCTTATTCCATACCTTGGGACCATCATCTGTCAAGAGGTGGTTAGTGCATCCCTTATCCTCTATAATCACAGTTGACCATCGAACCAATCAGAATTCTTAGATCTTTCCAAGTTGTCTTTATAATGTTGTGATTGTGTAAATTGTTTTCCTGGTTCTGCTCACTTCACTCTGCATCAGTTCCCGCAAATCTTCCTAAGTTTCCCTGAAACCTTTTGAACTTCCTTTGGACCCAGTGCCCTGCTCCTGTTCTTGGTCAGATTCCTTTCACAGCTCTGGTTCTGTATTTATTTGACCTCAGAGCTCTGGTTAAAGGAATTAGCTCAGTTAGGGATTTATAGGAAATTGGAACTCAGGAAGCTTTATTATTACTACAAGAGCATTATTATTATGTTGCACAGCAATTGGGTGGCTCATTTATCCCCACCCATTTATCTCTGGTTCATCCCCACAGATACAAGAAATTCACCCAACTCCAAAGGAAGGAAGTCATGTCAAGGAAAGTACACATTCAACATTGGGATTCATGCAAGAAAATTTTGTACCCTAAGAATTAACTGGATGGAGAGCAGGTAATTGATGCCAAATGTGGGAAGGGATATTCCTAATCAGAGCCAGATGTGGTCATAGGGAAGTTATCTATCTAGTGGTCGTCTATCAATATCAGGCTTGGGTAGGGGAAATTTCTTTATTAGGACCAGAAATTGGGAGATGGTTTGAGGTTGGCTATCTGAGGCAACAGAAAAGGAGTAATTCATGGGCTGCTGCAGTTGGGTGGGAGTTTTAACTAATCAGAAGCTGCTAGCATTAACTGCCTGAGAGAGGGTTAAAAATAGATGGGTGGGAAAGCACCACAGTGTCTGTCATTACCCATATGCTCTGTGTGCATTAGGACCACTTAGCCCAAGTGGTTCTACATTTGGGGTCCTATTATTATTACATCAAACAGCATAAAAATTACAAGGATCACATCCTGGCACAGGTTCCAATCAATGCAAGCAGATGTTCTAGTCCCACCACTGATGAATTCTAACTATGTGGCCTTGGGCAAGTTACTTCACTTCTCTAATTTCCTGGTCTGAAAAATTAGGATAATAATATCCACATAGAGTGTGACCAGAAGTCTAAGCAATTTAATAAGATTAAAGGGCAAGGCTTTTTCCTTAGATGTTTAATTATACCTTCTTGATAAATACATATATCCCCATTGATACCTATTGTGTCTTAGAGTACAGACCTTGAGGAGGTGGGGAATATCCCTAGCCTGGATATTTGTTGATCCATTCATACATAATTAAGGATTGAAGATTGAGTTAGGGAACCTTGCAGTGACTTTTTTTTTTTAATTAGAGCTACTGTAGATCTAAATTTCATGCTGCCCTGTAAAGGGAACATTCAACTCTACCAGAAATCCAAAATCCAGAGAGAACTGACCATAGGCAAATACAGGTTCCTAGGGTGAGGGAGTCTGCTTATCCATGTAGCCCTTCCCAGGCAATCTCTTCAGCCTCCAAGATTGCAAACTTGGAGAGGCAATGAGGGAATCTCATGAGAATTCCTAGAAAACCACATGGCTTGAGCAAATAGTTCCCAAGAATCATATCTATTTAAAATGTAAGCTGCAACCTATTTTTTTCTTCACTTTGAAACTTCATTGATACTATTTTTATATCCAGCGTTTTATTGAAAAATGTAGAGAGAGGTGAGAGGCAGTAAAAGCAAACAAGGCCGATTCTCATAAGAATGGAGTCCATGAACACCTTTCCCCCTGAGCAGATGATGTCCTCTTCTCAAATTTCAGCTCCCTCGAGGATATCGTGGCTCTGACTCGAGTAAGACTCTTGGCACCAATATCTTGGCAGGACTGCTGGATGCCAGCAATCAAGCAGGGAACAAACTTGTGGATGGGCCCTTTGTGCTGCATGGCCCAGACACCCCTTGAGCCACTTTGATTTTGTCTGTTTCACTGAAGTAATGGTTCTGGCTGCTGAGGTTCCTGTCCACAGCATCAAGGGATCCCATCTCCCGGTGTTTCTTTAGCCGGATCCCATTGGAGACATACTCTTCTGGGGCCTCTGTGGTGGCTGCCAACGGTGCCAAAGTTCCATCACTGTGGACGTTTTGGATGCTGCCATCTGCAATGACTGGGACACCAAAGCGCAGTGCATATTCTGAGACCTTGTTTACAGCTGTTGCCTGAGGCTGCCCACGTGCCAGAACTTCCTGTGTGATGCAGATGGAGCCGCTGCCAACCCTCAGGGCATCTACTCCAGGATTAATGAGGTTTTTTGCCTTTGCAGCTGTCACCTCATTGTTATATTTCTCCTTGACGTACTTGATCACGTTAATTTGGAAAATGGATTTTCCTTGGGAAGAGTCCAGCACGACCACATCCACATTGGCTTGGGACAGCAAGTCAAGTCGATGCTTGTCATCCTCGTGGGTGCCAATGGCTGCCCCACACAAAAGCTGCTTCTTGGTGTCCTTGGATGCCGGGGACAGTCCCGATTCTTCTTCAGGTCCCTGCGGGCAATGATGGCCCCGAGCCCATCATTCTCTTTCACAATGGGTAGCTTCCCTTCCTTGCTCTGTAGCAGGATTTCATTGGCTTCTTTTAGTGTCACTCCTGCAGGAGCCACCACTAGATCCTCCGGCCTGGTCATGACCTCGCCCAGGAAATGGTCATGTTCTTCCTTCTTGAAAAAGTCGATGTCACGAGAGATGATGCCCACTAGGCGTTCTTGCCATTGTCCCTGGTGATTGGGATTCCACAGAAGCCATGCCTTGCCTTGGCTTCAAACACATCTCTGACTCGATCTTTGGGGCTCAGGACCACAGGGTCAGTGATGAAGCCCTGCTCATATTTCTTCACTTTGCGCACTTCATTGGCCTGGAATTCTGGGGTGTAGTTGTGATGGATAAAGCCAATACCCCCTGTCAGTGCCATGGCTATGACCATCCCAGCCTCGGTGACTGTGCCCACTGGGGACTAAACCAGTGGGGTCTTCAGGGTTATCTTTTTGGTAAGAGCTAAAGTTAGGTCTACTTGGTCTACTATATATAGTCTGGGAGGATGAGGAAGTCATTGTACTTGAGCCCACCTCCGAAAGTTGAAGAGTGGCTGAGCCGTGAGCCCACCATCAGGAACGTAACAAGTACAGCTGCAGCTGATGAGATAGTCTGCCATGGTGGGGATGGGTCGGGGAAGGGGAAGAAGGAAGAGATCAAGCTGGTGGGTTGGGTGCTTCTCCCGCAGAGTGTTGATACTATTTTCAAACTAGCTTCCTTTTTTTTTTTTTTTAAAGCAATCGGGGTTAAGTAACATAGTGTCTGAGCCTGGGATTCGATCCCCAGGTCATCCCGACACTGGAGCAGGTGATCTTACTTGCTGTGCTACCTGGCCGTCCCATAAACTAGCTTCTTTCTAATCAGTGAAATAACCTTCCTCTCAGAGCTGCAAAACAATAAATCTGTCACTCTCCTGGCAGAGTGATAAGAGATTTAAGTGTTATTTTCCTTGTAACTTTCAGTTTTTAAATTCTACTTAAAAAAAAATTCTACATCCCATTGTTCATTCCATTGGTTATAATCCTTCTTTACAATGTGACTAATGTTTAATGTGAAGGTATTTGTGGATCTTATATTTGACTGCATGCTGCCATGGGGGGGGGGGGGAGAGGGAGGGGGAGAAAAATTTGAAACTCAAGGGATCGTGGAACTGAATGTTGTAAACTAAAAGTAAATAAGCAAAATTTTTAAAATTCTATAGAGTTAAAACTCACTAGAAAACATTTCAGCATTTATAAAATCATTCAAGCCACATTTTAGAAATTTACAGTACAGAACTTGCATTTTAGTCATAAGTTCGGTTTCTAAATAGTTTACTGTCATAAACCTCTGTAAAGTGGGGAAAAGATCTCTGTCCCACTTGTCAGTGTTTGTCTGACTCCATGACTTAGTTGGAGTGGGGGGGGGGGGGGAGAAAAAGAGAGAGAGAGAGAGAGACTCTGAGAGAGATTGACTCATTCTTTCTGAAGGAAAAAAATTCCACTAACCAAGCCCCAAGAAAAAGTTACTTTGACTGACAAACATAGATAATATGACAAGATGACACAAAAATACTAAATAAAATTAGAGTGCACAAAGGAAAGTCCCTTATTTAGGTCAAATCTGGGAGATACACACACATACACACCTTTGTCCTAATTTTAGTCACCCCCAATTAACAACTGGGAAGATCCTGTTTTCAGGTCTCCCCAACCAACATGACACCTCCCCCTCCTGGCTTGAACCAGGAGTCCCCCTATGAAAGAAGAAATATTACCTCAAGAGTTCAGTTACCTTCCTGGTCCTCTTGCAAGAGCTCTTTGAAAAATAAAAATTCTCCAAGCATTCAATATTGCCTGAAGAGGTGTCCATCCCTTAGGTGGGTTTCCCAGTTTTCTGCTCCACCTATTGCCAGTCTGTCACACTTAAACACAGAAAGACAAACAAACATAGCTGTGGCTTCTCCAACAGTATGGGGGCTTACCTGGCTTGAAAGAGATTGGGGTCAGGAGGGTCCTTCATGGTTGTAGTCTTTCATGGAAAAAAGCCTCAGGGTGGTAAATTGCACCAGTGAGGTCTTAGAACTTTTCAATGGAGGATTATTTCAGGGACCACCCTCCACCCTCTTACATCCCTTCAAGATCACCAACTGTTGAATTGAAATTAAGGTCAACTTTGGCACAAAGTTCCAAACACATTCAGCTTACTGCTAAGTCTAGCAATTGCCAATAAAAGGGGTCTCGACTTCTCAGTCAGTCAAAAGACCTCGAGGTAATCTTCATATAGTTTTGGGAAATACAGGAGAACAAAGCATCAAACAATATGATTTGTTACAAAGTCTGAAGATGGAAAACAATGTGATTTGAAGGAAGTCTGGAAGGCTGGCCTAGCGACTGCCTCTCCTTCCATCCTGTTGCTATGGAAAGCTCATTGGTAGTGTCTACCTGCATAGATAACAGTCCAGACTTTCTAAGGACAGCCAACATTGCAGAGATAAGAGACTTCCCGGAAGCTACAGGTATCTTACAAGGCTTGTTAGGGAGATAACAGATCTCTATTAATTATACCTGGGAAGCCAGACAATGTTTTTTTTTTTTTTTGGACTAAGGTGACTTATGGGACAATTTAACTCAGAGAGAAAAGCTAAACTTCTGAACTTAACTTGGAGACAAAGAAACATGGCTTAGGCAATTCTATAACAAATTGGGGGTGATACCAAAATTACAAAATAGAATCAGAATCATTTTATTTTCTCGTCTGACAAGACAACAACTGATTATGAAAATCTTTTGTTCCACACAGAGGTTTAATGATTTCCTCATAGCAAAGAGTCAAGAAACTTAAAGATAAATTATGTGTTTTTCTTTCTCAAAAAATACAAAAGTTCCGTATTTATTCACCTATTTCCGTGATGACAACTGGTTGTCAGTAGTGTGTTAACTAGTAGATACCTTCAAAAAGTTAAACAACCTACCTTCAAGTTAAAGGTAACATTTCATCATGGGGTAAAATAAGTAGCTGCTTTTTCAAAGAAACCCTTATTCTGGGAAGAGCATTTTGAAAACAAAAGTTTGGAAATGTTTCCATTTTCATGTGATTTTGTTGCCAAAAAATGATACGACTGTATCACCTTGAAAAAATCTCCTATATACACACTTGGAAAGGTAATTCTCCAACTTGTTAAAAATATCTAAGTTCAACACTTTCCCGGTAGTTTGTAAAAACAAAACAACACAAAATAGATAGAAATTTACTAGCTGAACATTATTACAAGAATTTTATGTTTTGGGCTTTTTTTTCCAGTTTTGTGGAGAAGCGGTGAGAAATAAGGAAACTAGTAAAATATTTGCCCTCCAAAAAAAGGAAGAAAAGAGAGTCATTGAAGGTTTTCTTTTTTTGTTTTGTTAAAGAATGCATAGAAAATAACATAAGTAAGGGTAGAGGGAATGCAGGCAAGCAGGACATCTTTGAAAACTACATGTTGGATTTATTATAGCCTTAGAAGGAAAGGCAACCTCTATATACTAGAGATTCAGTTTCATGTACAACCCTCACCTTCTGTTTCATGTATGTATTATGTTTTATACTCCATATAAAAATAATAATAGTTATGCATTTATGCAATTTATAAATAAATACACATATACTGGGGAGCTCAAAAATTTTTGCTGAGAGGGTATATAATCAAAATAACTTGGAGACCATTGTCTTAGACAGGTATTTAGGATGCTGAGAAGTTAAATGACTTCCCTTCCCTTCAACAGCTCATCTATCTCAGGGGCCTGACTTGAATGAGACAAGATCTTCCTGACTTCAAGGTTAGCCCTCCCTCTACCACGCACCAACGCCTCAGAGTATTAGGTATCAAAATGTTGCAAAAGATAATAAATTAGAATCTTAGAACGCCAGATTTGGAAAAGACCTTAGAGATTAGCTACTCTCACTTCTTCATTTTTCAGATGAGGAAACTGAGACCCAGGGTGGGGTCAGTGACATCTTTAAGGTCCACAGGTAATCAGAGCTAGCCCTCAAATCCAGGGCCTCTGACTCTAAACCTGACCAATATATATTATTCTCAAAATAAAAATTCTTTATTAGAATGTATAGCTTAGAAAAAGAAGGGAAAATGCATTTTCCCTTTGCATCAGTGATGTCCCTTGGGATCGGAGAAATAGGGATAATACATTACACAGGTCAAAGCTAATGGCAAATAATAAATATTCAATTTATTTTCAGAAAAAGAGACTGGGTTCTAAATTGTTCACACCTCCCATGTAATATGGCAGGGAGTTTGCTAAAGTGTTAACATTTCTCATATAGTAGGGTGAGCCTGAAAGTGTTCACACCTCCCATGTAACATGGGATCCGGTGCCTTGCTGATGAGGGCCAGGAACATGGATGAATTCTAAGACAAACTTAAAAGGTGGCAGGTTGGTTTTGCCCAGCTTGAATTAAAGAGTCCTGAATGTTCCAAAATCAGGGGGATGCTCAGTCAGTTACTTTGCTCAGGTGCTCTAAGAAGTCTCTTTAGATCAAGTCCAGGGTTATTTTTGAGGCTCTGGACTTCTGACTCACCAAGAAGCTTATTAGTTAGTGATAGTCAAACTCAGAATGAACTGGACAGTGTTCTTTGAGACAGAGAACTATTCCAAAGGCTTGAGAATGTGTTTCACAGTTTCCTTCTCCCTTCTAGGGTTCCTTCCAGCATTCTGTTCCTTTTATCTCAGGTCTGAAGGTTGAAGCTCAAACTTCAGATTGTGGAAGGCTAATAGATCAGGTGGTTTTTATGTCTACAAAAGCAGAGGCTTTATCTCATCCACGAAAAATATCCTCTCACCCACTCTTATGACTTGAAAGTCTTTATCCACATCTTGTCTCTTGTTTTGATTTCATTTTCCCCCTGTTAATTAAATGTTTCCTCTATCTAATTTATGGCTTAAAAGATCCAAATAGCTCCTCACTGTTTAACTTTTCTTCTTCATAGAGCAAAATATTTTCCATCAATTTCTTCTTGGCATCATTGACTTCAACTTCCCAAGAATCTTCTGTTGCTAACATCAAAGGAAAATTAATATGAGTAGGAGCAAAAGAAGGGGAAATACACATTTTTTAGATTCATCTCCCTCTTCCACCCCTTCCCTACTCAAAAATTTTCAATGACTCAAAATCATAGGGATTATTCTTCATGTTTCCAGAGGGCAGAATTAGGAGACCTGGGTAAAAGTTGAAGAGAGAGGTGGATTTCTTCCCAATACAAGGAAAAATGTCCTAAAAATTAAATCTGTCCAAAAATGGAATGAGCTGCCTCCCTGCAACTGGATAGTTTCTAATCCCTTTGGCTGCTAGTGTCCCACCCATACCCCTACCTAAATCACCAGTTACCTAAAAGGCCCTGATGGTAATGGATCAAAGAATAGTTATTTTTCATACTGGGTAAGGGAGAAGAAAAAAGGACCAGAGAACAGTTCTATAGTAGATGGATGCCCAGAGGCTGAGTTATAATAGGCAGCCCACAATGACATGAGAGTCCTGGGTGCATGTGTAGGGAAGGGGATTTGAAAAAAAAAATTAAGGCATCAAAATTAAAACAGAGAAAGACTGAAAACAAATATCTTCAACCTCACCATTTTTACTGCCTAAAGACCCAACTCTTGACCTCTTGGGAACGATTTGAAATTCTGTAAGTGCCCAGCAGAATGCTAGGCAACAGCTGCCAGAGGTGATCTGGGGACATGCTACAAGGTGGCAGGAGACTCCACAAAGCTCCCTTCTCCCTGAATCTGGAACCAAAGAAAGTGTGTGATTGTGAGATGGTGAAGTAGGGAATAAAGGCTCCTGTGTTCTTACCATCTTGAGGATATGAAGGACCAGGACATGTTAAAGAGTCAGCCTCCACCCCACTGGTCAGACACTTTCCTTCCCTATACCCTGGTTGGGGTGAAGAGGACTCTGCTCCAGACCAGAGACCATTCTTGTCGTGGTCATCTGAATAAGAGACTTCAGTGCTAAGATTGTCAACATCATCAGTTTCTTCTGGGGTGTTCCCTGATGACCTCTTCAATTCCAAGATGCTGCCAGGGTTGAGGAGAATCTGATGATTTCTGACTTGTAGATCTAGCTCTGCCACAGTAGCATGCACCTGTGGGGAGGAGATGTATTCTCTGGTCAACTCCTCTTTATAAAGGAGAAATCATGGAATGTAGTGAAAAGAACCATAGGAGTCATTTGGAAGTCACGAGACTTAGGCTCTTAGTTCCAGCTTTGCTATCTATGAGCTTGGACAAGTTAATCAATCTCCCTAGCCTCAGTTTCCATATTTGTAAAAATGGGATTTGCCCTTTCTGACCCAGAGAGCTATTGTGAGGATCAAATAAGAAAATGGATGAAGGGCCCTGCTTGCTCCACCAGCTCATTTATCCAGCTGATTAAGAGCTTGACTTCTGGGGAGGAAACTCAATCTTACCTGGGTCAGGTTGGGGGATTTTTTCTGCAGGCAGAGGTAGATAGCTGTGGCAAAGTCTACAGCACAGTCCTCTGGCAGGTGCCCAGCTTTGGCATCCTGGTATTTCTGGCAGATCTCTTTTGCAGCTAGCTTCTCCACACACTTGTTCTTGGAGCACAGTAGGGCTTTAGTGCTTGGGATTTCACTGATGAGTAGGTCCTTCTGTGGAAGGAAGAGATCTTTATGTGAGCTGATAATGCTTAAGGACAAGTTCACCCCAAACCATCTGCAATAGGGACTTTCAAACTTTTTCAGGCTATGGGATTTTTTTTTTTCAAAAAGAAATTTATGGAACCTTGATATCCTGGGAAAAAACAGATGTCATAAATTTTCCATCTATACAACTCTTATCAGTCACTTCCTGGCCCATTCCTTGATTTGCCCTTGGGAACAAATGCACCACTATAGGGTAAAGGGAAGAGTAAAATTTGGAGATAGAAGTGCAAGGGGGAACACTGTAAAATAATAACCCCTCACTAATATAAAATGCAGAGGGATAGAAGGGAAATTCAAATATTTCACAAAGACCCCAAAGACCAAACCCAGTGAACTGCACAGAAATTTAGGCATCCCATCATGGGACCCAGTGAGAAAAACTCTGGTCTAGACAATCAGAAATGTCCATTTGGCTACTAGCCACATCCTGACCCTTCCAAAGTGACCAGTTTGTAGGCTGAGGTCATGGAATAGGCCTTTGGATTGTAGTGATGGGAGAAAACAGTTCTCTTCCCCTCTAGGTATAGAAAGAGCTACTTCCTACTTCCAGCCCTGATACAGAATGGATGGCAATACTAGGGTTAGCCAAGGAGAGGAAGAGCGTTGGTCCCATGCATAAAGAAACTGTCTAATCCAAGAGTTGCATGACACCATACACCATGACAACCCTTATAAGAAATGACCTAACCCAACAGGGAAAAACCGGAAACTACTCAAATGTTAAAGTCTGTAAGAGACCAGAGAAATACCATTAACATTGGAGTAACCTATAACACCGTGAAGTGCTGCTCTTTGTATGTGAAGGTCAGTACAGCAAAGGCTCCCCAGGAAAGGAGATCCATTTGCCCAGCATCTCCAAACTTATCACAGTACCTAGGGGAACCCAGCAAAACAAACAAAGGGCAGAGAGCAGATTTAACTTGATTAACTGCTAGTCACATAGTTCAGTATGGGCTGTGGGCTTGAGCAAGGGTATTTAGGAATCGATCAATTAATCAACAAGTATCTATTAAGCGCCTACTATATTCCAGGCACCAGTTGTAGGCACTGTGAATAAAATGAGAACAAACTCTCTTGAAGAGCTTCTGTCCTATCGGGAGAGATAATGTGTACACATATGTAGAAACAAAGGGAAGAATAGGAGATGAGTACTGCTCAGAGATCAGACTGGCCACAGCCCTGCTGCTGCCTTTGGGCAGACCTGGTTTAGTGCTTGAGAGAAAACAAAGATGGTTTTCTGCAAATGGGGAATGGCATAGTGGTAGCTGAGTAGATGAACACTCATATTTTGTGGACTTTATTGGAACTGGGAATTGTGGGAATTATGATACATGTGTCTTCCCTCTCTTCTTCTCTAACTTCTCCAGAACTATGGCTCTGCTTGGTACCTACTGTGCAGTCAAAAGCCAAGTCACCGGAAGGGTAAGTCAGTGAAGACAGGGTCATTCAAACACAGGCGAGGTTACATATGTGACTAAGACTGCCCTAGCTTTCCACTGACATGTCTAAGAGTCCCAGATGGAGCACACATTCTCCCCTCCCATCCCATGCCCAGGCCAGTCTCTGTCATTAATGGGCCCAAAGGGAGATATAGCCTCTGAACTTGACCTTGTTAGAACAGAACCTTAACCAACTGAACCAGTGCCTTACCAGATAAACTGGAGTTCTCTCTTTATCCATCGCTGCCATACCAGTCAGAATCTCTGCTAACACCTAGAAAGAATATTTTATTAGGGTCTTGAGTGTGTTTATATACATGGTCTATTCAAGAGAGTTACCACTTTGGAAAGCACTTCAGCCTGTATGTATGTATGTATGTATGTGTGTGCGCACATTTAAAGGCTTTTCCAACTGTTTACTGAATCTGCACTTATCCCCAATATCCTATAGTGGGTGTCAGTTGGTTCAGTTATCATTACTCCCATTTTTCAGGTGAGAAAATTGGCACTATTGTTAAGCGGACTTAGGCTACTACTAAGATGGTCCCTAAAAGGTCTTCCAACCACTAGTCTCTCCCTGTAGTACATGGGGTCATGAAGAGTTGGACATGACTGAACAACAACTCTCTCTTCTCTAAGCACTACTTTCACTAGGTTACTCTACTACGCTGACATCTTCACAGGATCATTGGATCAGAGCTAGAAGGGACTTTCGGGCCCATCTCATCCAACAACATATTTTATAGACCAGGAGACTGAGGCTCAAGGTTATAGATGTAGGAAGTGACAGAGGCAGAATTTGTACCCAGGTCCTCTAAAACAAGAGGCCTTTCCATCATACCATATTGCCTTCAGTGGCCCTCCATTGGTTACAGGCTACACTCCTTACCTAGTTTCCAAGGTTGTCCAAAATCTGTCCCCAACCTGGCTAGCCAATCGTACTGCCTATTCTTCAATACCAACTTCCTCCAGAGCTAAGTCACGCTCCTCACTGCTCCATGGGCATGTTTGGCTCACTGCCATCTCCGTGACTGCCCCTCCATTTTATCTGACCAAATCCCACCCAGCCTTCAAGGCTCAACTCAAGTCCCACTTGTACAGAAAATCTTCAGCAGACACTCCAGTTCACGCTTCTCTCCCCGTTCTCTGAAATTCTTGTTTTTCCTACAATTAATTTTCTATCTCATGTTGTGATCTGTTTCCATCTACTTGTCTCACCTCTGATAAGATCCTCTTTTAAAATGTTTTATTTTAATGAACTTAATCATCAGTAAACACAAACATTTCAAGAACAAAGATTACATACTAAATTATGAATTATTAGGTATGGTTTGTTTTTTAAAATTGTATATTAAATTTATCAAGGTTGTAACAAAATTGCCCTTCTTGTGCCAATAAGGCTGTTAGGTCTTTGACAGCAAGACTATGGCTCTTGATTCTTTGGTATCTTTCTAAGCAAGGTCTGACTGAGCACTAGCTTAGATTCAAGTGCTAGAATACAAAGGTGGGTCACAACAAAGACAAGACAAGAACCCAGAACTTGAATCTGTCCTTTTAACTCTATGCCCAAGGACTTATTACAAAATACTACGCAGTGAAATGTGATTTTTAAAATACACAAAGATCCTTTTTCTGAGAGGCTACCCTTCCAAAACATTCCTCAAAATTAGAGTCCAGCAAGGGCAAAATGTTGCATGTATGGCCACTATTATCTGCTGTTTCTGCTTAACTACTTGTAATGGTAATGGAATTTAAAGATCCCCTAGTATTGGCTTGGTTTTTGGGTTAAGTGTTAAGAACCAGAGGCTGTGAATCCCACAAATGGGATGGACTTGTTGATGTAACTGGGTGTGAACTGGGAGGAGCTGGTGCGGTGGTTAGAGAGAGGCCCAAGCAGAAAGAGGCCTGGAGGCTGCTGCTACTGCTGGAGAGAGAGAAATGAGAACTGAGGATTGAGCTGGGAAGAAGCATGACTGATGCCAGTATTTGGTCTATCTGTTTTGATGTTGTCTTGATACTTTGTCAGATTCATTTGCTGATGGAGGACATTGCTGTTGTTGGAGAAGTCCTGGGACCTTACTGTTAGTTCAGAAGTCCTAAAAGAGGATTTTCTTGTTGTATGTTTACAGAAATCCTGGAGGAGGGTCTTGTTGATGTTTTCAGAGGTCCTGGGACTGTACTGATGATTTGTGCTAATTCCTCAGACTTTGTTGTTGGGTCTAGGTTGATTTCACAGGCAGAGAGTGAATTGATGAGGATGCCATTTTGTGTCTTTTTAAGCCTTGTCTTCCAAGGAACAGAAACTGCTAAAAACTTGCCTCGGATCAAGATGAAGAAAAGACCTCTCCTTGAGTATTGAATACTGTGATGATATTGTAATCTAGTTGTGACCTAGGGGTGGATGGCCTGTTTATGACTGGAAACTAATCTCCAATTGAGATTACCCAGAGGTGGAGTACTTTGACTTTTGTACTTTGTGATGGAACTGAGAACTTACCTTAACTGATTGAGTTACCCTGTATTTTGATTTTTCTCTTTTCTGTGAATGTTTTGCCTTAATCTATTACTAAATAAATGGAGAGTTATTATGCTAGTAATCTGAACCTGGAAAGCTGCTTTTAAAGCTTGGTATTATACTATTTTACTTTAATAGGGAGGATTTGATTCCAGGAAACAGAATTAAAAGGGAGGAGTATAACTTGAAATGACTATGATATAAAAACAAAAGACACAAACAAAGCTTTTTTTAACTTAGTAAGTCCATTTCCATTCAAATGGGCCTGTGGGCCCATTCTTGTCCTAGACACTGTTGAGGATGCAGAGAAATACAAGGCATAGGAAGCATTTTGGTATAGTGGACAGTGGCTGGACTTAAAGTCAGAAAGGCCCAGTTCCTCCTCTGATACTTTTTGGCTTATGTGATCATGAGGCAAGTCACTTAACCTCCATGAACCTCAATTTCCTCATCTGTGAAAAGGAAATAATAATACCTGCAGTACCTATTGCAAAGGATCATTGTACCTAGGTGTCACAGTAGATAGAGGCTGGGCCTGAAGTCAAGAAGACCTGAGTTCAAATCTGGCCTCAGAAATGGACTAGCTGTGTGAACCTGGGCAAGTCACTTAACTACCTTCTGCCTCAGTTTCCTCATCTGTAAAATGGGGATAATAAGAGCACCTACTTCCCAAAGTTGTTGTGAGGATCAGATGAGACAATGTATTTAAAGCATTTTACAAACCTTAAAGTATTACACACATGCTGGCTGTTGTTAATAAATTACATGGCTCCTAGATAAGTCCTTTCTAGCTCTTGTGAACCTACTAGTTGGGGAGAACAACCACTTAGGGGTCACTTTTTGAGAATGCTAGTCTATTCATTACTGGAATTAATCAGACAAACTGTTCCACCTGGTGAGGTATGGGCTCTGGGAGCCCCCTTGAGCTCTCCTTGAGTTCTTGAGGTACAGGCTCTGGGAATCCCACTTGAACCCTGATTAAATCATCCCATTTGATGAGGCATTTGCATGAGGCCATAAGCCTTACATTATGGCTGGGCCCAAATCTCTGTTACTAGACTTCCCACCCTTGAGCCTATCAAAATATCAATCACACCTTGAACTGGCCTACTCCACCATTGTCTGTAGTCTCCATGTAGCCTCCAGCAACTTCCTACCCTTAATCACTCACTGACCTCATCTGACTTCTCCTGAAGACCCTTCCCAAACTCCTCCTCTAGACCACCCCTAGATTCTTCCCACAACCTTTCTGTATATAAGATCCCATCTTCCTTCCGTGTGTGAGAGTGCCATAAAATGACCTAGCACAGACTTACTGTGCCTAATACAAGAGAACTTTTAATAAACTTTATTTTTCTTTGAGAAGACTTGAGTCGAATTCATTTGGCAGTATTTGGCGTGTTGGTATTTTGGGGTCTCCAGAGCAACCCTAACCCTTTTTATGGGTAACTTCTTCACACCCACTAAGCATAGCCATACATTAATATCCATAGAATTGAGAAAGAGCTATCAGTCTTGTTGATCATTTTCTTGTCATCCCCATTCTTTCCACCCAGGAAAGAATCTATGATTTATTAAGTTGCATGAGGTACAAAAATGTTATGTAACTTTATCAATAACAAAGCTAATCAATGTCAGAGGTAAGATTTGAATGCAGTTCTCTGTGATGCCAAACCTAGTGCACTACCCATTCTGCCATACTCACAAGGGAGACAAGAGAAAGAAACTTAGACACTTAGGAACCATTCCTGCAAAGAATGGAAAACTTACTATTCCACAGCTAAAGATGTCAACTCTTTCTGTGAGCTGGCCCACTCTGATGAAATCTTCTGGGACGTATGCAGCCAATGCCTGAAAAAGCTGGGTGTTCATCATGGTATAGGAGGATTTTTTATCATCAGAGGATAATCTAACTCTGGGGTGTGCAAGCTTTGGGGTGAAGTTTCTTTCCAACAGAATATTGGAGCTGTAGGAGATCAAGGAGAGGCAACATGTTATCCTTCTGAGCTGGGAAGAAAAGGGCACCAAGAAACAAATGGGGTACACAGTACCAGCAACATTGTACAATGACCGACTTTGATAAACTTGGCTTTTTTTCAGCAATTCAATGATCTAAGACAATTCCAAAAGACCCATGATGGAAAATGCTATCCACATCCAGAGAAAGAACTATGGAGTCTGAATGCAGATCAAAGCAGACTATTTTTCTCTCTTTTTTTGTTTTTTGTTTTTTCTTTCTCAGTTTTCCCCTTTTGTTCTGATTCTTCTTTTACAACATGTCTAATGTGGAAATGTGTTTAATACGATTGTACACTGATAGCCTATATCAGATTGCATGTTGTCTTGGGGAGGGAGGGGGAACAAATTAGAACTCAAAATACTATAGAAATGAACGTTGAAAACTAAAAATAAATATTTTTTAGATAGGGTCAAAATTTGGAGTAGCCTGAGTTCTATAAGCTACGATCAATTTTGTTGGGATTCCTTGGTTGTGGCCTCAGAGTCTAACTCTGTTATCCTCACAATAACCCCATGAGGTCATAATAATAATAAGTATTATATTCTCCCATTTTACTAATTTGTTGAATGTCAGAACAGGAAAGAACCTTGGAGATCATCTAACCCAATCAGAAGCAGAGGATAAAGGAGACAAGGGTCTTGCTCTCAGCTCGGTGGGAGGCAGTGTGATATCATGAAAATATCAGTAGATGTGTCCCCCAAGGGACATATATTCTAATCATGACTTTGCTATTTATTTATTACCTGTGTGGACTTGGGCAATTTTCTTTACCCTACCTAAGCCTCAATTTCCTCATCTTTTATCCTAACAGAGGAAAAGAGAAGGGCACCTAGAGCCATAACCAGGACAAGGGAATGAGGGCTTTATTCCAGGGTACCAGCATATAGGAGGCAAACTTGCTTCCTCTTCTTGTAAACCCTCCAGTAGTCCAAAAATTGCTGCCTTGTCTTGAAGAACTCCACCAGCCTCTGTGACCCTGTTCCCTTGGCTGGCTTGTAACCAGAGCACCCCTTTCCCTTGGTCTGACTTTCCCCCAGCATTTATTGGGATGCTGGTGGGATTCTCTGCATACACATGTACAACATAATTATCCTCTATTCCACTGCCCCCCTCCCCAAAACTGCTTTTTCCCCAAATGAAAGGATTCAGGAACAGTGACTAATCCATCCTGTCCTGTCCTGTTCTCACCTTTTGATATTACCATGAATAATCTTGAGACCATGTAAGTATTCTACGGCCCCAAGAAATCCTAAGGAAATGCTAATCCGTTGTTCCCAGGTCAGGGGATCAGTATTGTCCTAAAGGAAGAAGATAAGAACATCAGTTACTTCTGGCCTTTTAGCTTTAACTGGAAAGTAAATTTTATTTTTAATTTATGCAACAAAACAAGCATTTCCACAATATAGTAATAAAACAGATGATTGCACATGAAACTCTATATCCACCATGCACAACTTGCTATTCCTTTCAAACATGCAACAAAATTATCATGTAAATTCTTTTTTTCTTCCCCCCAGCCCCTCATCTCCCACTCTAGAGATGGTTACCATTAGATACAAATAGGAATATATATGTAAAATTTTTCTATGCATATTTCTGTTTATCAGTTCTTTCTCTGGATGATGTAATGATAAGGAGATATAAGATCTTCCCCAACCATTAACAGGTTTTATATGGAGTCCATTAAGGGAAGCTTGCTTAGGAGAAGCTTGCTTATAGGAAGGCTTTCCACACCTTTTGCTAATTCCTAATTAGGCAGAGTCAGGAGGGTTGTGATGTCTTCTGGCTCTGAGAAGTGTATATACACTCTGAGTTGGTATTTGCTTTGGGGGCTTGCTTAGGAGAAGGATCTTACAATTCCTTGGTCCAGATTCTGAGTGACCATATGTTCAGAGCTCCCCCACTGCTCAGATGTAAAGGCTTTCTCGATCCAGGGATGTATATAAAGTGTATAGCTGATTCAGGCAGTCAGAGCCCTGTCTGTTGGTCTTTATTTCTCTGCTTGTATTTTTCTCTGTATTTTCTCTGAAGTTCAGGGTGCCGACTTTTCCCCTGAACTAGTAAATGTAATTAAAAAAGATTGTTGACCCCTTAAACAGCCACCTTTACTAGTAAAGCAGATCCAAGAACCTGTGCTAGCAGCCATCCTGGGCATGCCAACGTGGCCGCTACAGATGCAGATAACGTCTTTCTTCATATATCCTTTATAGTTAATTTGGGTATTTATAAAGTCAAAATAACTTATTCAATGAAAGTAAAACCCACAAGACAGCATCCTTTCTTTAGTCCCCTTCATAGCATCAAAGGCAGCTAGGTGGTGCAGTGGATAGAGTGCTGAGCCTGGAGTCAAGAAGACGTGAGTTCAAATCCAGCCTCAGGCACCTCCTCCCTGGGCAAAACACTTAACCTCTGTCTGTCTGTTTCCTCAACTGAAAAATAGGGATCGTAAGAGCAAGTACCTCACAGGTTTGTGAGAATCAAATGAGATAATATATATAAAAGCACTTATCACAGTGCCTGGCACATGGATTATTACCTTCCCTATGACCTACATGTTTTTTTCACTGCCAGCCCCTTAGTTCACATAGCCATAATTTTTTCCTGGGGTCTTCACTTACTATAGAGTCACTCAATTATATAGAATCCTGCATTCTGTGCCTCTTACACAGTAGGCACTTAATCAATGTCTATTAAATTAAATTAAATATGTATGAGACTCCCCTCTCCAAAAATACCAGCACTGTTGTAAACAGTGATATCACAGTATCACAGAATGTTGGATATACAAGACCCATAAAACATAAAAAATGTGAGTCAGAAGGAAACTTTAAAATATCTGGGTTGAAAGAGACCTTAAAACCTGGACTATTAGAACATAGAATGTTAGTGCTGCTCAAGACCTTGTAACACAGACATCAGCGCTAGAAGTGACTTTAGAAATTATCTAGCCCAAGACTTATATGAACTGATGCAAAGTGAAGTGAGAAGAACCAGGAGATCATTATATATGAAAAAGCAACATTGTAATAATGATCAACTGTGAAAGACTTAGTTATTCTTGGTAATGCAATGATCCAAGACAATTCTGAAGGACTCATAATGAAAAATGTTCTCCACTTCCCGAGAACGAATTGATGGACTATGAATACAGATCAAAGCATATTTTTTTTTTGCTTTCTTTATTTTTCTTGGGTTTTTCTTCTTTTGATCTGTGTTTTCTTTTGCAACAAGGCTAATATGGAAATGTTTTACATGACTGCACATGTATAACCTATATCAAATCACTTGCCAAAATTGCTTCCCCTCTTGCCAAAGAGAGGGGAAGGAAGAGTTTGGAACTCAAAAAAAATGTTTTAATGAATATTTTAAAAATTCTACATGTAATTGAGAAATATTTAATGAAATAAAAATATATTGGAGAAAAAAAGAAAATTATCTAACCCAACCCCTTCATCTTACAGAAAAGGTGGTTGAGAGGAAGAAAGGGGGAAGATTTCTCTCCCCCCCCAGGGAAATAATTTGCCTCAAGTCAAACGGCTAGTTAAATGCAGAGCTGAGACTCAAAGGAAGATCTCTTGGTCCAGTGTACCTTCCAATGCATCAGTAAACTTCAAGGGCCAGCTCAGTGAACAGATTCCTACATGAGATAAATGCAGATAAAAGCCAACCACAATGCATATTGTTACAAAGAAGAGCTCAGTATGATAAAGTTATCCCAGTTTAACAAATATCTGCTTTTTCCCCTCCACTAGGATACTTCTCATGGAGCCTGTGTCATTGAATGACAGTGTCTTCCAATGTTCTCATTTATGGATGTATTCCTTCCACAATAAAGATCACAACACAACCCAGCGAGGATCCATAGATGGCAACAAGAGTGAATGGAAAGCATGCGTATGATGTTTGGTGTATAATGTTCTGAACACTTCCTTAAGAGGCAAAATAAAAATCGAACAATGATGGGGAAACAATGTACACAAAACTGTGGACTTAGCACTAGAACACAGTGGCATCCAGAGGCCCTTACTTGGCATCGGAGTCTGTCCTCAACAGAGCCATTGGGCATGTAAGGGTGTATCAGGCTGTGAAACACTTCCCCAGTACAGAAACCAAGCAAGGGTAAGATGTTTTGATGGGAACACCTAGAAACAAGCACAATTTCATGTGTGAAAAATGAGAGGAGATGAGTTCTTTAATGTCCATTCCATTAGAATCTCAGAGGTGAAGGGGCCCTCAGGGCCCATCTAGTCCAACCTATACATAAAAGAAAAAAAAAGGATTTCCACCATGCCCGAGAAGTAGTCACCTGGGCATAGCTTGAAGACCTCCAATGACAAGAACCCATGACCTCCCAAGGAAGGCCATCTTTCCTCTGGATAATTCTTGTTGTCAGGAAGTTTTCCTTAGATCAAATCTAAATCTACCCTTGTTTGCTGCTGACCTCTTACTTAATAATAGTTGACATTTATATAATACTTTTAATCATTGATGTTGATATGTCACTTTAAGGTTTGTAAAGTACTTTACGGCTATCTCATTTAAACTTCCCAATGACCCCATGATGTAAGTACTACAGATATTATACCCATTTGACACATGAGAAAACTGAGGCTCTGAGAAATGAAGGAAATTGCCCAAAGCCACATGGTCAGTGAATGCCAAAGGCAGATTATGAATACATCCTCCTGATTCCATGCCCTGCTCCAATTGTTATTGTTTCTAAAATTCCTTCCAACCCTTAAATTCTGTCTTAATGGTGGATTCACTCTCAGCTAGGCATCAATACAGCCAAGTTTTATTCCTAGTCGCCTGTCTAACTTCAAAAGAGTTACTGTGATATCACTGTTACAAGCACAAGTTACTGGGCTTTCCTATGTTTTGGTCTTCCTCTCTGTAAAATGGGACTAATACTATAAGTAGCTACATAAAATAAAAATTCTGGCGAATAGTTTTAAAATCCTCAGATGAAAAGTCTAGAATTACATTTAAGTATCATTCAAATTTATAGGGTCCTTAATTTTTAAGATTAATTTTAAAATTGATTACAATTACATTATAGCAACATTCACCAATGGAGGGCTGTAAAACTTAATATTTTTTGGAGTATTTGGATTGAATGATTTGGCAGCATGATACCATGGGAAAGAGTATAGGACTGGGATTCAAGAGACCTGTGTTCCAGTCCCATGGACAAACCACTTTCTCTTCTAATACTCAGTTTCTTCACTTGTAAGATAAAGGGGTCAGATAAGATGATGTTTATACTTGTCTCCTCTAGGACTTTACCGTGGATACACAATTTTAATTGAAGTTATTTCCAACCAAACACTTACCTAAGACAAATCTGGACTTCCATGTGGAAGAAACTCTTAATGGATATGTCTCTTGGGCACCTCATCTGTTGAAAACAAATTTATGTGAAAATCCTTTTAAAAGTGGTCTTCTCCACATGCACCTCCACAGTTGAATGCCATCTTGCCCACCCCTCCCTGTTTCAGTGCTGCCCTATGTAGCAATCAGGCAGACAAAGACTTACCTTTTGAAGCTTCTTAAAGGCATACAGCATGTTGTGTCGTTGCCCTTTATAGACATCAGAAAAATTCCCTTCACTGATTTTGTTATCTTGGCTAAATCCATTGGTGGCCTTGATCACCTCCATTTCTGTCCAGTAAAGGCTCTCACCATTTAGACTCACAAGTGCTTTTGGCTGAGGAATGTAGATGTGGCAATTCCATGAACCCAAAGAAAAGAGATAAGCAGATCATAAAGCCCTATTCTTCATACTAGGATGAAGCACCCTAATCATAGTCACCTCGTGGTATTCTTAGAGTTTAAATGAATAATCAATTATGATAATGTTCTTAAGGGCAGCCTCATGGTGCAGTGGATAGATTGCCAAGACTTAAGTCAGAAAGATCGATCTTCCTGAGTTCAAATCTGACCTCAAATATTCAATAGCTGTGTGACCCTGAGCAAGTCACTTAACCCTGATGGCCTCAGTTTCCTCATCTGTAAAATAAGTTGGAGAAAGAAATGGCAAACCACTCCAGTGTCTTGGTCAAGAAAACTTCAAATGCAGTAATGAAGAGTTGGTCATGCCTGAAACATTTGAAAAATGGGTTCTTATCTGGGTATCAAAGTAGAGAAAGGCCTCCATTTGGTTCACCTTAATTTAGTGATATACTTACAAATACTCAAAATTGATTTCTTTAAAAAAAGATTCTATGACTCAGACTTCTCACTAATTCAAGCCAAGCTGAGTGAAATTTTTCAAGAATAATGTTTCTGGTGGGGAGAAACAACAAATGACTTTAGCTGTGAAAACTGCTACCTAGAGTTTCAATGGCAGCAGATGGAATTTTACCTTCATATCTGATGAAGTAAAAGAATTTGTTTTTAAGGAACGATAGAGGTCCTCTTCAATGAAAGGCAATTGTAGGGCTTGGTTTGTGGATCCACTTGGACATGGCCCTGAAATAGAAAATGCATGAAATATGACTGCATCAATCATATTTATTCATATTAGAACATGGAATTGGATTTGTCAAGGGGAAACACTCTATCCAATGGCCCATCCAATGGCCAATAGGATTTTAAGACTAACTCAACAGCCTCAGACACATGACACACTTACTAGCTGTGTGACCCTGGGCAAGTCACTTAACTCCAACTGCCTTACCTTCCCCCCTCAAAAAAAAATACCACTAAAGACTAACTCAAGGTCCTATGAGTTCTTATCTATTCCCTCTACCCCTACCTACTTTACTGAATTTTCGCTCTCAAAGGTCCCTAATGACTCCTAATCACAAAGTCCAATGGTTTTTTCTCAATCTTAATCTTCCTTGACTTTTTTTTCCTGCAATTTCTGACACTAGAACTATTCTCCCTTGCCTTCCATGATACTGCACTTTTCTGGTTCTCCTCCTTCCTCTCTGACCATTCCTCTTTTATTTGCAAGCTCCCTTTCCAGCTCCACATGACTATATGTAGGTGATTCTCAAGGTTCTGTATTAAGGTTTCTTTTCTTTTTCCTCAGTACATTATGTTTTGGCTATCACAACCACTCCCAATGGCTTCTGGAGACCTCCAAATCTATACCTTCAACTCCAACTTCTAGCTTGAACTTTGAACCTTTATTTCCACTTATACATTTAACATTTCTACTTGGATGACCTGCCAGAACCTTAAACTCAACACACCAAAGGTTGAACACATCATCTGCCTCCCAAAAAACATGTTCTTCCTTCAGCCTTCCCATTGTCATTAACAGCACCACCATTTTCCCAGTTATCCAAGTTCAAAATTTTACATCTCTGACTCCTCCTGATCATCTCAGTTGGCAAATATTGTCCATTCTATCTCTGAAAAATTTCCCCTATCTGTGTCTTCCTTTTGACTCTACTGCAATCACCTTGGGAGGGGCCCTCTATGACTCTAAATGGAGTTATTTTAATAACCTCCTACCTGGTATCCCTATATCTAATCTCACCCTTCTCTTATCTGGTCTACATGTGACTGCCAAAACCATTTCCTCAATAGAGTTCTCATCATTCTATTGATCGAAAAACATCACTGGCTCCCCATTGCCTACTGGGCAAAGTCCAAACTTAGTAGCATAGTATTTAAGGTCCTACACAATCTGGCTCCAATTTATCTTCCCTGACTTATCTCCCAATATTCTCCTTGACATACTCAACAATCTAACTCAACTGGACCACTCCCCACCCTTTGAATGTGCCCCCACATTTCCTAACTCTGTGTCTTTGTTCATGTCATTCTCTGTTTCTAGATGCCTTTGCTCTCTGAAACTCTGTCCACATTTCAATGACAAGCTCAAATACCATCCATGCCTTTCCCTAGATTCCTCTCCCCTTAATCAGAAATAACTATTATTCACATTTTCCAAATTAAAACTAAAAGATAGGAGGCAGCTAGGTGGCACTGCGAATACAGCACCAGCCTTAGAGTCAGGAGGACCTGAATTCAAATCCAGCCTCAGACACTTGACAAACTTACTAGCCATGTGACTTTGGGCAAGTCACTTAAACCCAACTGTCTGCCAAAAAGCAAAAACAAAAAAAAACCCTAAAAGATAATGGAACCACCAAACTATAAACCTGTGAGCTTGATGTCTATCCCTGGCAAAAATTCTAGAAACTATTATTAAAGGGAACCACTAAGAAAGAAAATGGATATTTTTTTTAAAAAGCATGGTTTCTACAAAAACAGGTCTTGCTGACCCTTTTTCCGCCCCAATTACTAAGCTGGTAAATCAGGGCAATGATATAGATATAACTTACCTAGACATAAAATGCTACAAACATCATTTACATTTTAGCCAAACATTTGATAAAGCATCTCATGCTATTCTTTTTTTTTGTAGGTTTTTTCTTAGTTTACATCATTCATTTCTACAAGATTTTGAGTTACAAATTTTCTCCTCATTTTTCCCCTACCCATCACCCCAAAACAGCGATCCCACTGAATATCCCCTCCTCCAATCTGCTCTCTCCCCATCCCCACTCCGACTTTCCAGTAGGTCATGGTGTATCTCTATGGCCCAGTGCCTGTATATCTAATTTCCCAGTTACATGTAAAATAATAATAAATATTTTTTAAACATTTGATTTTGAACCTTTGAATTCCAGATTCTTTCCCTACCTCTCTCATCACCCACCTTTACAGGGAAGATAAGCAAGTCAATATAGGTTGTACATGTATAGCTATGTAAAACATTCCCATAGTGGATATATTGTGAAAGAATGACTATATTTCCCTCTATTCAATCCCACCCCCCACTTGTTCTATTTTCTACTTTGATCCTGTCCCTTTTCAAAAGTGGATGCTTCCAACTTCCCTCCCCGCTGCCTGCCCTCCTTTTCATCATCTTACGTCTCATCCCCTTCCCCCCTACTCTCCTGGAGGGTGAGATACCCTATTTAGTGTGTATGTCATTCCCTCCCTATGCCAAATTCAATGGGAATAGGGTTGACTCATTCTCTTTTGCCATCCTGTTCTTCCCCTCCATTGTAACCATTTTCCCTTGCCTCTTCTATATGAGATAGTTTACCCCATTCTGTCTCTCCCCATCTCCTCTCATTATATTCCTCTCTCACCTCTCAATTTCACCTTTTAAGTATCATCCCTTCCTATTCGACTGGTCCTGTGCCCTCTGTCTATGTATACCTGAACACCTATATACACATACTCATATGTTATTCATATGACCATATACCCTCCTATATAGACATATATATGTATGTATACATATATAAATATATATATATATACATTTCTATTCCCTTCAACTATTCTCATACTGAGAAAAGTTTCATAAGTTACAATTATCATTTTTCCATGTAGGAATATAAGTAGTTCAACTTTGATAAGTTCCTTATGATTTCTTTTCCCTGTTTACCTTCTCATGCTTCTCTTGCTTCTTGTATGTGAATGTCAAATTTTCTATTCAACTCTGTTTTTTTCACCAAGAATGTGTGAAAGTCCTCTATTCCACTGAATGACTATATTTTCCCCTGAAACATGATACTCAGTTTTGCTGGGTAGGTGATTCTTGGTTTTAATCCCAGTTTCTCTGACCTCCGGAATATCATATTCTAAGCCCTTCGATCCCTCAGTGTAGAAGTTGCCAGATCCTGTGTTATCCTGATTGTGTTTCCACAATATTCAAATTGTTTCTTCCTGGCTGCCTGTAATTTTTCTCCTTGATCTGGGAACTCTGGAACCTGGCTATAATATTCCTAGGAGTTTTCTTTTTGGGATCTTTTTGAGGAGGCAATTGGTGGAGTCTTTCAACCTCTATTTTGCCCTCTGGTTCTAAAACATCAGGGCAATTTTCCTTGAGAATTTCTTGGAGAATGATTTCTAGGTTCTTTTTTTGATCATGGCTTTCAGGTAATCCAATAATTTTTAAATTATCTCTCCTGGATCTATTTTCCAGGTCAGTGGTTTTTTCAGTGAGATATTTCACATTGCCTTCTATTTTTTCATTTGTTTGGATCTGTTTAATAGCATCTTGATTTCTCATAAATTCACTAGCTTCCATTTGCTCCAATCTAATTCTGAAGGAATGATTCTCTTCAGTGAGTTTTTGAGCTTTTTCCATCTGGCAAATTTGGCTTCAGGCATTCTTCTCCTCATTGGCTTTTTGAGCCTCCTTTGCCATTTGAGTTAGTCTATTTTTTAAGGTGTTATTTTCTTCAGTCAGGTTGTTGACTCATTTCATAATTTTCTTGCATCGTTCTCATTTCTCTTCCCAATTTTTCCTCCACTTCTCTTATTTGGTTTTCAAAATCCTTCTTAAGCTCCTCTATGGCCTGTAAGCAGCTTATTCTTTTCTTGGAAACTTCTGGTGCAGGAGTTCTGACTTCTTTGTCTTCCTCCTGCTCCATGCCTTGATCCTTTTTATCCCCAAAAAAGGAATCCAGAGTTGGACTGCTGTGCTTGCCTTGCTTCTCTCATTTGCTCATGTTGCCACTCAATTAATTACTTGACTTTTGAGCTTTTTGCCACTCTGCTACCAGACAGGGGAGCTTTGTCCCAGATGGCTGGGGTTTTCTCAGCTGCTGGAGCTATTAGCTGGGTGCCTTTTCTGAAGCCTCCACATGCTCTCTGGCAAACTGGTCACACATCCCAGGACCTCCACCCTAGACAGTGATCCAGATTCAAGCAGGTTAAAGCAAGAGCGATTACCCCTCAGACTGGTGCTTGGTCCCCCTACAATCTGCAGACTAGGAGCTCTGAAGCAACCACATGGCAGCAGCTGCAGCGCCTCAGCAGCTTCTCCCTCCAGGGGGTAAAGGCCTGACCACACTCCCGAACTCCTGGTTCACAAAGTCCACACTGCACTGATCTCTCACTTTGTCCTTAGCATCTATGAGTTGATAATTCTGGAAACCACCACAGCTGCTGGTGATCTGAGGTCCCTCCAGCCGAAAGCTGGTTGTGGCCGCCTTGAGGCTAAAACCTCCAGCTCCAGCAGGGCTGGGCTCAGCTCCCAAAAAGCCACGCTGGCCACTTCCTCCCGGCCTGCTGGGCTGTCCTCACTGGGAGGTTAGCTTCTCTGTGTCATTTTGTGGGTTCTGTAGCTCCAAAGTTTGTTCAGAGTCACCTTTTACATGAATTGGAGGAGGTGGAAGCAGGAGGCCTGATGAAGTCCTATTTCTGCTCCACCATCTTCTATCTTATGCTATTCTTATGAAAAAGATAAAGCTATGTGGGCTAGACAAAAATACAATTAGATGATTCAGAAATGGAATCTCCTCCAACATTTATCATTTACCTTTTCTATTATATTAACCAATCTAAGAGGCATAAGGTATTACCTCAGAATTGTTTTAATTTGCATTTCTCCAATCAATAGTAAGTTATTTTTTCACATGGCTATAGACAGCTTTGATTACTTCATCTGAAAACTGATCATCTTTTTTTTTTTTTGCTTTTTGGAGGGCAATTAGGGTTAAGTGACTTGCCCAAGGTCACACAGCTAGTTTTTGCGTTAAGTGTCTGAGGCCTCATTTGAACTGAGGTCCTCCTGACTCCAGGGACAGTGCTCTATTCACTTCACCACCTAGCCACCCTGATCATATCTTTTGATCACTTATCAATTGGGGAATGGTTCTTATTTTTATAAATTTGATTCAGTTCTATTTATGTTTGAGAAATGAGGCCTTTATCAGAAAAACTTGCTTCACATTTTTTTTTCAGAGTTGCTATTGCTAACTGTATTTCCCCTCCATCCTATTTCCCCACCCTGTTTACTCTATTCTCTCTCTCCTTTCACTCTATCCCTCCTCAAAAGTATTCTGTTTCTGACTACCCCCCTCCAATCTGCCTTCCCTTCTATCACCACCACCCCCATACACACCTTCCTCTCCTGCTTTCCTGTAGGGTAAGACAGATTCCACACCCAACTGAGTGTGTATATTATTCCTATTTGAGCCAGTTCTGATATGAGCATAGTTCAGTCTCTCCCTCTGGCCTCCCTCCTCTTCCTCTCCTCTGTAAAGGCTTTTCTTGCCTCTTTTATGTGACATAATCCTGCCTCTCCCTTCCTTTTTCCCCCAGTACATTCCTCTCTAACCATTTAGGGATTGTCTTGATGCCAGAGCCAAGGCTCTATCCACTGTTCCACTGAGCTGCCATAGAACCATTAACTCCCCACAAGAATATCAGTTCAGTTGTTTGGTCATTTTTTTGGTCGTGTCTGACTCTTCATGACTCCATTTGGGGTTTTCTTAGAAAAACTACTGGACAGAGCGGCTAGGTGGTGCAGTGAATAGAGCGCTGGCCTTGGAGTCAGGAGGACCTGGGTTCGGATCTGGCCTCAGACACTTCACACACACACACACACACACACACACACACACACACACACACACACACACTAGCCTTGTGACCTTGGTTAAGTCACTTAACCCCAGGGGCCTCCAAAAAGCAAAAAACAAAAACAAAATAAAAACTACTGGAGTCATTTGCCATTTCCTTCTCCAGTTCATTTTAAGAGAAGGGGAAACTGAGGCAAATAGACTTAAGGAACTTGACGAGGGTCACACAGCTAGTTAAGTGTCTGAGGCCAGATTTGAACTCAGGAAGAGGAGTCTTCCTGACTCCTGGCCAAGCATTCTTTCCACTTTGCCACCTAGCTTCCCAACAAGAGTATCATAAGATGTTTAGTCAAATTCTTTGCTAAACATATAGGTCAACATATCTATAGCATTGCCCCGATTTACTAATTTAGTATTATTGTTATTACCACCAATCTCATTCCTATTCGTGGGTAAGGCAGAGGCTCTAACCCAGTGCTTTATAGAGCAGTAACTATGAAATGCATGGCTGATTCTATCAGTGACTCCATACCCTAGAAGGCTTGCTTTTGTTCTGGGTCACCACAGACTGTTCCTGGAAATACCTGAGCTAGAGAAGGGAGTCAATCCTGAGGACTCGGCAGGACCTTGTTCTTGGATTTGCTCTGGTTTTCTTGATGAAGATAGAGAGGATCTCCCAGGGCAAAGAGGGTCAGGAAGAACATGAGAAGCACTAGCAATTTCAGGATTTGCATCCCCTAGAAACAGGAGAGAATGAGAAGAGGGTTTTCATTATGTCAGTGAAGAGGAGCCAGATGATACAGAGAAAAGACTGCTCTCGCTAAGACCCAGGAGACTGAGTTCTAATCCCACCTTTGCCACTAACTCCCTTTGTTAATGAGTCACCACCTGTCTGGGACTTAGTCTCCTCACTCATAAATGAGGAAGCTACACTAGACACAGGGGTGGGGAACTTTCGGCCTAGAGGCCACACATGACCTTCTAGGTCCTTGGGTGCTGCCTTTTGACTGAGAACAAGTCTTACAGAACAAATCTTTTTATGAAGGGGATTTGTTCTGTGAGGTTTGTATTCAGTCAAAGGGCTATACTTGAGGGCCTAGAGGGCCCTGAGGCCGCAGGCTCCCCACCCCTGAAGAGGGTCTCTGAAGTACCTTTACTTCAATATGTTAGGGATCTCTGATTTTGCAAAGTGCTTTTGATAGGCACTTAGCAAACCTTAAAGTGCTATATATTATTACTATAGATTAAGCCACTATTATTTTTACATATTATTATATTATACATCATACATGAAAATATTATTATTGTTATTATCGTTTTGTTGTGAAAACTCCATTGAGGCTAGAATCCATTGATCAGGTCTAGTCCAGGATTGCCGCTACTCGAGGCTCACACAGATAGTAATCAGGGGGTGGGTCTCCTTTTGGCACCCTGGCTCTCAAGGTCCCTTTAACATCGGATTTCCATGCACTACTCACCTAAAGCTAAAGAACATGATTAAGTTTCCAGATAGAAGCACACATTACAGTTGTGGCAGCTCTCATTCTAAGCTGAGCTTAGCCTTCTGGGGAAAAGAAGGAGTCCGAAGCCCTTGATTCTAGTCTGAAGTTGGCCTCCAATAAAGAGGGCTACATGACTTTGGACAAATCACTCTGTCCATCTCGGTCTCAAAATCTTTAGCTTTAAAAAAAAATGAATTAAGAACCGTGTTTGAAATCCCCTAAGGTTCCCTGCAGCTTTAGAGACACAGAAACATCTATACCCATTTTACAGATGGAGCCAATGGACAGCAAGAAAGAGCTCCAGAGTCTGGCCTCGACCCGCCTGTAAAATCTCTGTCTTCATTCATCCAAACACTTACTAAGCATCTACTACGTAGAAAGCACTATGCTAGACACTGGGGAAGGCGTTTGAGTTAGTGAAGGATCTTAATCCTGGACAATTTTGTTTAAGTTCATATAAATCTTTTTCTCTTTAAATTAGATTTTATGTTGATTTTTAGTTTACATCATTCATTTCCACAAGATTTTGAGTTACAAATTTTCTCCCCGTCTTTCCCCTACCCACTATCCCAAAACAGCGATCCCACTGTATACCCCCTCCCCCAATCTGCTCTCTCCTATATCCTTCCCCATCCACCCTCCGACTTTCCAGTAGGGCAAGATGGATCTCTATATCCCAGTGCCTGTATATCTTATTTCCCAGTTGCATGTAAAACACAATAATAATAATAATAATAAATATTTTTTTAAACATTTGGTTTTAAAACTTTGGATTCCAGATTCTTTCCCTTCCTCCCTCATCACCTACCCTTACTGGGAAGATAAGCAATTCAATATAGGTTGTACATGTGTAGTTACATAAAACATTTCCATAGTGGACATATTGTGAAAGAATGACTGACTATATTTCCCTCCATTCTATCCCTCCCCCACTTCTATTCTCTACTTTGACCCTGTCCCTTTTCAAAAGTGGGTGCTTCCAACTTCCCTCCTCCCCAACCTGCCCTCCCCTCCATCATCCCCCCCCCATTCCTTTTCCCCCTACTCTCCTGTAGGGTGAGATACCCTATTTAGTGTGTATTTCATTCCCTCCCTCAGCCAAATTCAATGAGAGTAAGGTTGACCCATTCCCTTTTGCCTTCCTGTTCTTCCCCTCCATTGTAACCATTTTCCCTTGTCTCTTCTATATGAGAGTTTACCCCAATCTGTCTCTCCCCATCTCCTCTCATTATATTCCTCTCACCTCTTAATTTCACCTTTTAAATATCATCCCTTCCTATCAATTGATCCTGTGCCCTCTATGTATACCTGTAAACATATATACACATATTCACATATGTATTCATATACCCATATACCCTCCTATATAGACATATGTATGTATGTGTGTATACATATATATATATATACATATATATATATATATATTTATATTCCCTTCAACTTTTCTCATACTGAGAAAAGTTTCCTAAGGCCCCTTCCTGCTGGCCTGCCAGGCTGTCTTCAGTGGGAGGTTTATTTCTCTCTGTCACTTTGTGGGTTCTGTAGCCCTAAAATTTGTTTAGAGTCATTTTTTACAGGTATTTGAGGTGGTTATGGGGGGACCGCAGGGAGTCTTCCTGCTTCTATGCCACCATCTTGGGCTCCTCCCCTCCAATCCTAGACAATTGCAAAAGAAAATTTTTGTTGTTGTACTTAAATCATTTAAGTTGTGTCTTTATGACCCCCATTCTGGAGTTTTCTTGGCACAGATGCTGGAGTGGTTTGCCATCAGTTCATTTTACAGATGAAGAAAGTAAGGTAAACTGGGTGAAGTGACTTGCCCAGGGTCATACAGCTAGTAAGTGTCTAAATCCAGATTTGAACTCAGGAACTCGCCAGAGTAAATGCTTCCTGGCCAAAAGGGATCCTTAGGGAACCTGCTTTAATGAAAAGACCAAGAAGGATTTGATCTATTATTGACTCTTAGAAACGAAAGTGGTTTCCTAGAGCAGAAAACTCCTAGGCCCCAGAAGCCAGGCCTCCTTGCTGCCTGTCCCTGAGCTGGGCAAGCTCATTTCTGGCTTCCGAATGAAGGTTTCTGGGTGAGACTCACTACACAGCAACTAGCAAACAAGGTCACAGGGCTGATAGCCTGAGTCCTCCAGTTAGGAATTTTATGAGAAATGAATTCCCAGAGAGGTCAGGTGACCCATTCAAAGACCCAGCATGAGTCTGTCCTGGGAATGGGAAGAGAAATCCTTCTCAAACTGGCATGGCCTTCATTGGAGGCTATGAGGAATGATGGGAAAACCACTGGACTCGGAATCCAGAGCCATGAGTGTCAGTCCCGGCTCTGACACATACTGCCAGGCATCACCACAAGCTGGTCACATTTCACCTCTTTGGGACTATTTGCTCATCTCAAAATGGGAATAATCATACTTGTAGTGCCCCCCCCCTCATAGGAAGTAGGGAAAGCACTCTGTACCATCCATCACCATTTCCTAAACACCATGCCAAGTCCTGGGGATACAAGGACATAAGGGCAGTCCCTGCACTCCGGGAGCAATTAGAATGTAAATTGTAAAGGGAAAGACAACAGGTTGGCATATAGGTGCATTCAGAAAATATCTAAAATAAACAATAAAGTTAGAAGGTGGTACTTGAGCTGACTTCTAAAGAAGGCCAGGGATTCCAAGAGGAAAGAAGCACAAATTTCAGGTCTGGGGCCACAGCCATGGAAAAGCACAGGGTGCGTTGTGAAATTTGTTTTTTTACCTAAATTTACCTAAATATCTTCACCTCCACATTACAGATGAGGAAGTGAGGCTGAGAGAAATTACTAGGCCAAGGTCACATACATTCCTAGTAAGTGGCAGAGCCAGGATCCAAATTTAGGCCTGCTGGCTCCAAGTGTCGGACCCTGGGCAATGTAATTAATATCTATGGGTCTCGGTTTCCTCATCTGTAAAATGGGAATAATAATAATAGTACCTGAAGCACTCACTTCACAGGTTTGTCGTTGGAGTCAAATGAGAAGTTTAGCATGTAAAGTGCTTTTTACTTATATATGTGCATGTGTGTATGAAGTACACATGAGGACTAAGGTATTCATATGTAAAGTACTTTGTAAACTATAAAAAGTGATACCTGCGTATCAGTTATTGTTAGTTAACTACTTATTATTAGTTTGAAGTCTGTGAGTTCTGTGTGACAGCAACTTTATATTGGTCTTGAGTGTGTATGTAATTGTGTCTGTATGTGTCTTGTGTGTCTATACACAAGTCTGTATTTGCCTGTGCTTCTATACTGGATATGTTTTAGATATCTCTGTGTGTCTATTTGTCTGTAACTGTGTATAGTGTGTAGGTATGTAGGGAGTGTGGGGTGCGTACTCGTGTCCATCTGCGTTTGACTATTTGTGGGTTTTATTGTTCGCTGTAGGGCCCAGTGGATACATCATAAAAGAATCAATTCAGGATTGACAACAACCAGAACTGGGTGTTGGGTAGAAAGGATGGGAGTAGTGACTACCATTGTGTAAAGCTCAAAAGTTCAAAGCTTCCCTCCTAGGCTTTTCCTTGCGGTAAAGGCTTGGAAATTCCTGGGGGAACCTGCCTAGTCCAATATTTCTCTTCCCTTCCGCCAACAAAGGACAGATAAAATGAGGTCAAGTTTACTTCCAGTGGTGACTCATGGTTCTGCTAAAAGAAAAAACCCCAGGAACAATGAGTCCAAAGTACCTCAATGGGTCCAAAGTACCCTGTCTGTCTCATCCTGCAATAAGATTGATTCCAACTCTCAATTCTCAATAGTCACAAATCCTGGCTATGCCTGGGCACTAAGCTTTGGCAAGGGAAGGTCATCAGGCCAAGTAGAATATTGGCCAATAACTGTATTAGAGACCAAGGTTAAATTGTTGATAGATCTGGCCAGCATCAGCCACCTTCAGGACAGCAAACTAACCTTTAGTATTCTTTCCACCACATTCATTTGCTTCCCACAACAACTCTGTGAGTCCTGTAATGCAAATAACATTGTCCACACTTTGCAAAAAGAGAAAAAGAGACTGAGACCAGAAATAACTGGCCGTGTAACCTTGAGCAAGTTACTTAACCTTGATTGCTTTAAAAAAAAAAGAGAGACTGAGAGAAGTTATGGTCATTTATCTGTGAGGTGTTTGGTAAAGTAAATGACACATAGTAGGTGCTGTATAAATAAATGTTAGCTGCTATTACCATTACTGCTCAATACACAGATAATTAGTAAAAGAGACAGAATTAAAATTCATGGACTCTATGTCTAATGTGCTTTTTTATCTTTTGTTTTATTTTAAAATTAAGAAGGATTTATTTTTCTCTCTCTCCCACCCACCTTGCAACTTAAGAGAAAAAAAGAGATATGAAAAAAAAAAAAGCCCTTGTAATAAATACACAGGGTTAAGCAAAGCAAATTCCCATATTGGCCATGTTTGAAAATGCCTGTCTCATTCTGCATCCTGAGTCCAACTCTCTCTGTCAGGAAGTGGGCAGCAGCAGGCCTCCTCTTCATCCTTCTAGAGTCACAGTTGGTCACTGTATTGTTCAGAGTTCTTATGTCTTTCAAAGCTGTTTGCTTTACAAAGTCAGTTTTTATTGTAAAAATTTTTCTCTTGGTTTGCTCACTTCATTCTACATCAGTTTATACAAGTCTTGAGATTCCTCTGAAATTATCCCTTTCTTCATTTCTCATGGCACAACAGTATTGTATCACATTAATATTCTATAATTTGTTTACTATTTCCCAACTTGAGCACACCTTTAGTTTCCAGTTCTTTGCCACTACAAAAATAAAAAAGCTGCTATTTGTGGTGGCTAGGTAGCACAGTGAGTAAGAACACCGGCCCCAGAGTTGGGATGACCTGGGATCAAATCCGGCCTCAGACACTTAGCACCCACCCAGAAACACCTGGCCATGTAACCTTGAGCAAGTTACTTAACCAAATTGCTTTAAAAAAAAAAAAAGCTGCTATTGATATATTTTTTTAACATATGGATCATTTTTTTTTTAACTCTGGGATAAACTCTTTAGACCAAAGGGTATATACACAGTTCAGTGACTTTCGGGGCACGGTTCCAGATTGTTCTCCAGAATGGCTGTACCAAGTTCTCCACTCTACCAACCATGCATCAATGGGCCCGTTTTTCTGCAGCCCCATCAACATTTGTCATTTTATACATATTTAACTTCCCAAATGAGGGTGAGCAAAAACACAAATTGGATACATATGCAAAGACCACACTCCAAGACTAAAACTACACACTGTCACCCAGAAAGCAGCCTCTCTGAGAACTAAAGGGAACTTACTTAGCATTTCCCCCAAGAGCCCTCGGGTGTTAAGTAAAGTCCATAAGTACCAGAATGAGTGTGAGATTCCTAGAAACTGGTCCCTAGTGTTGAACGGATCAGGCAAGTGACCAGTCCTCCCCTCAGTAGCTGGAACCCTTAACAAGGATATACTGGTTGTTGACAGAGGGTGTTTTCCCCTTCACGGAACTACTAAAGCTAGTGGGTCTTCATGGTCAGAACTGATGATAATAGCCTAACAAGGAATACCCAGCATTTGTGCTCCCTCAGGAGGATTCTAGCAGGAAGGCAGGTAAGCTCTGAGAGATCTGTGAGGAGGCCAAGTCCTTGCTTTGTAACCAGATAGCAGCAAATGGACAAAGGGGAAGATGAAGTTTCTCTCTTCCCTCACCCCCTTCCCTAGATTAGATCATGACCTTGTGATTTTCAAAAGGTCATAAGATTTGGATTTCTTATCTGTATCTTATCATATGTTATCTTAGCAGTGCCCCCAGAACACCAGGGGCTGATTTAAATCAGAGATATATCTAAGGCACACAGAGGAAAGGCAGTTTCAGGATTCACACATCCCAGGAGCCCAGAACTGCACCTCTGGGGATCTTTCTTAGGACCCCAGAAAAGGAGAAAAGGATTCCATCCAATTGGAAGCTGTGAGTTATTCCTTTGCCACAGGTGTTAACTAAGTTTGAGTCCACAGGGCCACAAACCACTTACATACTGTATATGTACTTGTGGGAGGGCATGTCCCAGACTCTTACCATATGGTACTGGTAAATACCCTTTTTTTTTTCTTTTTTTTCTTTTTTAAAGCATTCGGGGTTAAGTAACTTGCTCAAGGTTACACGGCCAGTTATTTTTTTGTGTGGGTGCTGAGTATCTGAGGCCAAAACCAATTCCAGGTCTCCCGACGCTGGGGCCGGAGCTATTACTCATTGCGCCACCTGGTAAATACCTTTTTCTTAAAGAAAATTAGACTTAGGGAAGGCTAGGTGGCACAGTGAGTAAAGTGCCGGTCAAGCGCTGGAAGCGTTCAGTTCCAGCCTCAGACACTGAACACCCACACAAAAAAACTAGCTGTGTAACCTCGGGCAAGTTACTTAACCCCAATTGCCCTCCAAAAGGAAAATAAAAATTAGGCTTGGGTGGCTGATAATGATCAAGATCCCAGCAGGATGGCAGCTTATGAAGGATAGTACTAGAGAAACCAATTCTAGCCTCTGGGGTTACTCCTGGTACACTGAGGGGAGAAGTCATCAGTCACCATCTATCTGGTGACCCAGTTGGGAAGTCATGCTGGAGAAGGTACTACACTTGACATATGTGATCATCCAACCACAGAACAACACAGTCTCTGTGATGCTGATGAGCTCATGCCCTTCCCCATTTTTACTTGAATTCTACCAAGACTCAGCTCAAATGACTCCCGCTCCATGCAGTCCATCCCTGACACTCTGGTCAGAAATGATCTTTCCTTCCTTGTACTTTGATTAACATTTGATTTACACATCTTCTACCTTTCCCGTCTTCAGACACCTTACTCATCCATTCATACACTGCAATCCAGTGACAATGGCCTCCTTGCTGCTCTTCAGACACAATCCTCCATCAAGGAATATAGGTGGATTGATGAATAAGGTGCTGCCTATTCAGGGAGTCAGTAAAACCCAAGTTCAAGTCTTTCCTCAGTCACTTATTAGCTGTGTGACCCTGGGCAAGTCACTTAGCTTCCATAAGCTTTCTCAGTTTCCTCAACTGTAAAATGGGGGGTGGAAATAGCAAAGTGGTTAGACTGCCCAGGATGGAATCAGGGAGACCTGAGTTCAAATTTAGCCTCAGACACTTAATAGCTATGTGCCCCTGGCAAGTCACTTAACCCTGTTTGCCTCAATCTCTTTATCTATAAAATGAGCTGGTGAAAGAAATGACAAACCACTCCAGCGTCTGCCAAGAAAACCCCAAACTTTTACCCAAGCCTGAAATTCTCTCCCACCTCATCTCTACCTTTCAGCTTCCCCTGCTTCCTCAAGTCCCAGTTAAAATACTGCCTTCTATAAGAAGCCTTTCTCAATCCCCCTCAATGTTAGCACCTTCCCTCTGAGGTTTCCCCAGTTTATCCTATATATGCCTTATTTGTACATAGTTGTCTGTATGTTGTCTCCCCTGTTACACTATGAACTCCTTGAGGGCAGGAACTGTCTTTTGCCTTTCTTTGGGGAGGTCACTTAACCTCTCTTTGCCTCAATTTCCTCGACCATAAAATGGAGATAATAAAAGCACCTACTTCATACGGTTATTGTGAAAATTAAATGTGATAATACTCATAAGGCACTTAGTATGGCACCTGGCACATAGTAGGAGCTTAATGTTTACTGACTGATCTCTACAGTACTTAGTTTATATTATTATCCTCAGTGCATAGCACTTAATAAGTGGTTGTTGACTGACTGATAGAGCTTGTCTAAGTGTATCTGCCTACTAGGCTATAAGTTCCATGAGAACAGGATTACGTCTTATGTATCACTTTTTGCTAGTAGTTAGCACAGAAACTTGGAAAAGAGCCATGATTTCATCAGCATGAGTTCTTCCTCCTTCCACGGATGCAAGTTGCAACCACTAAACATTTCATTTACTGCTGGGGCTAAAAGAAGAAAAAATTAAAAATCCCCAAAGTTGTTTGGGGACATCTTATATAGACTTCATAGTTAACAACCCTATGAGGAAGAGAATTCCAATACTATTCACTGTTTTTCAGAGGCAAGACTGAGGCTCAGAGATGAGGGATGAAGGGACCTACCAAATGTGGCTATTGAGTCTGAACCCAGGATTCAGACCCAGGTCTGTTAACATCAAGTCTGAAATTTTTTTGTTTCCATTAATCCATGCTAGGGGCAGCGAGGTGGTGAAGTGAATGGAGCACAGACCCTGGAGTTAGGAAGACCTGAGTGCAAATTCAGCCTTTAACACTTACTAGCTGTATGACCGTGGGCAAGCCACTTCACCCTGCTGGCCTCAGTTTTCTCTTCTCAGTAAAATGAGATGGAGAAGGAAATGGCAAAACACTCTGGTATCTTTGCCAAGGAAATCCCAAGTGGAGTCACCAAGAGTCAGCACACTGGAACAACAGTCCTCACCATCTTGAGCTGATTGAATGATAAATGCATTGAATTGAAATAAAGGGAGGTTCAGAGAGAGAAGAGGTCTTATCTAAGAGAAACCACAGAACCAGGAAAAAAAATACATACATATATATATATATATATATATATATATTTATATATATAAAACTGAATTTATAATATGGAGATTGGCACTATGGCATAAGGGTGGACCTGAAGTCATCAGAGGCCTGAGTTCCAATCAAGCCTCTGATACTTCTGGGTGACCCATCATGGGCAAATCACTTTAACCTTTCCGGGCCTCAGATATCTCTTCTTCAAAAAACAGGACACATAATATTCATATTATCTATTCCAGAGGATCATTTTAAGGAACAAGGAAATTTATGTCTGTAAAATGTTGTGGAAATATCAGCTATTATTATCATCTTCATTTGCTTTTCATAGTGAAAGAGAGATAGCAGAATGAGCTAGTTTGGGCATCAGGGTGCCTGGGTTCAAATCCAGGCTCTGCCATTTACTAGTTGTGTGATTGTGTGTGTGTGTGTGTGTGTGTGTGTGTGTGTGTATGAGACTTCCCCTCTCTGGAGGGAGTAACATCTATAAAATAAAGAGATTGGACTAGATGATCTTTAAGAGATTTTTCTGCCAAAATCTAGAGAAATTACTATTTTACTCTCACTTATAATTAGCTAAGAGTGAGAAAAAGTTCCCTTAGAATGAAATTTTACCCTCTGGAAAGAAATGTTTTTTCTCCCCAAAGGAAGAAGAAATCCGGAAACTCTTGTTAAGAGTTATGCAATCAGAAGAGGAATTAATGACACAAAGAGGAATCAGGAAAGGCCTGAGAATTTCCTAAGAGAATCCTGGCTGCTAGCCTGCTGGCCACAATCCAAACAAATCCCTTCTGAGTCATCCAGTCAAAATCCCCTCTTGAAACTGAAATCACTCTCCTCTTATGAAGTACTCAAATCACTGAACCCTGTTTGACTCAGTTTCCTCATCCGTAAAATGCTAAAGATGGAAATAGAAAATCACTCCAGTATGAGGCCAAGAAAGCCCCCAAATGGGGTCACAAAGAGTCAGACAGGCCTGAAAAGTGATTGACCAACAAATCCAGGGGCCTCTTTACACCTTTCAAGACTCAGCTCCCGAGTCATCTACTCTGGGAGGTCTTTTCTCCTTTCCCAGTTGCTAGTATTCCTCCCCCACCCTGAAATTATTTTGTATTCACCTTATATATAATTTGTGTTTATTTATTTGTACAATTTGTATGTGGGAAGGGATTATGATTTTTATAATGATTGATATGTGTGATGAATATATTAACAGATTAAGTTTTTCAGAACTGCTTCTTCTAGCTTGTGAGTCAGAGCTCACAACCCAGTTTGAAATGATCAGTCACACCTTTGACAATGCTCACAATCACTGGCATCCTTGGGAAGCAAATCAAGGATAAGAGAATCTTTTCCTGTCACAGAACTCTGATCCTGTGACCCTCTCAGTCACGACCCCCAAAGAACTGAACAATGAATGCTATTCCCACAGATCTTCAGGACACCTGTACCTTAGTGACTGTGATTTGTGAGCTGGTCCTGGGAAAGCCCTTCGACCCATGGCCTGTAACCCACCTTCCCCCTTCCTTCCCCATTGTGGTTTCTGTATGTAATCTTGGTCTTCTCTTCGACCAGGTGGAATTCTGATCAGGAGAATTCCTGATTCATGAATCTGTTCCTCGGTAATTAAATGGCTACCTGATTACTGGCACTCTGTCTCTGGCCTGTTTTCCTCATTCTCAGGTGAGAGACTGGCTCAGTAAAATCCTATTAATATATATTACATACATTAACATATATTAACATAAAGTACTTATTTGTATTTGTATTGTTGGTTTGAAAACTGTATTTCAATTTAATTGGTTTCTTTTGTATTTTGTATTTTATCTTATACATTTAAAAACGTTATTCTGATAGAAAGTAGATACACAGAGATACACAGGCTTCCATACATACACAGGGGGGAGGAAGACACACAAAAAGTTAAGAATTCCTAGTTTATAGTCTTCAAATTGTCAATGATTCTGCTTCCAAAAAAAGAGATAAAACTGAAATAACCTAAGTTATAAGAATCTAATCCTTAGGCTCTTCTCATTCAAGCATTAGAGGAACAGGATGACCATCACACACACACACACACACACACACACACACACACACACACACACATCCAAATATGGAAATGAAAATTTTTCATGTTTTCCCAGCCCAGGGTACTTTCTAGAGGAATTTAAAGTGGGGGTTGGAGGAAGGACTGCACCTTCTGTGATTCATCTACTCAAAAAAAAGGGATTCAGAGCATGTGGAAGCACTGTAGCCTTCTTCTCTTCTCAACCTGCCCAGCTCCATTTTATGCCTAAATTCCCTAGAGGAATGAGGTCGCAACCCTCTCCAGGAAGAAAAAGAAGGAAGGAAGCCCATGAGGTTAATAGAAACTAAGGAAAATTTAAATGACATCCTCTCTCCTCAGCCTTTTCTACCTAGAAACAGACTACTCTGGCTCCTACCTTTATCACTCCCCAATCCTGGCCTCTCTTTGAGTGTTAGACCAAAGTCCAAAAGTCTCTGATTCATTCCACCTGTGGTCAATGTCTTTGCTTCTCTCTGGTGGTTGCTGTAGGAATGAGACCACCCCTTCCTGCCTTATCCCAGGTCTGTGAATAAATTTCTTCACAAAACCAACATTGAACCCAAAAGAGGGATAGACCCAAGCATGAGACTCCTGAGGCAGGAAGGTCTCTATGGATATGGCCATTCAAAAGTTACATGGGAAACAATGACTAGAGATCAGATTCGTTGTCGATGAGTCATTTTTCAGTCACGTCTGACTCTTCATGACCCCATATGGGGTTTTCTTGCCAAAGATATTGCAGTAGTTTGCCATTTCCTTCTCCAGCTCATTTTTAGACATGACAAAACTGAGGCAAACAGGGTTAAGAGACTTGCCCAGCATCACACAGCTAGTAAAGTCTCTGAGACTGGATTTGAACTCAGGTCTTCCTGCCTCCAGGCTCTACCTGGAGCCTGGTCTAGGGATTTTCTGGGCTACCTAGTTGCCCTATATAATTAATAACTACTAAGTGTGATAATATACAGAAGAGAGTTCCAAAAGGGTAACAGAAACAAACTGAAGGTTATTGTTATTATTTTGCCTAAGTTGTTACACACTATTTTCAGACAATTTATAAATGGTTTGTAGTTGATGGGTTTATGTGTGATTTCTTCATGAGCAACATTATTGTTAGACCCTTAGATGTGATGTAGATTCTAGTCCAACCTCCTTGTTTTACAGATGAGGAACACAGATATCATTGAGGTTAAATGAGTTCAATGAATAAATGAATGAATGGGGGAAAAGCGTTAATTAAGCACTTACTAGGAACAAAGCTAAAGTACTATATACCATGTGCTAAGGACTAGGTACACAAATAGCAAAGTCAGATGGTCCTGATGGGGTACCTGGGGTCCAGAAAGAAAGGGATCGTCCAGGAGGTCGATGGAATTCCCTTTTGCTGGGGTGAACTTAACTAGAAGAACTCTATACTGTTTCCTTAACTCAGTGTTCTGAGAGAGGGACATAAAAGCCTGGACTTAGGGAACTTCAGTGAACTTCCCTTGTTGGCGGCATAGCAGATCAAGCTGCAGTATGGTGTTATAGCTTAAAGTTCCACCAACACACCACTTTTCCTGATCCCCCAAAGTGTATTGGGGCCAGGCAGTGTTACAGAAAAATATGAGACGTTTTTTCTTGAGATCTTGAAGACCGAGTTTGTTCCAATTGTTCAAAAGACATCCTAGGGGTGAATCTCAGGGTATGGAGGGAGACTGACCCATCTTTCCCGACTCCCGAGTCAGAATCACTTGTAGTAGTCTGCTTTTCTGTGACGTCTCACGTGAAAAGCCTTGCCTAAAAAAATATGTATATATATATATATATATATTTTTTTAGACGCGGAGACACTTGTCCCTAGACAGGGCGTCCCAAATCCATGCAGGTCCCGGGTCTATTAAAAAAATAGACCGGATTCCAGTCCCAGACCGGAATCGTCCAATCAAGCCTTCCTAAGTGCTTGAAGGACCCAATGTACAGGACGAGAGGGAGGAGGTAAACGAGCTTACCGGGGAACACCAAGAAAGCTTGAGACCACAGACTCTCCTACCTGGCTCACCAAAATGATGGGGGACGGGATCCCAATAGGTTCAGCAGGAACCCTGATCTCATCCAAGACCAGGAAACCTGCAAGGGCGTCTAGAAAGAATTCAGCTCAGCCTTGCTTGGAGTTAGAGTTGAGAAAGTTTATTATTACGCCATTACAGTGGGCAAGAGTCCTTTAGGGGTCCTTCAAGTGAGAGGGGTACATGCTTTTACCTTTAAAGGGTAGGGCTACCATTGTCAGAGCTGACCAAGAGGAGCATGTGAATAGATAAGTTTAGATAAGATTTGGGCCAGGTCGTTAAGGAGACAAAAGGCAAGGATAAAGGAGGGTGGGGGCCTAGCCTAGGAAGAAATGAAGAGATTAAGTAAGAACAAAAGGGGTCACAGGGTGTTGCCTAGGTGGAGTGTGGGATAGGGAGAAGAGGCAAATCTCAAGGGTGGGAAAGGACAAATTACAACTTCACAGACTGGTTTTACAAATTGGTTTGACCTAGACCCCAGGTACCCCATCACTATGGTCCATGGGGTCACAATGACTTGGATGTGATCAACTTACACAGATGAGGTGTAGGCTCTGGGAACCCCCTTGAGCTCTCCTTGAATCTTTGAGATTCTGATTAAATTATCCCATTTGATGAGGCACTGCATGAGGCTATAAGCCTTACATTGTGGCTGGGCCCAGACCTCAGTTACTAGCTTAGCCCTCCATTGTCCATCTACTTCCCACCCTTGAGCCTATCAAAATATTAATCCATCCTTGAACTGGCCTAGCCCACAATTGTCTGTAGTCTCCAGGTAGCCTCCAGCAACTTCCCACCCTTAATCACTCATTGACCTCATCTGACTTCTCCTGAAGACCCTCCCCAAACTCCTCCTCTAGACCACCCCTAGATTCCTCCCACAACCTTTCTGTATATAAGATCCCATCTTCCCTCCATGTGTGTGAGAGCACCATAGAATGACCTAGCACAGGAGTAGAAGCAAGACCTTCCCTCGGCTTGGGCTTTGGAGCTGCAGAACCCACATAATGACACACGCAGAACCCACATAATGACACACAGAAGCTAACCTCCCGCTGAGGACAGCCCGGCAGGCCGGCAGGAATCAGCCAGCGCAGCGCTCTGGGAGCCGAGCCCAGCACCACGCCTAGGCTTTAGCCCCAGGGCGGGCCTGACCAGCCGCCTGCCAGAGGGACTCCAGATCAGCAGCAGCTGTGGCCGTTTCCAGATTTATCAACACATAGATGAGGAAGGACAAGGTGAGAGGCCAGTGCATTCTGGACTTTGGGACCCAGTAAGTGGGAGTTCGTGGCTTTTACCCCCGGGGTGAGAAACCACTGAGCCGCCAGCACAGCCTGCCATTTGGCGCCAGCACAGCCTGCCAGCGCCAAATGGCGGCTTCAGCTCCTGGCCTGCAGAGTGTAGGGGGACCAAGCACCAGTCTGAGGGGTAATCGCTCTTGCTTTAACCTGCTTGGATCTGGATTGCAGTCTAGGGTGGAGGTCCTGGGGTGTGTGTCCAGCTTGCCAGAGCGTGTGGAGACCTCAGAGAGGGCACCCATCTAATACCTCCAGCAGCTGAGAAAACCCCAGCGTTTGGGACGAAAACTCCCCTGTCTGGTGGCAGAGTCCTACTGTGGCAAAAAAGCCCAAAAGTCAAATAATTGAGTGGCAAAATGAGCAGGCAAAGGAAACAAAGCAGACAGAAGATTCCAACATTACACTCCTATTTTGGGGATAAGAAGGAGCAAGGCATGGAACAGGAGGAAAACAGTGAAGTCAGTACTCCTGCACCAAAAGCTTCAAAGGAAAATAAAAGCTGGTTACAGGCCATAGAGGACCTTAAGAAGCAGATAAGAGAAGTGGAGGAAAAATTGGGAAGAGAAATGAGAACAATGCAAGAAAATTATGAAATGAGAGTCAACAGCCTGACTGAAGAAAATAATACCTTAAAAAACAGACTGACTCAAATGGCAAAGGAGGCTCAAAAAGGCAATGAGGAGAAGAATGCCTTAAAAAGTCGAATTTGCCAGATAGAAAAAGAATCTCAAAAGCTCACTGAGGAGAATCATTGCTTCAGAATTAGATTGGAGCAAATGGAAGCTAATGACTTTATGAGAAATCAAGATGCTGTTAAACAGATCCAAACAAATGAAAGAATAGAAGGCAATGTGAAATATCTCATGGGAAAAACCACTGACCTGGAAAATAGATCCAGGAGAGATAATTTAAAAATTATTGGACTACCTGAAAGCCATGACCAAAGTAAGAACCTAGAAAGCATCCTCCAGGAAGTTCTCAAAGAAAACTGCCCTGATGTTTTAGACCGAGAGGGCAAAATAGAATGACCTAGCACAGACTTACTGTGTCTACTAAAAGGGAACTTTTAATAAACTTTACTTTTCTTTGGCTGAGAAGACTTGAGTCGAATTCATTCAGCAGGACCTGATGAGCCGGTATTTTGGGTCTCCACAGTAACCCTAACCTTCTTTATGGGTAACCTCCTCAACACCACCAAAAAAACCCCAACAACCAAACATTAAAATGAAAGAACTGAGCAAGTCCTTTGATCTCTGAATTTCAGTATCCTCATCTGCAAACTGAACGTATTATCACAAGGTTGTCCTGAGGCTCAGATGACCTTGCCTGTCCATAGCCTGTCACCTAGCTCAGCCCTAGTCATTTACATGCTGTCTCTCCTGCTAGACTGTGAGCTCCTTGAAGAGGGTCTTTTGCCTCTCCTCTGCAACAGGAGGGTGACATTTAAAAATACATAACTATAAAAATGCAAATGAGTGAATACTAAAATGCAGATAAATGATGAGTAATTATAATTTTCACTCACCCCCCTCCCACCAGGAAAAGATGGAGAATCACCTCCTGTAGGTGGGGGGGCTAAGGGGGTAGAATAAGCACTAGTCACTGGTGTAGTCTGGTTTTGTTTGTTTGGCTGTTTTTCTTTGTTACTAATAAAGAATGCATCAATACAACTTTAATTAGTGGCAGGGTTCCAAGAATTCTAAAAGTTGTTCTCATACACCCAAAAAAAAAATCCAACTGCCTGTTCAAATCCTTTGACCATTTATCAATTGGGAAATGACTCAACTTCTTATAGATTTGACTAAGTTCTTTATGTATTTTGAGATATGAGACCTTTATCTGAGGAATTATCAAAAAAATTTTTTTCTCAGTTTTCTACTTCTGATCTTAGCTATATTTGTTTTATTTGTATTAAGCCTTTTTTAATTAATGTAATCAAAATTATCCACTTTACATCTCACAACATTCTCTGTCTCTTGCTTGTTCATAAATTGTTCACCTATCCATAAGTCTGATAGGTAATATTAATGGGAACCCCCTTGAACTCTCCTAGAATCTTCCCACTCGATCTGGCATTCCCCAGAGGCCAAAAGCCTTCCTTCCATTATCAATCTGGCTGCTTCCCAACCTATCAAAGTACCTTTAACCTAACCTCACCCTCCATCCTCTGTTACTTCCAGATGGCCTCAGGCTTCCCAATCTTAATCCATTCTCTAGGTTCCTATTGTTCCTCTAACCCCAGCCCCATCAAGATCCTCCTTAGACTCCTCAAGATCCTCCCTGGACCTCTCCTCCCATAACCCCAGACTACTAGCCCACCCCTAGATCCCCCCACAGTCTTTCTGTATATAAGATCCATCTTGCTCCATGAAGGTGCTAAGATTCATTCTGGTCCACAAGACAAGCATCACAAATGCTCAGATTCCTTAAAAGTCTAGACAAAGGTGAAGTTCTTTAAGAGTCTACCCAATATGGTGAATCTTTAATAAACTTTGTTTTTCTTTGGCTGAGAGAAGGCTTGGGTCAAATTCATTTGAACAGGACCCGGCATGTTGGTATTTTGGGGTCCTGAGCACCCCTAAAGCCCAACATTTTAAATCTCAACATTGTGTTCCATGTTCTTCAAATTTTATTGTATATCTCCCTTTATATCTAGGTCATGTATCCATTTTGACCTTATCTTGGTAAATGGTTTAAGATACTGGTCTATGCCCAATTTCTGCCAGACTGCTTTCCAGCTTTCCCAACAATTTTTTTTTTTTACCAAATAATGTATTCTTGTCCCCAAAACTTAAGTCTTTATACTTCTCAAAACACTGGGTAACTATATTCATTTGCTGCTGATCATTCCCACTTGATGAGGTATTTGACTGAGGCATAAACCTTTCATTATCCTAGGCCTAAATCTCTGTTACTCAACCCAGCTAACCTCCACTATCCAGCTACTTCCCACCCTTGATCCTATTACAACATCTATACTCAAATCTGTTACCCTTAAACAAGCCTAGCCCTCCATTGCCAGTCATCTTCAGGTAGCCTCCAGCTATTTCCCACCCTTAATCTCATTACTGGAGTATGACCTCAGTCCCCTCAAGATCCTCCTTATTCTCCTCCTCAAGACCCTCCCTAAACCCCTCTAGTCACTCCAGACAACATGACCACCCCTAGTTCCCTCTCATAGTCTTTCTGTAGGTGCTCAGATTCAATCTGGCTGGCATTTCAATACAAGAGTCACAAATACTTAGGGACCTTAAGAATCTACCCAATATGGCGAATCTTTAATAAACTTTGTTTTTTCTTTGGCTGAAAGAAGGCTTGGGTCCCATTCATTAAGGCAGGACCCAGCATGTCGATATTTTCAGGTCCCAAGCACCTCTAAACCTCAACATTTTAAACCTCAGCAATACCAGACTCTTTCTCTCACTAGTGAGTCCTTTGGGAACAAGCCAGCTGGGTTTCCCATGGGTGGCTAGTTGACACAGAGTCAGGAAGACTCATCTTCATTAATTCAAATCTATCCTCAGACACTTACTAGCTGTGTGACTCTGGGTAAATTACTTAACCCTGTTTGCCTCAGTTTTCCCAGCTGTGAAATGAGCTAGAGAAGGTTAAACAGCAAACCACTCCAGTATCTTTGACGAGAAAATCCCAAATAGAGTCACAAAGAGTCGGGCACATCTGAAAACAGTTAAACAAGAGCTGTGTTTTCAAGCAATTCACTGATGTGCCCCATTCACATGTGTTACGGTGGTTTGAGCAAAGCTATTTTTAAACTGTAAAGTATTACAGTAACCCCTTCCATGTCTTGACTTTTCCCATCGTGGTTTCAATATATCATGGGTTGGCATAAGAAATTAAATGGGAATTTTTTGGCAGTTTTGTAGAAGCCACAGATGACATTTGAAGGTCAGTAGACAACACAGAACCTATGACCAAATACTTAACCCAGATTTTACAATAAGGTACTATAAACACCCCATAAAAGAAAAAGAAAAATTTCAGACCTTCTCTGGTACAAAGGGAGGGCCAAAAAACTTTACACAGATTTTCCACATTGGGGAGCCCTAACTTCTGCAATGTGAATGGTGGTGATGAAAATGTCCCTGTGTGTGCCATGTGGAGGGAGAAACAAGACAGACCCAAGGCACACTCAGTCACGGACTGCCAGGGTAGGGTCGGGCTGCGGTTACTCACAGTCCAGGATGACTTGGGCTGCTCGGTAGAGCTGGAGTCGGTACAGGAGGTCCAGGAGCTGCTGCACTGTGGCCTGCCTCATCCCCCACCACCACAGCAGCTCTCGGGTGACGCTGACACCTTGGATTCTCTCCATGGACTTGATCTTCCTCAACTGGGTCTGGTCGGTCATCACATAAGAGGCTAAACAGCAAACAGAGAGTGTTCCCAGTTAGCCAGGTGCCCTGGCCAACAGAATGGCCTTTATCTAGATGTCTAAACAGAGCTGATCTTACCCAAAGACAGACTAAATAGCTGCCTGCCTGGCCCAGTATGGAGGACAATGAAAGGGATCCCTCTTATCTCCTATCCACTCAATTCCTCCTTTCCCCATCCACCAGACTGTCACAGAGCCTGAAATGAAATCATTTGGATTTAGTTCCTTGGGTTAAACTACTAGGTGTTTCTAGGAGATCCATGGATGCAGATATGTTACCCCCCACTGCTAATGCTTTCCCTCAGAGACTTCTTTCCATTTAGACTGTGCATATCTTATGTGCACTTAAGTCATTTGCATGGTGTTTCCCTAATTATAGAATGTAAGCTTCTTCAGGGTAGAGATTTTTTTGAACTTAGCAGAGTAATAAAGTCTTATTAAATGCTGGTTGAATATTTGTTTTGTGTTTCTTGCCTGCTCAATGAATGTGTAAGGAAGAGGAGAGAAGGAGATAATTCCAAACTCAAGATTAAAATAAAATTAATTAAGATGGTTTAAAAAAAATTTTGAGGGGCAGGTAGGTGGTGCAGTGAATAGAGCACCAGCCCTGGAGTCAGAAGAACCTAAGTCCAAATCTGAACTCAGACACTTGACACACTTACTAGCTGTGTGACCTTGGGCAAGTCACTTAATCCCAATTAATCTGCCTTCCTCCCCTCAAAAAAAAAATTCGATAATTTATTTCATCCCCAGAGCTTAGCATAGGAAGCAATTAATAAATGCTCATCTAATGAGAGACAGGAGGATCAACAAATGAACATACATCAACATCTAGTATGGATGAAAAACTTCAAACTTGATCTCTCAGCACACAGAAGAGGGAGGAAAGGAGGAAAAAAAGGAGGGAGGCAGGGAAGGAAAAAATGAGAGAAAGAAAGAAAGATCTAAAATGGAAAGACTATAATTCATACTCAAGAAAGAAATGAAAGAGAAAGGAAGGAAGGAAAAAAGAAACAAAAAAGAAAGGAAGAAAGAAATTTATTTTGCCTCCCACCAACTTTGAAATTTATCAAATTACTGACCTGTGGTATTTCACCAACAACCTGTGGTTTCCTCTTTCTGGGAACTTCCTACACTCAAACCAATTACAGCTGGTTTTAAAGAGTTGCCTGGGGCCCATTAAGGTTAAGTCCTTAGCCAAGGTCACAGTTGTAACTGGAGATTGATTACATGTGTTTAAAGGAAAATATTAAACAGAGCCAGAATGAAGACTCTCTCTTTTACTCTGATACAGAAGACTGTCCCAACTTGGGGAAAAAAAACCTGGAGCTTCCAGGGAATCATCATCATCATCATTTATATTGTGCTTACAAAGTTTTCAAAGATAATTTTTGGATATATTATCTCTTTGAATCCTTATAACATCCCTGAGAAGTAAACACTTTTAGATATGATTATTTCCACTTTAGAGATGAGAAAACTGAGGCTAAGATAGCCTGAGTGGTACATAATGGAAAAGAACAGTCTTAGGAGCCAAGATGATGGAGTAGAAGCACAGACTTGGCATGAGCTCCTGCTCCAATCACTTCTAATACATGTAAAAAAATGATTCTAAATAAACTTTAGAGCTACAGAAACCACAAATGACAGAGAGAAACAAATCTCCCGCTGAAGGCAGTCCGGCAAGCTGGCAGGAAGGATCTATCACACAGAGCTGGGAGGGAAGCCCTGCATGAGCTGTGGTTCTGGCCCCAGGGCAGCCCTGACCAGCAGCAGCCAGAACAGACTTCATGAGAGTGAAGCACCAGCAGTTGTGGTAGTTTCCAGACTTCTCAACCCATAAATGCCAAAGACAAAGTAAAAGGTTAGTGTGGCACTCTGTTGGAAGGGGGAGGGGGGGAGAGAAGAGCACAGTCCAGCCCCTGCCCCTGGGGTGAGAAGTGGCAGAGGTGCAGCCGCCACATGGCTGCTTCAGGAGATTCTGGCCTGCAGATTGTAGGGGGACCAAGCAACCATTCAGAGGGTAATTGTTCTTGCTTTGACCTGCTTGGATCTGGATCAAGGTCTTGGGTGGTGGTCCTGGAGTGTGGCCAGTGAGCCAGAGAGTGTGGGGCTGTAGAGAAGGTACCCATCTGCTGGATGGTACAGCTGCAAAAACCCCAGAAATTTGGGACATAGCTCTCTCCATTCTAGAAGCAGAGTTCTACCATGGCAAAGAGCTCAAAAGTCAAGTAATTGGCTGCCAATATGAGCAAGTAATGGAAGCACAAACAGACCATAGAATCCTTTTTTGGGGACAAAAAGGATCAAGGCATGGAGCGGGAGGAAGACAGCGAAGTTAGAACTCCTGCATCAAAAGCCTCCAAGAAAAATATGAACTAGTTACAGGCCATGGAGGAGGTCAAGAAGGATTTTGAAAACCAAGTAAGACAAGTGGAGGAAAAACTGGGAAGAGTAATGAGAATTATGCAAGAAAATCAAGAAAATCGAGTCAACAGCCTGTTAAAGGAGACCATAAAGAAGAAAATAACACCTTAAAAAATAGACTAACTCAAATGGCAAAAGAGGCCCAAAAAGTCAATGAGGAGAAGAATGCCTTAAAAAGCCAAATTTGCCAGATGGAAAAAGAATTTCAAAAACTCACTGAAGAGAATAACTCCTTCAAAATAAGATGGGAGCAATTGGAAGCTAATGACTTTATGAGAAATCAAGATACTATAAAACAGATCCAAACAAATGAAAAAATAGAAGGCAATGTGAAATATCTCATTGGAAAAACCACTGACCTAGAAAATAAATCCAGGAGAGATCATATAAAAATTATTGTACTACCCGAAAGCCATGATCAAAAAAAGAGCCCAGACACCATCTTTCAAGAAATTATCAAGCAAAATTGCCTTGATATTCTAGAACCAGAGGGCAAAGTAGAAATTGAAAGAATTCACCAATTGCCCCTTGAAAAAGATCCCAAAAAGAAAACTCCTAGGAATATTATAGCCAAATTCCAAAGTTCCCAGGTCAAGGAGAAAATACTGCAAGCAGTCATGAAGAAACAATTTGAATATTGTGGAAACACAATCAGGAGAACAAGACCTAGCAGTTTCTACATTTAAGGGATCAAAGGGTTTGGAATATGATATTCCAGAGGTCAAAGAAGCTAGGAATAAAACCAAGAATCACCTACCCAGCAAAACTGAGTATAATGCTACAGGGGAAAATCTGGTCATTCAATAAAATAGAGGATTCTCAAGCATTCCTAATGAAAAAAACCAGAGCTAACAGAAAATTTGACTTTCAAATACAAGAAGCAAGAGAAACATGAGAAGGTAAACAAGGAAAGAGAAATCATAAGGAATTTATTAAAGTTGAACTATTTACATTCCTACATGGAAAAAAGATAAATGTAACTCCTAAGACTTTTATCAGTATGAGGATAGTTGAAGGGAATATATATGTATATACATGTATACATACATATATGTATACATAGGAGGGTGTATGTATATATAAATATATGTGAGTGTGGGCACATGTATGTTCATGTATACATAGAGGGCAGGATGAGTTGAATATGAAGGGATGATATCTAAAAAATAAAATTAAGAGGTGGGAGAGGAATTTATTGGGAGAAGGAGAAAGGGAGAGATAGATTAAGTTAAACTATCTCATATAAAAGAGGTAAGAGAAAACTGTTACAATGGAGGGGAAGAGCAGGAAGGTGTAAGGGAATGGGACAACCTTATTCTCATTGAATTTGGCTTAAGGAAAGAATAACATACACACTCAAATGGGTATCTTACCCTACAGGAAAATAGGGGAGTGGGGGATAAGAGGGGGATGATAGAAGGGTGGGAAGATTGGGGGAGTGGGTAGTTAGAAGCAAACATTTGTGAAAAGGGATAGGGTCAAAGGAGAAAATAGAATAAATAGGGGGTGGGATAGGATGGAGGGAAATATAGTTGGTCTTTCACAATATAACTACTATGGAAATGATTTGGGTAACTACACATGTACAAGCTATACTGATTTACTCATCTTCTCAGTGGGGGCAGGTGAGGAAGGAAGAAGGGAAAAAATCTGGAACTCAAAGTTTCAAAAACAAATGTTTAAAAAAAAAAGAGCAGTCTTATGAGTCAAAGGTCCTGAATTCAAATCCTGCCAGTGACTTAATGTGTAGTCTTGGGCAAATTACCTCCTCTCTGGACTCAGTTTCCTCACCTTATAGTGATGAACTGCTCTGCATTTTCAAGAATGTTATAAGGACTGTGAGGGTTAAAATGATTACCATGCATTCACAAAGATGATATATTATAGTATGCACACTATTATATATATAATCTATTTAAACCCTAATGAGAATGTGATTTTGTCCAATTATAAACTTGGCAGAGGCACTGCCCCCTTAAAAATAACATCTTCAGGAAAGATTTAGGGAAGGCCTACCTAAATGTGACATTAGGCAGTAAAGTAAGTGAAACAGTCGGTTTCTAACTCTAAGGAAAATATCATTGGAGAGAGATGCACTGTTCCATAGAGATCATCTGCATAGGGGAAGTAGTGGACAGTAGTAAAGTCTGATGAACTTAGGAGTCAAGATCAAGGTTAGAATCCTGGCTTTTGACATGCCATGTTACTTAATTTCTTTGAACTTCACTCCATGATCCTGGCCAAGACACTCACCCTTTTACTGCCCCCAGATAAGATTTATACACCTGTGAGCAGAAGGCTGATCTGCATTGATAAAAGAAGTTTTCACACTGGGAATTCTCTGTGCTAACAAAATCCCAGGTCCAGCCCAAATATCTGCATGACTTACTTCAGAGGGTGTTATGATAATCAAATGAAAAAATGTAATTAACAGCAACATGATAATAAAGCACTATGTAAGGATGCTCCAATGGCCCCCTGCTCACATCAAAAATCATGACTCCCCCCACCATGCAGACTGCAGTCCTTCCAAAACATCTTATTCTATGTGACTCTTGTCCAAGTCATTTCATGGTAAGCTTAAGTGCTTACTGACTGATGGAGCTACAAAGCTAAATTCATCAGGTACTGATACTGTAATATATATTTATGAGATCAGAGAATTTAGATTTGGACGGCACTTGCAAGGTTACCTCTGCAACAATTGCTGCCTCACTTTATGTCTTATTTAATTCCAGACTTAAAATATCAATAAAATGAGCATTTACATATACATATACACAGTAGAATAGAAAAGGGGGATTGTACATGAAACTGCACATATATCTATTCTGTACAGTTCGCTCTCCTTTTAAATATAATAAAATTCAACATATAATTTTCAAAGCAATCCTGCTTATTTGGCTTTTTTTTCTATTCTCTTCTCGAATTTTTAAAATTACTCCAATGACCCTCTTCTTCCTTTTCTTAATGATAATGTGGTTCCCCTCTCCTTACCACTTCCCTGTCCCCAATAAAATAAAAGAAAATGAGGGGTTTGGACTCAATGACTTCTCAGGTTTCCTCTCATTCTAAATCTGTGATTCTATGATCCCAATTTTTGTCCCTTTCTAATTCACCAAATTCACCCTTTTCACTCCCCGGGATGCTGAATTGCCCTATCTTTAGGACGAGGACTGAGAGACTGTAACTGTTCTATACAGCCCTCTAATCACCAGCTAGGTGGCACAGTGCATAGACACATTAGATCTGGACTTTAGTTTGAATCATGCCTCATATACTTACAAGGTGTGTGACCCTGGGCAAGTCATGTAACCTCCTTCTGCCTCAGTTTCCTTGCCTGTAAAGTGGGCATAATAATAGCATCTACCTCCCTGGCTCGTGATGAGGATAAAATAAGATAAAGTGCTATACAAACACTAGCTATAATTCTGTTTTCAAAGTAGCTTTTGATGGTCTCACAGGTAGAAAATAGAAGAACCAGAATTTAATCCAGGGCCTCTTTGACTCTGCCTCTCTCTGTGTTTTTGTTCCAAGAAAACCTTGCTTCCACCACCAAAGACACTGTTATTTTCCTCATTAAAAACCTGCTCAACAAAGTATATTGGAAATGGATTCCGACTGAGGCAAAAACTATTAATAACAGTTTAACGCATGTCCTATCCTCATAAAAATATACTTGGACAGAAGATGAAGTCTTATTTTTAATGGTGGGGAGAGGGGGAGTTGGGGACTTCTTTATGCCCTTCAAGGCATGCCAGCCTGGAACACTGTCTGTGCCAGAAAAGGAGTCCATGCTGAGGGAGGCAGAGACTGACTGGTCCTAGATGAGTCACTTCCCTAGCTACCACACCCACCCCTCTTCAGGTACCAAGTCTACTCAGGAGGAGAGGGGAAATGATGTGCAAAGAATCACAGTTTACTGGATTAGCCACCTGAGTCACTAGAAGTCCCCAAATACCATCCTGTTTGTGGAAATTTATCAGACCACCATCACAGGGCTGGACAAAATCAGCCCACAATAAAGACCAAGGCCCTTAAGAGGAACACAGTGTGTCCTGGACTAATTTCCACATGCCCAGAGTCCCTGGATTTCTTTTAGCCCACCTCCCTCCCCAAGCTATTTGAGGGAGTGAGGCATTAAGGAAAGAGCTCCAGTCACAGGACACTGGAGATAAGGGGGTTAGGACTGACTCTGTTAATTCATGATAGGACCTTGAACATCACATTCTGCCTGTCTGAGCCTCCAGCACAGTCCTCTGAAAAGCAGAGGGTTCACTCAAGGATTTCTAAGGGCCCTTTCAATTACAGTCCTGGGGTGGGCAAAGTCACCCAGTCGCCTAAAGAAAGTACTTCATTTTCTGAGAATGAGAGAAATCTCAAGGGAGGCTAGAAGTACATGGGTGATGATGGATGAGTTCCTTGAGGGAAGGATCAAGATGTTTTCACCTTCTTTCGTATCCCAGTGACTGCAGATCCCTAATGACACACAGGAAGCTCTCAGCAAGTGTCTATTGGGGGTGATGAGGAGGTTTCCCTCAGCCTGTGGTCTAGGAATCTGACTTATCTTCTAGGAAAATTGTGAACAGAACTTTAGCTGAGTCTGGGAGCCCAAGACAAAGCTTCACTGAATGTCTCTCTCATCTATAAATGTAAAGTACTCATTCACAGTCATCAGCAAGGGAGATTTATTTCCCCTCCATAAAGTCCACAAATCATAGACTGAGACCTGGGAGTCCCTGAGAATCCATCCCTTCAGCCTCCTGGCCTCCTTCTCCCCCTGACACTGAGGCTGGGTGGGGGCCCTGTCAGGGCCAAGGTAGAAAGGGATCCACCCTGAGTGGAGGTTAAAATAGGGTGCTTATAAATTCATAGAATGATTTAGGACTGGAAGAAAGCTTAGCAACCATCCAATCCAAATTCCTCATTGGACAATCAACAAGAATATATTAAATATATCTTCTATGTGGTAGACATAGACAAGAAAGATACTTCTATTCCACCTATGACATATATTTGTGTGACCTTAGGTGAAGTCATTAAATCTCTTTAGACCTCTGTTTCCTAGTTTGTAAAATGAAAGGAGTTGGACCGGATAGCCTCAAGGGTCATCTCTCACTTGGAATCTATGATCCAAGGTGGGGAAAAGGCTTATTGACTTTGTACAAGATTCTTGGTGAGTAATTAGTCTGGATTCCATCCCAACTCAGACCAAACCCAAAGCCCTTTCAGCAATTCACCAAAAACAGCCCAGGCCCCAAGAGATGCTTGTCTCTTTTCATTTCCAATGACATAGACAAGTATCCAAACATATGAGCAAGAATGAGAGAATACCAAATGTGTCTGTTTTTAAAGACCCTCCTGGCTTGCCCCTTATCCCAAGCCAGGGAGATTTCACAGCCTTTCACATGTAACCCAGTCTGGTATAAAACAACCCTACCAAAGCAGGTGTTCCACCTCTTATCTAACTTAATTCTTTGTTGTTGTGGTTCACTTCTCTCAATTGTGGCCCCATTTGGGGTTTTCTTGGCAAAGATGCTGGGGCAATCTGCCATTTTCTTCTCCAGCTCATTTTACTGATGAGGAAACTGAGGGTTAAATGACTTGCCCAGGATCACATGGCTGATAAGTGTCTGAGGCCAGATTTGAACTCAGGAAGAGGAGTTTTTCTGACTCCAGGGCCAGCACTCTATCCACTGAGCCACCTAGCTGCCCTGATTATAAACTGATATCCTCAATATTCTAGATAACCTTGTTTACATCTGCCCTCCAAAACACCATGTAATATGTGGTAAATCCAGAAGACGGAAAGGAAGGGTATTCTTGGGTATTTTTTTTTTTGAGGGGAAGGTGTCAAGGGTCTACATTTTTACTAGGTCCTAAGATGGTTTCTCTTCCTATAAGGCTTCGATTCATTTCCCCAGCACCGTCAGACCTAAGTTGTTTTCCAGGATCCTTGGGGAGACAGCACAGAGAAGGGCACATTTACAGTGCCTTACCCACCGACAAGAGAAGGGGTATTTTATATACCATCATTCTTTTTCCCTCTGATCACCACCATTATTACAAAGCACAGTCAGACCTAGTAACTAATTTTTCAGTACATAGTACCAAGAAACATGACTATTAACTAATACCAGAGGACTACTACCTCATGACACATCTTTTTCTAGATTCTAAAAAATCACTAGACCGGTGATTTTACCAAGCAGGGAATGCCCAGGGGAGGAAATTCCTGCTACCAAAGGAGATCGGTACCTTCCCTTCAACTTAGAATCTGTAAACTAACAATAACAAATATCAGCTAACATTTATGTAAAGGCTCATAAAACAATTATCTATAATATCTCACTTGAGCTTCACACCAGCCTTGTAAGGTAGATGTTATTACTGCCATCCCCATTTTAGAGATAGGCAAACTGAGAAAAAGTTAAGTGACTTGTGCAAAAGTCATACAACTAGGTAGAAGTGTATGAAGTAGGCTTCAAACTCAGGTCTTCTTGAGCTCAGATCTAGTGCTCCGCTATGGTGCAGAAGAGCCTAGGTTACGTGGTAAGCCAGCATGTATGAGCAGTGAGACTTGCACCTAGATCTTCCTGACTCTAGGTCAGCTCTCTAAGATAGTTCTAATATAGCCTCTGTGGTTACATTCACCATTAGACAGGTTAATAAATCACAGAATATTAGAGACGAAGGAGACACAAAAAACCATCTGGTCTAACCTCCTCACATCATAGAGGAGCGAAAGCTAAGGACCCCAATCTTGCCTACCATTCTGAAGTTCTGTCCATTATACTGTCATGTAGCATAAGCTAAAAATACAGCTCAAAAGCAAAAGGTAGAATAGTATTTAGACAAGAAAAGAGAGCTTAATAGGGCACCGGCAAGTGTTCTAAGACATGAAGTCTTAGAGTTCAAATCACAGCTCTGCTATGGACTACCTGTACAACCTTGGGAAAAGTTCTGTCTCCTCTCGGACTCAGATACCTCATTTCCCCCTTTTCTATGAAGGCTTCCATTTCCTCCTCTGTAAAATGAAAGAGTCGGACTAGACCATCACCAAGGTCTCTTCCAAAGATAGGTTATGCGCTCCTGGATGACCCCATCAGCTAAGTCCCCTGTCAGCCCAATCAGTCCTAGGGCTCCCATCTTCCTAAGCCTCTAGTTTTCCCAGGGACCCCAGGCCCCCTTGACACTGTTCTCACCAAACTGCATCCAGTCCCATTCATTCAGGCTGTCCATCTTGTGACAGAAGTCCTCCAGCACCCAAGAAGGAAGCTGATAGATATATTGGGAAGTCCTGTGGCTCCGGAGAGCAGGTGGAGGTGGCAGCAGAGGGGGCTGCAAGGCCATTTTCCCCGCTGCCAGTAGTTTACAATCTATTATAATCAAGGCTCTTTCTTCTCCACAGCCATCAGCCTGCTGGGACCTCAGATCTGTTCTCTCCTGCCAGAAGCAAATGAGCAGCTCCTGGGCTAATGTAACCCCTCCTTGTAGGGGAGGAACCCAAATTGGGTGTCCCCTTTGTTAACAGCAAGGCACTGGGCTTTCTGTGCTCTGGTCCAGGTTCCCGCTTGTCAACAGGATGTCTGCAAGGCTCAATTTCAGCCCAGTATGAGTCAGAAAGTGGCTGGCACCCAGCTTCTTGACTCAGGGGAGGGGCCTCAAGGGGAAGGGCTCTTTGCTAACTAGCTACAATTTTCCAGGAAGTTGGGCTGAGTTAAGCTGAGCTGGGGTGGGGTGAGCTGGACTGAGCAACACTGCCACCAAGCTGTATCTAAGAGCCATAACACTATAGTTCTAGCCAAAGGACTCGATGCCTTGGGAATCAAAACTTAAAACCAAAAGATTTCGGAAGGAATCAGAAATGAGGGCTGAGTCCTGGGATCTCCTACTACTTACTATTCGACTACTTACTAGCTGGGAAACTGCACAAGTCATAGGACTTCTTGAGGCTTCAATTGCCTTTGTTCTCAAGGCAGGCTATTAACCTACCTTGTCCCCTGTTTTGAAGAAATGACTTCGATAATATAAGCAGTACTTTGAAAACTATAAATTGCTAAACAGTCCACGCCTCTCATTTATAGATAATAAAACTGAAGACATGAGAAATTGAGCGAGTTTTCCTAGTGAAAAGACTAATTAGTGGAATACCTGAGGCTGAGTCCAATTGAACAGGGGCTCAGAATCTAGCAAAGTGATTCAGATTGCCCTAAAATGGGATTTATAGAGTTAAAAGGGGCCTTAACTAGGTCCCATTTAACTAGGACCCTTCATTTTAATGATGAACCTGAGGCCAAGGGAAGTTACTTACAAGTAAATAGAAGAGCCAGGAATCAAACAGAGGTCATTTGACCCCAAATCCAACATTTGTCTACACCATGCAGGACTACCTCTATGACTAAAAAGCCTTTGTTCTCAATTGGAAAGCTCTATGGGCCCATAGATAAGCTCTATGTTGTGGGAATATAGCTGCAGCTTTACACAGGATGGGCAAGGAGGAAACAGAAAAATAGGGATTATAGTAGTTGGCTCACATTAAGATGAAAACAAAGGCTGGGAAAAGAACTGAGGGGAAGAAAGGAGGAAACCTTGCAGTTAATCAAAAGCAGGAGTTCGGGAGAGCAGCTAATCCCAGTACCCTCTGACTTGGGCAAGATAGTCTCTAGTATAGTATTAGGTTCTGATTAGTCAACCAATGAATCATTTAAGTGGTGGCATTATTCAGATGTGTACTGATGATTCCCATTAGACTGGAACCACTTACCATATTTTATATAATATTTTTAATTTCAGTACATGTGACTATTTCACTGGATACAGTATCTGAGACTTAACTAACAAAATACGCATAATAATAAGAAAAAAATCGTCCCTGCTCTCTAGAAACTTACAGTCAAATGGAGGGAGATAAAACAAAAAAAAGAGACAGGAAAAGAGGCAGAGGAATCTTGTTCTGCAGAGTTGAAACCAGGGAGAGCAACAGATGCAGAGTGGAGTGTATCATTTCATACATACAATACACATAATTTCTCTAAATGCCTCATATTCTTTGTTCCTTGGGTTCAAGAATATTCCATTACACTCATCATGAACCATAATTTAGCCCTTCTGTGATTTATGGGCACCTGCTTTTTTTTAGGTGCCTTTTTTTCCTTCTCTCACATGGTACTGCATCTGTTGCTCTCCCTATTTTCAACTCCACAGAACAAGATGCCCCTGCCCCTTTTCCTGTCTCTTTTTGTGTTTTATCTCCTTCCGTTTGACTGCAAGTTTCTGGAGAGCAGGGACTATTTTTTTTCTTATTATTATTAATTATGTCCACAGTACTTAGCACAGTGTCTGACATGTGATAGTTACTTAATGTTTATCAGATTGGACTGGACGTCAAAGAAAATAGAACCCAGAGAGCAATGGGCACAACTGCAATAATGTAAATAAAAGCCATTAAACACAGGCTAATTGCAATAAAAAAAATCTTGGCTCCAGAATATGGATGAAGAAACACACTTGCTTCCTCATAGAAGACTATGCAGTGTTTCATACACTGTCAGAGGAGGTCATTTTGTTGGTCAGTTCTGCCTTAACGTTTTTATTAGTTACAAGAGAAGTTTCCATTGAAAGAGGGGAAGCATATTGAGAAATAATTAATACATAAAAAACAAAATGCAGCAATAAAAAATTTTCAAAATAAAAATAATTCACTGCCTAGGGAATGAAACCAGTTCAAGAAATTCTGGGCATAGTCAGTCACGTAATATTTAATCACCTACTGTGTGCCAGACACATAATTCCAGAGCAACTACCTAGAAAATTCCTTGTTTCCTCCATGATAAAAGGTTGGAGGTAGCCTCCACATCCTAGGGACAAAGCAAGATGGCACCAAGAACGAAAGTCAGATTTAGGCATTAAACTGAACCAAGCTGGATTCTACAAGCAAGCTATGTACCTGTGACTTGCTATAGTGCCTGAATCTTGAGATTTCTCCCTAATGCAGTAAAGATCTTGCACTCTAGGTGGTGGGATGAGTGTGACTGATTTGAGTAACATTTCCAAAGAGCAATGGATGAGTGATTAGAACACAGCCTAAATACCTGGGTAATGGGAGTGGATAAAATCAGCAACCCTAGAAGGTTACTTTGGGGGGGGGGGGACCATTAGAGTTCTGCCACTGAAACTGTTCAATTTAACTACTATATATCTTGGAGGATGCAGCATAGAGTTTTTTCTAGAGATAATACTCAGAATCAACGAACATTTTTAAGTACCTACAAAGTATCAGGCCCTGTGCTAAGCGCTAGGGATGCAAATATGAAAAAGACAGTCCCTGCCCTCAAGAAGATTACAGTCTAAGGTAGGAAGACAAAACACGAGAGAGGGAAAATAGGGAGAAGAGAGGTGACATGGCATGAGGGCATGATGGAGAAGTTAAAATAAAAATTCCTAAATAAGTATAGCCAGGGAAGCCAAAATGAGGGCAGCTAGGTGGGAAACGAAATGTCACGAGGCGTTGGAGTCCACTGACCAATAGGGGGAGCTCCAGGTACTAAGGAGGTGAGAGTACCAAGGCTGACTGGATTTTACAAGGAAAAGCAGAAATCGATCCAAAAATGAGTCCAGTTGGGTAGGAAATGAGGCGATGTCTGAGGACTTGTCTGTTCTGTCTCCCCTCCTTAAATGGAGTGTGAGGAGTTTATGTTGATCTGTGGTTTCTTCTGATTGGCTAAAAAAAAAACTGGACATGGACCAGTGTGGGAATTTGCTTTGTTTGACTGCATATTTGTTACAAAGGTTTTCTTTTCTTTTTTTTTGTTGGGGATGAGGGGAGACTGAAGTTAGGGACAGAGCTGCAAAAGAAAGGAAAGGTCATTGAAGTATTTTTTAAACACACAGAAGAGAACACAAGGGATCACAGCTAAGCACAACGGCTTTCAAAGTTGAACATCAGATTTTTTACTTATCTCAAAAGAAAGCCAGAGCAAATGGAGATCTGTCATTGTGGGTACAGCCTTCCTCTGCTCTACTGTGTATATGAATATGCTCTTTTTATTTGGTGTTTGTCAAGACCAAGACAAAAAAAGTTCTAAAAAAGTAACTTTTAAAATGGACTTCCCAGTGTAGACAAGAACGTCCTGCTCAAGAGCTCCTGCATGGCTGGCCAGCAGTAGGCTTCTTTAGCAGTCGACATACTGGAGTAAAAGACCCCACCGTCAGGTCACTTTGTGCTTAAAGAACTAGAGTGAGGCATGAAACTGCAGGTCTGAAATCAATGCAAAGTGTTCCACAGACCCACAAAGGGCCTTTGCCTTCCCAGGAATACAGGGAAGGTTAATGGACTACTTGAGATATTTTTATCTTTTCAGTATGTCAGTGCATGCCTGAGTTCTTTGGGTGATGGAGGAAATGAAACGTCCTATTTCCAAGGCCCTTATTGTACAATGAGCGCCTTTCCTAGAGTTACCTTTAGGTGGCACAGCAGAGAAAATAGTGAAGCTAAGGAATCAGGAAGACCTAAATTTGAATCCTGCCCTAAACACTTACTAGCTGTGTGACCCTGGGTCAATCACTTAACCTTGGTGTGCCTCAGTTTCCTCCTCTGTAAAACAAGGATAATAACAACACTTATGTACTAGGGCTGTGGTAAGGATCAAATAATATAATATGTAAAGCACTTTGCAAACCTTAAAGTGCTATATACATACGAGCTATTATTTTGAGGAGATTCTAGAAATAACATGGGGCAGAAGGTGGTGAAATGGATGGAGTGCCAGACCTGGAGTCCGGAAGATGCGTTCAAATCTCACCTACAACACTTTCTAGCTGAATGACCCTGGGCAAATCACATAACCCCTCTTTGTCTCAGTTTCCTCACCTGGAAAATGAACTGGATAAAGAAATGGCAAACCACTCTAGTACCCTTGCTAAGGAAACCCCAAATGAGCTCAAGAAGAGTTGGACACTACCGAAATGACCAAACAAGGTATGACCCAGAACTAAATTTTGTTTTAGAGATTTCCCTGGAGTTGAGCCAAAAATCCTGGCATTAAGATCCCCAAAAAATATAGATGTAAGCCTAGAGTCACTGACTAGAACATCCTGGATCACAGGGTAGTCAGTCATCAGGGTTTTGTATTGAGCACTGGACTTGAAATCAAAAACACCTGAGTCCTAACCCTGCCTCAGATATTTACTAAATGTCTAACACTGGGCAAATGACTCAATTTCCTCATCTGTAAAATGGTGATAATAGCACCTACCTTACAGGGGTGTTGTGAAGTTCAAACACTATTTGTTGCAATTTCTACTTTCACAACATCTCTCACACCCAATCTTTTCTCACCAATTACATGCCACTAAGTAGCATTTGTTTTCTTACTCTCCCATTTCTAGCTCCCACCTTGAGAAGAAAAGGAAGGAGGAAGGAGGAGAAGAGGAAGAAGAAAAGAAAGAGGAAGAAGGCCTTTATAATATGCAGTCAAACAAAGCAATGTCCTACACATGGACCATGTGTTTATCTGCATCTCTAGTCCTCCGTCAGGAGGTAGGTGGTCCTCTGGAATCATGGATTGCCATTGCATTGATAAGAGTTGACAGGAGAATTTTTTCCCAAAAGTACTGCAAAGATTCTTTTTCCCCCAATTAGCTGTTAACTGTTTCCCGTCTAGTTTTAACTGCGTTGGTTTTGCTTGTGAAAAAAATGTTTTATTCTGTATAATGAAAATTGTCCATTTGATCTTTGGTTATTGGGATCCTCCCCATCCCTAGTTTGATCATGAGCTCTACCCCTATGTATAGTTGTGAAAACTCATTTTGCACTCAGGTGCATCTCACCCTTGGGATTCTAGGGGATATCCTAAGGACTTTTAGGGATTTTTCTTCTCTAATGCCACTTGGTCAAGCCCTCACTGGTTATGTTCCCCAGCCCTCTTAGCCAACAGTGATTAACACACCAGTTCCCTTTAACCACTCAACATCAATTAGCTTTCACAAAGGGATATTTACTTCAAAGATATAGCAAGAATAAAAGGATAAAGATTTCCCACTACAGCATGGGAACACAATCTCCCAGATCCCATCTCAATAACTGAGGGCAGTGAGCATGACACTCTTGGCACAATTTTTTCATATACCATTGATCCCACCAAGTTCACATGCAGAAGAGTGCTCATCTTGGCCACCATAGGCTGGATCCCGCAGCTCACTTACTGCTCCATGGGGCATCAACGCCGAGCTGATTGAAAAATCCAGGTGCTGCCTGGCTCTGAAACTGGCAGGGTTGGACTTCAATCCTTTCACCTAAAAAGGAAAAAAAGAACCACCAGAGACAGACAAGGATGGAAGCCTCAGGGCTCTCTGAGCCACTCCCATCAGACACCATCACAACTCCCAGAGGGAGGCTCCCTGGCCTCATCCACAGGTGGAGAGGCCATCCCAAGCACTCTCAGCACATGCCTGTCCCTGTTCCATTTTACATTCCTCTAATTTATAACCTTTTATCTCTCAAGACACAAGTACAATGGAAGCTTATCTTGGAATGTGGTGGGAGATGTGGATCCTTATCCAATCCACTATTCTACTTTCCAACTTTCCCAGGATTTTTGTTGGAATGGTGAGTCCGAGGTAAGGACTGGAGACCTAAATACAAAAGCCAGCATAGGAGGAGTCAAAGTCCCCTCATTCAAGCTTGATAGTAGGGACAGGGAAGTTACTATAACCTAGTCAAGTAAACATACTTCTGCTGACTATTAGGCAATCTACACAGGTCTCATTTTGATCCTGAGTTACTAGACAACCTGAGTCAGCCCTGGCCTTCTACAGAGTGATCCCCTTGCTCTTTGGAAAATACCTACAGAAAACCATCTAACCCTATCTTTTGTTCATTTCAATTCTGCTTTTAAAAATGCAATTTTGGGGCAGCTTGGTGGCACAGTGAATAGAGAACAGACCCTGGAGTCAAGAGGACCTGAGTTCAAATCTGGCCTCAGACACTTAACACTTACTAGCCATGTGACTTTGGGCAAGTCACTTAACCCCAATTGCCCTGCCTTCCCTCCCCCCCCCCCCAAAAAAGAAGAAAAATGTTATCTGATTATATGAGAAGTCCTTTCAGAGCCTTTCAGAGTTGGGAAAGAGATTAAACCCTCAGTGGGATGGGCACTGCATCACGAGTTTCCTTTAGAATTACATAAAAAGAAAGCCTGGGAAAACATCACACGTACACCAGCAGCATAAGCAGTACGCTTCAACTTACCCAGTCGCCTGATCCAATGGGGCAACTTAACTGGCCAGTTTCCTTTGCAGAGGCACATTAAGTGAGGCATGGGGAGGAGGCACAATGACCTAGTGGCTTACACACACAGAAGACTCAACAGCCACCTTCACCTTCATCTTCCTAGAGCTATTAATGAAATGCTGGTCCTAAGTAAAAATGAAGCTGTATTTCACAAAGCTTTTTGTGATGTTATTTTTAAGAAAAACAACTCATTTCTGTATGAGCAAGGGGTCTTGTTCACTGTCAGAAATTCCTGATATTAGTTTTTTGGGGTCTTGTCCAGGGTATATCACATAGGCAGCAAGGTGGCACAGGGAACAGAGCACTGGCTGTTGAGCCCAGGATGTTTCTGGACCCTGGACAGGTCATTTTCAACCTTCCTCAGCCTCAATAACAAAACCTACATCCCAGGTTTCTGGTGAGGGTAAACTAAAATCAGGTTATTTGTAGAGCCTTCATAAAAACTACTATTATTGTATCACTGCTGCTGTGCTATGGATACAAACGATTTTAGATTTTAAGAACCATGAAGACCCAAGGGACATCCAACTTACACTTTTCATCTCCCCTAAAACACCAGCTTACATGTTTGATATAGTCAGCTTTATTGATGTTCAGTGCCCTCAGAGAGCTGACCTTCTATTGGGAGGAGGAGTTAGGATGGGACGACAGTCTCAAAAGAAATGTGGAACAAAATTAATTCTGGGGTGGTGAGAACTAACCACTGTAGGGATCAGATCAAGTATCACAGAGAGGATACGCTGAGCCTCAAAAGAAGCTAGGGATTCTACAAGACAAAAGTTGATGACGGTCTACACTGTAGGCAAGGAAAATAGCCTGGAAAAAAATAAAGCAGAGGGAACTGAATGCTCTTAGGTAGAAACAGAAAATGGACCACTTTGGCTGGTACAAGGGGAGAAGAGTGACGTTACCTCCAGGGTGATTGTGCCTAAAGTTTCACCTTCCTGGGTTACATGACAGGGAAATATGTAACACCCACTTCACACCAATAAGAACTAACATTTATTAAAACTCCCATTATGTGGTAGGCACTGTGCTAAGTGGTTTACAAATATGATTTCATGTGATCCTCCCGACAACCCTCAGGGGAAGGTGCTATTACTTTATCCCCATTTTACAGCTGAGGAAAATTTGAGGGAAACAGGTTAAATGACCTGCCCTGTGTCAGGTGGCTAGGAAGGGCCTGGAGCTCAGATCTGCCCCACTCCAGGTCCAGCATTCTATCCCCGGAGGCACCTGGCTGCCCACATAAGCCTGCCATGAGATGCAGATGAGTAATGTGTGTGAGCCACTAAAAGACTATTCTATTATCGGCTAGGCTCAGATCCTTTCTTTAGCACAATTGTCACCCTAGGGGCAGCCAGGTAGCACAGCGAGTAGGAGTGCCGGCTCAGGTGTCAGGATGACCTGGGGATCGAATCCTGGGCTCAGACACTTAGCACCCACCCAGAAACACCTGGCCGTGTAACCTTGAGCAAGTTACTTAACCCCAATTGCTAAAAAAAAAAAAAATTGTCACCCTAAGTTTTAGACATTCCACCATTATTTTTGTATATAGTATATATAACCAAAATTTATCTATTCAATTAACTATCTGAACACGATTTTCTCCATCTGGGCCTGCACTACCTCTGCCATACCAGTATACCCCAGCTATTCCTTCCTGGGCTTCCTTCAGGCCCTTCCACACTGTTCTTTACCCCTTAAGCCACAAGGTACTGCTTTCCACACACAGTACTGGGGAGTTAGAACCATCCGTTTGCACAGGGCACAGGAGCTGTGAAGGCCGACTGTAAAACAAACCTTCACTATTCTCTGACTATACCTACCAGTTCATGTCACTTTCCCTTCATCTCCAAGTTCATATTTAGATGATTATTTATCTTCCTCAGCATTTCCTAATCTTTCTAATTCCTCGACACTTAGCTTTCCTGTGATATGCCGTATTTATAGAGATTTGTGGAAAAAAGAGCAGGGATAGGTGTGTTTATTGATAAGGTCCTAAGATGAGCTGAGCATGACTGTGGGACCAAGGAAAATGTGACTTTCTTGTCATAGTAAAAAATAAAACAGCTGCTCATGAATGGATAAAGGATGAAGCATGTAAATAAGTACTGCTTCAGATGGAATTATGAATACAAAGGATTTAAAAGCACAGGAAATAAAATAGAAACAGGAAAACAATGTGCATGATGACGACAATGAAAAGAATAAAACAAGGGCCTGTCCATGGACCCAACTCTTTATTTTGTTCACTACTGTTTAATGCCAAACTGTAGCTGAGATGAAAAAATTGTACAATCTCATTAAAAACGATAATAAGAGTCACAGAAACATAAACAGAAAATGCTACATACCAGTGCTCCTTGGACAGCCTGTATCAGAAATACTGAAACTGCAGGATTCAATAACAAGAAAAAAAATTCACTGGGAATGAAGGACTAACACCAGAGACAGGTTTTAAGAAAACAAGGGGCAAGATAGAGGGGCTAGACCAGGGACTTCAAGGATGAGAAAGTAGGCTGTGACCTTCTCTACCATTGTCTTAGCTGCCCAGGACACTAGGTCTTCTAAGTGAGTTGCCTAGAGCCAGTCTGCGTCCTGAACCCATGATGCCCTACTGTCTCTGAAGGCAGAAACCAAGAATAAACTTGACTCCTCGAAGTTTCCTACCCCTTTCAACATGCATTATCTCTGCCCTTTGCACCAGCACTGCACACTTCCGGCCTCTGTAAAATTTATGGAGTCAGGGCGGCTAGGTGGCACAGTGAATAGAGCACCTGCCCTGGAGTCAGGAGGACCTGAGTTCAAATCCAACCTCAGACACTTAACACTCACTAGCCGTGTGACCTTCGGGGCAAGTTGCTTAACCCACCCCAATTGCCCCCCCCAAAAGCAAAAAAACAAAAAAAAAATATTTATGGAGTCATTACCTTCCCCACCCCCTGCCTTACAATGTAAGCCATGAGGGAAAAAAAAAAAAGACGATTAGACATGAAACAAAATGAGAAAGGTTAAGTAGGAAACACTGGAGACAAAGGGCTCTAGGACTTAAATGTGAAAGGAAAGAAACTGGAATTTTAACTTGAAGGTGTGGTGGAATAACATGCTTATTATTTCATTAGGCTTCTGCCTCTGACTCCCTGCCAAGTCACAACACAAGAACTCCAATGGGCAGTATCGGGCAAGCCATTACCATTGGAAAAGGAAAGTAAAGGGAAAAAAGGTCAACCCTTATGGATTGTCTCTTGGAGGGCTTGAAATTAATGAAATTAAGTCCAGTCTATAACAAAGAAGTTAAGTTTATAAGGGATAAATTGAAGTGAATTCACAATATTCCATATGTATACACACAGTTCTTTAAAATACATAGTAGGATAAAAATAGAAATATAAAAGCATTTCCTTGGGTAGAAAAATTACAGTGGATGATTAAAAAATTGTGCTTTGTGAAATGTGATGGCATAAATGAATATACACATCACAGATATATTAAAAAAGAAAACTGTACAAACATTCACAGTACTATGAAGCTCTTACCCTCACAGTCATTGCTTAAGGCTAGAATGAAATACACATACTGATAATGCTCCCTTGTTCACTGTGTAGAAACCAAGACTAGCTTAAGACAGTCACAGCTGAGAAACACTTACCCATAGTAGTACTGCTCCGGCTCTTTGAAAAACTAAAACTTAGAAAATTACAAAAAGTGCCATCTAAAAAGTGACTGCCTCACAAAACAAATAATCGTCTTAGTTTTTACAAGTTCTACCCACAAAAAGCTTTCCAAACACTTTCAAATAAATAACTTATTATTAAAACCTATGCTACTAGTCTTACAAGTAAAACAATATACTTTTAGTGTTTGGTAATATGTTTTCCTCAACAAAATACCCCTGTACATAAGTAATCCTGAATCACTAGGAGTCAGACACTTAATCATCTCCCATAAGCATTCTTCTTAATTTTCCATACAAAATAAATATTTTAAAATTCTATATTTCAGATCAATTACAACCCATCTAGGTAAATCCTTATTTTCCACAAAGGAAAACAAATGGGTTATATATGTACAAGACTGCCTCACAGAGTAAGAACCAGCCTAAGCTGGTCCAAAGCCTCTGCACATAGTCCTAACTCCGTAAATCACAGTAGATCACATACACTCAGAGCTAGAAGCTACTACAGAGGTCATCTGGTCAAGGGTTTTAGGTATCCCTACTCAGGATAAGTCAGAGCACCCAGACTACTGAATAACAGCCAAGTTACCAAAAGGTAGACAATGTTCCCTTAGAGGATGCTCATTAAAATGCATTTTGTGTTCCTAACTCCTAAACATCACAAGGTCTAATGAATTCCAACAAAGGTTTTCCATCTCAGTTACAGAGTTTACATGTTAATGTTCTAATGCTCGAAGCAACCTTTACCACTGGAATAAATTTTACTTCTTGAGAGCAAGATACCCTGAAAATGCCAGTTAAGTCACAGTACCATGGCTAAAGAAAATCACTCAATGCCTTCCACAGCCAAGACTCAGGAGTTCCCATCTTAATCTCCATCCCCTTTCGACTCAAGGTGCTCCAAGGAAAGTCTCCTGAGGTCCTTCTGGATATCTGGGTAGTCTTCCAGGTCGTCGTATAGTGACCTCACGATGTCCAGCTTCCTGTAGTCCTCAGGCTTGACTAGGCAGCGAACAACCTGAAGACATCTCTCTTTCAGTGTATAAACTGCAAGGGAACAAAAACCTCAGTAACAACTCACTGTAGAGAATTCAGTTCACGTAGCATTGAGCTAGGTCAGAGGTGGGGAGCCTGAAGCCTTGAGGCCACATGTGGATCTCTAGGTCCTCCCGTGGGGCCCTCTGTCTAAATCTAAACCTCAGAAATTGAAGCTGCAGGCTCCCCATACCTGGGCCATGCTATTTAAATCTAGCCTACAAAATGATGGCCTCCTCTAAACTTGCCTTTAAATGGAATTTCTGCAAAGCAAATCAGTAATTCACAGATATGGCACTGCCCCATACCATACATTAATAGTTTGGCTGATAAACAGAAGAAAGAATGTGCATGAAGAAACTTTGCAGATAAAATTTAGAGACAGACTATAAGGAGAGTGAAGCAAAACGACCCCTCAGATAAATTGAGAGAACCGGTTTAAAGGCAAAAGTTAACTAAGGATGGCATTGGGGTGTCTCAGTTCATTTTAATCTATTTTTTAGAGTGTAAATGGATAAAACTCACAAAGTGGTGAATCAAACAACTAAACCCAAGAAGCCAATGAGATGACCAAGGGGGAATGTAGAAAGAAAAAAAAACAATAACCATTATTAGGCTTATACAAGAATATAAAAGAAAGAGGAAAAGGAGCATGCATAAAATTATTTCTAGCTCTTTCTGTAGTAGCAAAGGTCTGGAAACAAGGAAATAGCCCATCTGTTGGGAAGGGAAGGAGTAAGAATTTCTAGGGTAGCACCTACTATGTGCCAGGGCCCAGCACTCTATTCACCTAGCTCCCTAACCCTAAACCTGAACCCTAAATGACATATAAATGCAATAGATTACTATTGCTCACTAAGAAAAACCAGGGCAAACTTGTATGAACAGGTAGGATGGAGTTAGTGAAGCAGGCAGAACCAGACCAATTTATCCCAAAATAGTACAAAGTCACGAAGCCTTCATTCTAACTCATCTACATCTTGACAGAGGTCAGAACATGACCCACATTATCACAGTCAAAGTGAGAAATTATGTCATAAGGTAGGTTCTATTATCCTCATTTTGAAGGATATTGAAGAAAATAAGGTTGAAATTAAGTGACTTGCCCAGCATCACAAGCCAGGAAGTATCTGAGGCCGGAGTGAAGAAATGCTCATCTTCCTCACTCCTAATCCATAAATTCAACATGTAACTTTGAAATTTGTCCTACTTTCCCCCCATATCCTTTTTGGTATTCCTTTTTTTTTTTTTAAAGCAATTGGGGTTAAGTAACTTGCTCAAGGTTACATGGCCAGTTATTTTGTGTGGGCGTTAAGTATCTGAGGCCGGAACCGATCCCGGGTCTGGGTCTCTCGACTCCGGGCCGGCACTCTCACCTGGCTGCCCCTTTGGTATTCCTTTTGTTCAATTATCAAAAAGGATTTCCTTCCCACCCCCCACTTTTTTTAGGGAATGGTGTGAAATAATGAGAGAATGGAAGGTATTCAGGCATCTTAAAAAAAAAATCCGCTGTGAACAGAAAAACAAGCACAGGCAGGCCAGACAGTTTTGAAAGCTACAGGATAAAATTACATACTTAATAAGAAAAGCAAGCTGCAACATAACAGAGACTTGAAATTTCATATACAATCCTTTTTCATTTCTACTATGTTTGTGGAAATGTCCATTTTATTTGGCGTTAATGTTAAAATAGGAAGGAAGAGAAAGCCCTACTCCTCTGAGTCTTGGGAAATGCCTCTTGTTCTTAGCCAGACCAAGCTCAGGCCAGCAGTGATTCAGGCTATAGACTGGGACATAATTAATAAGCTGCAGACTTATAAATGTAATAAAAACAAATTTACTTAACAATCAGAGATTTAAAAGGATGAAAGTATTAAAATAGGCACTGTCCCCTTCTGCCTCTCCGTTCACCATGGCAACCACCCTGGGCCAGAAAGGGAGGGTCATAGGAATTTTGAAAAACTTCAGGTGCCCCAGTCCTAAAAGGCTGGGCTTCTAATGCCTCAGGCAACAAGGAAGCAATGTCAGGGGTTCAAGCGCAAGTGCCCCAGAATAGCTAAAGTCTGAAGACCAAGTCCTTGACTCATTAAGAGGAAAGCATCCACATCTACCTAATGCAGACTGGGCTCCCACCACACTAACTCAGTGGACAGTAATATGATGTTCCAGCAGAGGAGATCAAGCCAAGGAGACAATGTCAACAATGTCAAAAAACCAAAACCCCAGACATAAAAAGAATGTGAAGATAGAAAAACAGCAGTAGGAGGTAAGGAAATGAGAAGAACTGCATTTAAAAAATACTGTCCAGGAGTCTGGTGAAGAAAAAGAGAAAAGCTACAGGAAGCTACTTTGAGGGACAGAGTTCTTTGGGGTTTGTTTGTTTTTAAAGGCTAGGGGTTACGTGGGAGAGGTTAGGGTGGCAGCTTTAAATAAAGAAAAGTTCTATCTTACCTGGAAGTGTGATGTTGGCAAAAACAGGCTGTCCATTTTCATTGAGAGATGGCACAAATAACTCAGTTTGGTTAACAAGAAGTCCATCACCTGTATTTGCATCTCTGAATAACCAAAAATGACCTGTAGTAAAATAAGCAATTGCTGGTTAAGTCTGATTATGCCTAATTATGAAGTCATCAATTTATTTTTCCTCTCAACAATTTACTGGTGCAGGTGTCCCTGGGCTAGTCACTTAAACTCAGTGCCTTGAGATACTTTGAAAGGCTAACATTAAAGAAAAGAAGGTCCACCCTGAAAAGCTACTTCCCAGACCCAAGGTCACCAAACTAGCCAACAGCTGAGGAAGGAGAACCAAAGCCCAGACCTTCCTCTCTCATGGGTCTTCTTCCCTAGCCTCCTAGTCAACCACTACTGACCCAGAAAACAATTCCTAAAAAATTAGCAATCCTAAGTGTCTCCTCAGCAGGGCCACTCCAAATGAGAGGACAAACACTAACCTGGATTCCATGGAGCCCTAGTTTCAATCTTCCAACACTTCTGAAGTATTCTGAGAAATTCCCTTAACTTCTGAGCCCATTTCTTCCTCTGTAAAATGCGGGTAAATTATTTTTACACTACCCACCTCACTGGCTTGTTGTGAATAGAAAGCACTTTGTAAACATTAAATACCCCATTATGCCCATGCTGCACAAATTTATGTGTCAATAATACATAAATGAGAAGCTAACACTCTAATAAAGAATAGGAATATAAGGTATTTGAGCATTAGGCCTAAAGGAGAAAAAGACAATGGCTGATTCCTTTGAGGAATGTAGCACAAGAATAAAGGGGTCGAGGGGCGAATAGGTGGCACAGCTATTAGAGCACCAGCCCTGGAGTCAGGAGGACCTGAGTTCAAATCTGGCCTCAGACAACTTAACACTTACTAGCCCTGTGACCTTGGGCAAATCCCTTAACTCCAATTGCCTGCCTTCACCCCTCCAAAAAAAAAAAAAGAATAAAGAGACCAAAACCTAATACAAAAAAAGAAAACCAGCAATGTAAAGAAGTAGCCAAGTAAGAGGAAAATAACCAAGCTTAAGAAAGGAAGTTGGCAATCAAACAAAAGGGGGGGGGGGGGGGGAGATCAGTGCTAAAACAAAATACTATCCTGCCCTGTGGCTCTAAGTTTTGGTCACTGGCCTTTGCATTGAACAGTATGGTGCTGTCCCAATGCCTCCTTCCCAACCACTTACCCATGCCCAGATCCTCCATCCTAAGAAACCTTCACTTGACCTAGCACCCCATCGGGCTCTCCTCTTTTACTACCAAACTTCTACAAAAAGCTGCCTAGACTCCCTGCTTCCATTTCTCAGCCTCTTACAATCTGGCTGCTGCCTGCTGTCCTCAATCACCTCAAAATGCACTCTCCAAGTTTTCCAATAACACTACTGCCAAATGCATGTGCTATGAGCTCTCATCCCACTGGATCTCTCAGCAGCCTCTGACATGGCCCCCCACCCCCCACCTCCTCCTCCTAAACACTCTGCTCTCTGGGTTTTGTGACCCTGTTCTGCTCCGCCCCTTCGTCCTTTCCTTTGCTGGATCATCATTCGTATCCTTTTATCCAACGAGTTTATGCCAGGGCTCAGTCCTGGACTCCACTCTCCTCTGTATGGAGGGAGCTATAGGGCTAAACGAATGGAGCATCTGACCTGGAGTCTCCAGCTCCACATGTCCAACACCCAAGTCTTCCCCACAATTCCCCCCCCCCCCCCCCCCCAACTCCCCCCCCCCCCCGCCCCTTCACCACTTCCCCTGTTGGCATTAAGGGTATCACTAAGCAGTCCCGCAGGTCTGCCTCTCCTCCCTCGTGGCCCAATCCAACCAGCTGCCAGGCTTGCGGATTCTGCCTCCCCATGCCCCCTGCCCCCCTCACAGCCAGGTCACCCCTCACCTGCACTATGGCAAAAGCTCACGCCTCTCCCTGCCGCCCGTCCTTCCACTCGGGGATTCACCTTTCACCCCGCCGCTGCCAAACGGAGACTGCTCGAGGCGGCTCAGAGCGGGGGCCTCCGCACCCCCCACCCCCCACAGCGCCCTCCGTGCGCGCACACACCTGGCGGGCGGCTCTCCCGCTCACCTGCCCCCCTCCCAGCCTGAAAAGCTCGCCTCCTCAAGCGTCCCTCCTACGAGAGCCGCCTTCCCTTCGGGAATTACCCCGCGCCTCTTCTACGTGGGGTTTGTAACGTTCGGGTGCAGCGCACCCTCGTTAACGGGACAGCCCGGGAGGACCTCGGGGAACGGCAGCCCCGCCCCCCGCCCGCCCGCACCCAGGTAGCTGTTCATCCTGCGGCCGGTGCCCGGCAGCAGCATCTGGTAGGGCGTCGGCTGCCCCTCGAAGTCCACCCAGACGGGGAGCACTTGGCGGCACGTGCGGTTACAGAAGATCACGGACGACGGCTGCCGGGTGTTCACGGAACGCAGCCGGGGCGGCTCCGACGGCATCCTCGGGTCCCGCGTCACCAGCGAGGGTGGAGGCTGCGCACGAGCCACGCGTCTCCGCAGCCACTGGCTCCCGAGGCCGCTACTTCCTTACGGGAGCCCGGCGGCGACGTGCCCGACGTGGGGGCGGGGCCTACGCCCGGGAGGGAGGACGCCTGCGTACACGCGCGGGGGCGGGGCTAACGGAGCCTCGGAGAGGGCGGGGCCAGAGAGACGTAGAAGACCCTCGAGGTCGCCCAGAGTCCTAGGGCCTCTCTGCCTTTTCCCGGGGCCAGGTTTTGTGACTCACGTTCTAGTACAATTTAAGTGTCAATTCAAGTCAAAAAGCCTTTTTAGAAATAAGTGACACAAATAACCATCCCCACATGCTTAGCCTGCTTTAAAGTTTATCAGTAATAACGATAACGGATAAAACTAAGTACGTCCCTGTTAGCGCGTTAGTCCAAGCCGTTCTTGGAGGCTCCAGGTTGAAGCGCCATCCTGGACCTGTGCAGGTAGTCAACTAGCACTTTTAAGCCCTCTAGGGATACAAGGGGGGGGGGGGGGAGGGCCTGCTCCGAATAAACTCACGTTCTAACGGGGGAGCCATCAATCAGTAAACATTACCAAATGCCTGCTCCACGCCCGGCGTTGTGCCACGTTCTGGGGATACAGATAAAACCCGACAATCCCTTCTTCAGGGAGTTCACAGTCTAATAGAAAAAGACACAAGCAGGCAGCTGAAAGACTAGGCTGGGGAGGATCCCAGTTTCCTCATCCTAAACTGAAGTCCTTTTCTGCCTTTGATGAAGGGGCACTTCTGGATTTGCAGTCAAAGAACCTGAGCTTGAACCCCAGCTTTTTGTCCCTAAATTGCTCCCTTTCACTGAACCTCAGGGTCTTCTGTCAAATGAGATTAGACTAGATGCTCTCTAAGGGACCTATTGTATGATGTCAAGACATGCCCAAGGACAGACAGCTAGAAAGGGGCAGATTCAAACCAAGGACTTTTTGATTTGCATTCTTTTTCTCAGGTCACACAACCCTTTCCTGTTTTACTGCCTAACTCTGGTCAAGAGGGATTACAGAGAAGGGGAGGACAAAGAGGAATCCTGAAGCTAGTAGTCATTCTTCTTTCCTTATAGGGCTCCATTAAAAAAGAAAAAAAAACCCTAAATCACTTTTGGGGTTTGGGTGGGATTTGTTTGGTGCTCAACTTGTGATTTCATCAGTGGAGTGAATACTCCTTCCACCAAAAGATATATGTTATGGGGCTTTCCTGGGAATACCTAGATTGCCTAACATGGAGGCTCTTTGTGTCCTCTACCAGGTGGGGAGGGATAGTCTCCTTTGATTGATTTTGTAGCAGAAAGAATCAACCAAAGGTTGAATGAAACCCAGTTATAGATAGGTAGATAGATGGATAGATGGGTGCATATATGCAGCTAGATGGCTGAGTAGAGCAACAACGCAACAACAAAACAATGCATATATACACACCTACATGTATGTGGTGTATGTATATGTGTGTATGTATGATGGCGTGATGGGACCTAGATCTCTAAAAGGAAATTACCATATCTTTGAAAGCAACCCAGTCCCTGAATTTTCCCATACATTTCAGTAGCCTAGATCACTGGTGCCTCTACCCAAGGCATCTGGTCCACCCCAACCCACCTGGATCACTTAATTAGCTTACTGGATAGTTCCTTCACTATCTAACCTGATCCACCCCAGACTACATACTACTCCTTAATCCCATATAGATCCTTTCACTGTCCTTTTTGTATATAAGTTTCCGTCTCACTCCCAACTCCCATGAACTGGCAGGTTCACCAGGAACACTGCCTGTTCCTATTAGCATTATGATAAACCTTGACTGAAAGGTTTGAGTGCTTGAATTCTTTCCAGGCAAACCTGCCCAGTACCCTGAGATTTTGGGGTTTCCAGCAACCCCAAACTGCATCATTATATATAATATCAATCAATTTTAAAATTTATTAAGCTCCTACTACTGTGCTAAACGCTAGGGATACAAAAAGAGACAAAAGACAGTCCCTGCCCTCAAGGAGCTTACAATCTAATAGGGGGATAACATGCAAATACATACAAAGCAAGTTTTACATAGGATAAATTCCTATTTAATAATTAACAGAGGAAAGGCATTGGAACTAAGAAGGGTTAAGGAAGGCTTCCTGCAGAAGATGGGATTCTAGTTGAAATTTAAAGGAAGTCAGGAAGGGAAGAGCAGCGAAATGAGCATTCCAGCCATGAGGGACGATCAGAGAGAATGCCTGAAGCCAGAGATGGAGCGTCTTGTTTGTGGAATAGTCAGGAGGTCAGTGTCACCGGATCAGAGCACATGTTGGAGAGTAAGGTACAAGAAGACTGGAGAGGTTGGAGGGGCATAGTTATGAAGGGCTTTGAATACCAAATAGAACATTTTGTGTTTGCTCCTGGAAGCTAGAAAGAGCTACTGGAAGTTACTGAGTTAGGGGAGTGACATAGTCAGAACTGTGCTTTAGAAAAATCACTTTGGTGGCTGATTGGAGGATGGATTGGAGGAGGGAAGAGACTCAAGACAGGAAGACCCACCAGCAGCTATTGCAATAGTCTGGGTGTGAGATGATGAGAGTCTGCACCAGGGTAGGAGCAGTGTCAGAGGAGAGAAGGAATGAGAGGAGAGTCAGTGAGAGACATTGCTAAGGTGAAAACAATAGGCCTTTGAAACAGATTGGTGGGGGGGGGGTGAGAGGAGCTGAGGAAAACTGGGGGTCTGGGAGAGTGGTGTTACTCTCTACCATAATTGAGAAGGTAGGAGGTTTAAAAGGAAAGATAGTGAGTTCAATTCTGGAAGTGTTGAGTTTAAAATAAAACATGCAGTTTGAGATGTTTGAAAGGGAGTTGGTATCTTCCCAGTAAGGGTAGTTGACAAGGGAGGAAGGAAATGAATCTGGAATTCAAAGCTTTAAAATCAAATGTTTAAATATATATATATATATATATTACTATTAATATTATTTTACATGTAACTGGGAAATAAGATATACAGGCACTGGGGCATAGAGATCCACAGTGCCTTACTGGAAAATTGGAGGGGGGATGGGTAAAGATTTGGGAGAGAGCAGATTAGAGGAGGGGATATCCTGTGGGACTGCTATTTTGGGGTGGTGGGTAGGGGAAAAACGGGGAGAAAATTTGTAACTCAAAATCTTGCAGAAATGAATGATGTAAACTAGAAGTTAATAAAGCATTTGATAAAATAAAAAAAAAAGAAAGGGAGTTGGACATGTGAGATTGGAGGTCAGCAGAGAGGTTGGGGAAGGATAAGTAGATTTGAGAATCATCTGCATGGAGTGAACTAGTTCAAGACTTCACCCTTGTGATGTTATCGGTCCTCTTTCAGAATGAAGGATGAACAACAATAACAATTTTTGGTCACTTTTGTGAGATACTTCGGGGTTTGGGGTCTGGAATTATTTTTAATTTAAAATTCTATTGATTTTTTTCTCTTTTAAAAAGTTGGGACAATTTACTTTTTCCCTAAGTTTTCACTTATGATTTCTTGAAATATAGCTCTAAAAAAACAGGCTTTAAAAAAGCCTATTATGTTTCAAACAGAGCTATTAGACTATGCCTTTAAACCCAAATCATGCCAACTCTCATTGAATGGCCAATAATAACTCAAGCCTTTGTAGCTTGGATAGGTTAGATTTTGATGGCTTAGAAAGAGTGTTATTTTCTATTGTTTCTTTAGACAGTTTCTATTCTGGCCAGAAATTCTAAGGGTTTTCTTCTGCCAGACTGATAGTTTTGTGATGCTAAATCGAGCCATCTTTTGTCTCAGTTTTTTGTTTTGTTTGGTTTTTTTGCTTTTTGGAGGGGGGAAGGCAGAGCAGTTGGGGTTAAGTGACTTGTCCAAGGTCACATGGCTAGTATTAAGTGTCTGAGGTCGCATTTGAACTCAGGTCCTGCTGACTCCAGGGCCAGTGCTCTATTCACTGCACCACCTAACCTCCCTTTTTGTCTCAGTTTTTAGGAGGCATTTAATCACTGAAAGGGTATTGTCTTAGACAGACTGAGACCTGGGAAAGACCTAATTTAGAAAGACCACGGTCACCCATTGCATCCTGGGCCATTGCCATTTGGCTTGACTTTTTTTCTTGCCATTGAACATATGACTAAAACATGGAGTACAGTATTAGTTTTTTTTTCCTAGTGGAGAGAATGAGGCTGATGACTTTGTGTATCTCTGCTTCATTTAATTCCAATTCACTGGCAAAATCACTGGTCCTCTTTGAGAATGAAGGATGAACAACAGCAACCATAGAGAGAGAAGAGGGCCCAGGACAGACTCCTGTGCAACATCTATGGTTAGAGGGTGTAATCTGAAGGAGAATACAGCAAAGGTTACAGAGAAGGAGCAATCAGAGAAGTAGAAGGAAATCCAGGAGAGAAGGGTGTCCCAAGTTTCTCCCTTGAATTAGTTCCATCTCTTTAAAATCACAATTCTTCTATGATGCTAAATGTCTGAGTCATGGCATACCATAATCTCTGAGGAACTGAAATTGTATCTTCCCTAAAAGGCAATAGAGTGGTTCATGGTGGGCATAAGTAGGCATATCACAACAAAGATTGTGCAGAAATTATATAAAATATATTATCAGAGAGTTGTATAATGGGAAGAGGAGATGGACTGGCCATCTCCTTCCATCCTTCCATCCAGGAAGGATGCTTGCATGCTGTCCTTGTTTAGACTATACTAGTTGTTTGGTACACAGTAAAAGCATAATAAATACTTTATCTATCTAGACATATCTCTAAGTTAGAAATGATTTGTGTACTATATTAACTTTTTTAAAATTTTCTATAAAATATAGAGTATGTATTAATTTTTTTCATTCATAAATTAAATAGCAAAGACTTTAATTAGGACAGAATAGAAAAGTAAAATAGAAATGGGAAATCCTATTTACAAAATAAGGGTATATTCTTCCATAGGTTCCCATTCCACTGATAGCTGAAAGGACTCTTGAAATTTGCTTTCCTAGGATTGAAACCTGGCTGAAAAGTATCCTAGAAAGATAAGTAGGACTCTCTACCTTATTCTGCCTCTAAAGCTACTCCCTCCACAGACTGGCTCCTGCAGCGACCTTCAACTATATTTCTCTATCTGTTGGAATGTCTTCAGTTAACTAAGGTTTCTTCTCTGAAGAAAGTTATTGCCCCACCCCCCTTCCTTTTTAGCCTAGACATGCCTCTGGCTAATGAACCCATCTCTACTCTTTTATTCCTCACCTTAGCTGCAGTTTTTCAGTTCCCTCAGTCACAGGAGGATCAATTGCTTCTATCTCATTTCCTTGGATCATCAGCTTTCAAGGGTTCAATTATCATATCTATGCAGATGATTCCCAGATTTACCTATCTAGCCCTAGTCTCTCTCAAGAGCTCCAATCAATCCCACATCCATCAGCAATTTGATGAGGATGACATCTAGACACTAGAGGTCACTTGACATCTTGAACTGGATGAGCCATAGATTGGCATCTCAAATTCAACATGTCCAAAATAAAATCCACTCTCTTCTTGCCCGCCTCAGTCATTCCAGCTTCCCTGTTACTGACAAAGGCACTATGAGTCTTTCTGTTACACTCTGAGGGTATTTTTGTTCAGATGAAGATATGACTTGATTTTTGTTGAGGCCTCCTCCAACTTGGATATTCTGTGACTTCCACAGACTCAACATTTCAGATGATCTAGGTTGGGAATTCTTAACCTTTTTTTGTGTCATGGACTTCTGAGACCATGTGAGAATTGATTAAAACATGTTTCCACAGAAATTATGTAATACATGACTCAAGAAATCTAAGGATCGGGCCGCTAGTTGGCACAGTGAATAGAGTACAGGCCCTGGAATCAGGAGGACCTGAGTTCAAATCCAGCCTCAGACACTTAACACTTAATAGCTGTGTGAACTTGGGCAAGTCACTGAATCCCAATTGCCCTACCTTCCCCTCCAAAAAGGCAAAAAAAAAAAAAAATAAAGGAAGAAAGAAAGAAATCTAAGGATCCACACACACCAGAAAGTCTTTTGATTTGCAGCAAATAAGGAAAATAAATTGATTGTGAAGAAAGCAGTGGGGGTGTGGATTAAACATTTTCACTCATCAGGCTAGTCAGCATACCTAAGAGAATTTCTCAGCCTGTGGCTGTTAAGGATGAGACATTTAAACAGGGACATTATCAACATAGATTAGTACCAATTTATCTTTTAGCAGAAGAGGGAAATTGAGAGACATAATGGAGAAATTTGTTTCCATAAATTCAGAATAATCAGCAGAATGGGATACATAATGATGTAGTTTCTCTCACAATAAGACAATGGGCAAAGCAGGATCCAACTGGTTTTATCCCTGTTTTGAGGCTAGAAATCCAATAAGTAGAGTAAAAGCTAAGTCTTGCTTGGAATACTCATATATAATAAGGTCATGAATATTAACTTCTCCTCTGGGAGGATTAAAGATTCATTTTAATGGTCATACAATGCATGTAAGTAGGAAGGGGTACATATCAAGGGAAACTGTGTAATAGATTGGGAAGTTGTACACTCTGTACTACCCAGGGAGAAAAGGGAGGAACTTTGCAGTCAGGCATAGTTATTTTGGCTTGTTTTTCTTTCTATAGGGTATGTCTATTTTGTGAGACACCTCTAGGTCCTCAAATGTGGCCCTTTGACTGAAGTTTGCATTAAAAGGGCCCCACATGATGACCTAGAGGGCCACATGTGGCCTCGAGGCCACAGGTTGCCCAACTCTGGCTTAGACAATCTGGTAAAGACTATGAAGCCTTTTCCCAAAATATTTTAAAATAGAAAGGATTACAAAGGAAACCAAAGATTAGTGAAAATAAAGAAGTAATTTTTTTCCCCATTTAAGTATGTAGATCCCCTGAAATGTATCAATGGAACCTTTGCAGTCCATGGACCCCAGGTTAAAAACCCTATCTAACCCAACATCTCATGCATTCCCACCCCATTTTACATGTGAAGAAAGGGAAAACTTCAAATGCACTTCACAGTGAAAGTCAGTCAAGGTTGCAGCCCCATTTTGTTCAATTCATTAACATTTGTAAAGTACCTACTAAGTGCTGAGCAAAGTAGACACAAAAAGACAAGTTATCTAATGTAGGCCAACTCTTCCAGCCCAGAGAGAGGGAAGAGGTGAAGCCCTGACATACATACCCACTAAGCTTAAGCAGAAATAGCTCTAGGTCAGATTTGCAAATGCTAAAAGGTTTTAGATCTAAGTCTCTTCAGCAACCTTCAGTATCTGCCTTGACCCATTTTAAATTTTCTCCAGTCCAGTCCAGGAAGTTTTTGAGTAAACACGTGACAGATGTCATCTTTTCACCACAAACCACAGAGAGGAAAGGGTCCAGTTTTAAGATAAGGAAGAACTTACTGAGCATGTTTGCTCAAGGAAAACCTTATTTAGCACACACACACACACACACACACACACACACAACTAATGCACTTGTATCCCTGATGCCTGGTGAAAATGATCAGTCAACCCTGCATGTACATATTAAGCACAGTCTTTGAACCAAGCATTATGCTATGTGCTGTAGGGAAAACATGAGATGTACAAGCCATAAAGGCTACACCCATAAGGAGTTTTCAGTCTAATGATGTAAGAGCAAGAAATATGAATGATGGTAGGAGTTTAGGAAGTAGAGACATGGAAGAGGGAGAGTGAGTCAAGAGAGCTAAAGGTTAGTGAGTATTAACAAAAGGGAGTCTCTCAAAATCCTCAAGCCAAATGCCCTTCCCTTCCCATAATCCAGTTTGGTTTAAGCCAGTAGTAGATATAGGTCATCGATGGTCCAGAGGCTCCCTTCCCAGAGGCCAGATGGTCCATAGTCATCCTGGAGGTTTCAGATCTGTTTCAGGATATGCTCCAACGTCCATCAGGGTCAGGTCACTGGTACTGACCTACCTTTCTAGAGTAAGAAATAAAATCCTATCATTCACCCCCAGTAGCTTCCTTCCATGGATGCACTGAATTTTCCCATACATTTCTATAGCCTAGATCACTGCTACTTCTGCCCAAGGCATCTGGCTCACCCCAGACTATTTACCACTCCTTGATACCATCCAGATCTTTTTTTGTAGATAAATAGAAATCTCATGGCCATTATGCAGATTCACTTGGAAATTTGCCCACCCCATTGGCTTTACAATACTGCAGTTTTACTAGGAATCTTAATCTATTGATGTTGTAATAAACCCTGATACTTTAAAGGAAAGACGACTTAAGTGGTTGAATTCTTTCCAGACAGACCCCTCTGTACCCTTACATTTCAAGGTTCCCTGCAACCCAAATCACAACTCCTAGAACACAGTTGAAACTTTGTTGAATTTTTATTTTAATTTTTTGTTCTTTTGGAGGGCAATTGGGGTTAAGTGACTTGCCCAAGGTCACACGGCTAGTTTTTGTGTTAAGTGTCTGAGTCCGAATTTGAACTCAGGTCCTCCTGACTTCAGGGCCAGTGCCTTATTCACTGTGCCACCTAGCGCCCGTTTGTTGACTCTGTTGAATACCTTTGGGGCTAAGAAAATGTAAGATCAGCACATCAGGCAGTATACTAACCTGGAAGTATTAGGAAAAGTCCTATCTAGTCCTCTTTCATTCATGACTCACAGAATTACTTTAGGCAAATCACATCACGTATATTCTCCAATAATCAAGGTCATTGTAGACAGGGGGTTAAGCTGTAGGGGGATTTTCTCTAGTTCATAGTTGCTTTAGATTTCACAGCTTACTTAGTGCCTTAGAGCTATTGAAAGCTCACAATTTCATGAGGTAAGTAGGTCTAAGAATTATCCATTCAGACAGGACAGCCAAAGAAAGAGAAAGTGAAAAAAGGTTAAGTGTCTTGGCCAATGTCACAAGACAGCAATGGAGGAACCTGGATCTTCTGACTACACAAAAATGCCTCTTTTTTACCTACAAAGTCAGAGGAGCTAAATGTAAAATTGTGGGAAATTTTTTATAGTTCCTTTAAGAGAAACTATTAAAACTTACTTTGTATTTTTATTTCTGTATGTCTGCACCCACTCTTTTTAGGACCTGGGTGAAAGGTGGAAACATAGTAACTAAACACCTGTTTGACTGAGTAAAAGGACACCCTCCACAAAAAAAACAAACAAGGGAAAAGTAGGTGAAATTGAGGCAGATTGTGGGGCACCCCAAAGCAGGAATGATGGTGGCAAAGATTTCTGTATTCAGCTACTGATCCAAATGGGTGACAATGAATGTAAGAAGAACTCTGTGTGAATACATCTGATAGTAAGAGATGGAAGGAGAGGAGTGAATAAAAGATAGCAGTAATGCATGGGAATGAATGGGCTAGTGGTTAGTAAATGTCACAGATTTGTAGAGGGTCAGAGTAAGAGACTCAAGAAGGGGTGATTTGGAAAAATCAAGGAGATACCTAACCCAGCACCTAGCATTGTGCCTGGTACACAGCAGCTTAAAAAATACATGAAGATGGGGAGGGTAGGTGGTGCGGTGAATAGAGCACCAGCCCCAGAGTTCAGGAGGACCTGAGTTCAAATGCAGCCTCAAACACTTAACACTTAAATAGCCATGTGACCTTGGGCAAGTCACTTAACCCCAACTGCCCTCCAAAAAGCAAAAAAAAAATAAAAATACCTGTAGACTGGTATTCCAGGATAAACAACCCTGAGACAGAACTAAGGGGAACCCTTGATACCTTAAAAGTATCCCTGTATACAGGTGTTAGAAAACAGGGACAAGTTAAGGTGAAATTCAGGGAAGTTTAGAGAAAGGATAGGCCAAGGAATACTGCCTTAAAGGAAAATCTTCATACAATAGACTGGGGACCACAGCCCTTTGGGGAACACACCCTACCCAATTACAAAAGCTCTTGACTGAACATGTCAGAATGAGAAACCTGTTTAACTTGGTTTGGGATTCATAATTGTTAAGGTTGTCTAAGTAAATAAATGGACATTCTGGTTTACAAATCAAAGATTAGCCAGTGTGGGCTAGTGACTCACAGTATAATAAACTAGGCCTGTAGTGGTTTCACTGATATGCAGCAACACTGAGAGGTCTGACCTCTCCCAAAAAACAACCAGCCTTATCCATGAAACATTTGAATAGATTTGGAAAAAAATTTATTTCAATAAAGCATTTGGAGATTCTTGGAAGTGCAAGATGTAAAGAAAGCATAGACCTCTCACCTATATTAAGAAATATAGCACTGGGGGGCGGGGGGGGAGCCAAGATGATGGCATAGAAGCAGGAAAACTCTATGAGCTCCCCCCATAACCACCTCAAATACCTATAAAATATGACTCTAAACAAATGTTAGAGCTACAGAACCCACAAAGTGACAGAGAGAAACAAATATCCTGCTGAAGACAGCCTGGCAGGCAGACAGGAAGAGTCCATTGCAGCATGCTGGGAGCCCAGCCCAGCCCTGTGTGAGGCCAAGGCTTTAGCCACAGGGCGGCCCTGACCAGCAGCGGCTGGAACTGACTTCTGGAGAGTGAATCACCAGCAGCTGTAGCGGTTTCCAGAAATATCAACCCATAAATGCCAAAGACAAAGAAAAAGGTCAGTGTGGAACTCTGTTGGAACTGGGGGGGATGGAGCATGGTCCAGCCTCTGCCCCCAGAGAGAGAAGCAGCAGATGTTCCAACCATGCAGCCACCTCCACATGGCTGCTTCAGAGCTGCTGGTCCATAGATTGTAGGGGGACCAAGAGATCATTCAGAGGGTAATCACTCTTGCCTCAAACTGTCTGGATATGGATTGAGGTCTTGGGTGGAGGTCCTGAGGTGTGTGACCAGTGGGCCAGAGCTTGTGGGGGCAGCAGAGAAGGCAACTAATAGCTCCAGTAACTGCAAAAACCCCAGAGATTTGGGACAAAGATCTCCTCTCTGGAAGCAGAGTTCTACTGTGGCAAAGAGCTCAAAAGTCAAGTAATTGAGTGGCAACATGATCAAACAAAGGAAGCAAAGCAAACACAGCAATCCAATTTTAGATTCCTTTTTTGGGGACAAAAAGGATCAAAGCATGGAACAGCAGGAAGACAATGAAGTCAGAACTCTTGCACCAAAAGCTTCCAAGAAAAACATGAACTGGTTACAGGCCATGGAGGAGCTTAAGAAGGATTTTGAAAATCAAATAAGAGAAGTGAAGGAAAACTTGGGAAGAAACATGAGAATGATACAAGAAAATCATGAAGAGAGTCAACAACCTGACTGAAGAAAATAATACCTTAAAAAATAGATTAACTCAAATGGCAAAAGGGGCCCAAAAAGCCAATGAGGAAAAGAATGTCTTAAAAAGCTGAATTTGCTAGATGGAAAAAGAATTTCAAAAGCTCACTGAAGAGAATAATTCCTTCAGAATTAGATTGGAGCAATTTGAAGCTAATGACTACATGAGAAATCATGACACTATTAAACAGATCCAAACAAATGAAAAAATAGAAGGTAATGTAAAATATCTCATTGGAAAAACCACTGATCTGGAAAATAGATCCAAGAGAGATAATATTATAACCAGGTTCCAGAGTTCCCAGATCAAAGAGAAAATATTACAAGCAGCCAGGAAGAAACAATTTGAATATTGTGGAAACACAATCAGGATAACACAAGCTCTAGCAGTTTCTACATTAAGGGATCAAAGGGCTTGGAATATGATATTCCAGAGGTCAAAGGAGCTAGGATTAAAACTAAGAATCACCTACCCAGCAAAACTGAGTATAATGTTTTTGGGGAAAATATAGTCATTCAATGAAATAGAGGACTTTCAAGCATTCTTGATGAAAAAACCAGAGTTGAAAAGAAAATTTGACATTTAAATACAAGAAGCAAGAGAAGCATGAGAAAGTAAACAGAGAAATCGTAAGGAACTTATTAAAGTTGAACTATTTATATGCCTACATGGAAAAACGATAATTATAACTTATGAAACTTTTCTCAGTATGAGGATAGTTGAAGGGAATATAAATGTGTATATATATACATGTCTATATAGGAGGACATATGGGTGTATGAATACATATGTGAGTGTGTGTATATATGTGTACAGGTATACATAGACAGAGGCCACAGGATCAATTGAATAGGAAGGGATAATATTTAAAAAAATTTTTTTTTAAAGCAATCGGGGTTAAGTAACTTGCTCAAGGTTACACGGACAGTTATTTCTGGGTGTGGTGCTAAGTATCTGAGCCCAGATTCAATCCCCAGGTCATCTCAACTCTGGGGCCAGTGCTCTTACTTGCAGAGCCACCTGGCCACCCCTAAGCAATTGGGTCTAAGTAATTTGTTCAAGGTTACATGGCCAGGTGTTTCTGGGTGGATGCTAAGTGTCTGAGCCTGGGATTCGATCCCCAAGTCATCCTGACACTGGGGCCGGTGCTCTTACTCATTGTGCTACCTGGACTGCCCCTAAAAAATAACATTAAAAGGTGAGAGAGGAATATAATGAGAGGAGATAGGGAGAGACAAAATAGGGTAAATTATCTCATATAAAAGAAGCAAGGGAAAATTGTTACAATGGAGGGGAAGAACAGGAAGGCAAGAGGGAATGGGGTCAATCTTACTCTCATTGAATTTGGCTTAAGGAGGTAATAACATACACACTAAATTGGGTATCTTACCCTACAGGAAAGTAGGGGGAAAGTGGATAAGAGGGGGGATGATAGACGGGAGGGCAGATGGGGGGGAGGGTAGTTAGAAACACACTTTTGAAAAGGGACAGGGTCAAAGTAGAAAATAGAACAAGTGGCGGGTGGGATAGAAAGGAGGGAAATATAGTCAGCCTTTCACAATATATCCACTATGGAAATGTTTCGCGTAACTACACATATACAACCTATATTGAATTGCTTATCTTCCTAATAAGGGTGGGTGATGAGGGAAGAAGAGAAAGAATCTGGAATTCAAAGTTTTAAAATCAAATGTTTAAAATATATATATTTTACATGCAACTGGGATATAAGATATACAGGCACTGGAGTTTGGAGATCCATCTTGACCTACTGGAAAGTTTGGGGGGGATGGGGTAGGATATAGGAGAGAGCAGATTGGGGCAGGGGGTATTCAGTGGGATCAATGTTTTGGGGTGGTGGGTAGGAGAAAGACGGGGAGAAAATTTGTAACTCAAAATCTTATGGAAATTTATGTTATAAACTAAAAATAAACATAAAATTTAATTTAAAAAAAAGCATAACCCCCCCCCCAAAAAAAAGAAATACAGCACTCCACATTTTGGGCATGAAGGGCCACAGCCTTTCCTGTTTTCTTGCTCCTCATCACCAATTCTGATATCAAAAGGTTTGGACAATTAATGGTGGATATGGCATAAAGAGTCAAGATGGCTAGTCTTGATAGATGATATAAATCTGGACATAAATTTCCAACCAAATTATGGTGGGAAGCATTAAAAAAAACTGACTTGACTGGGTCAGAGAAGGTGAGAGAGCAGATACCTGCTCCACCCCTGAATCTGAGTGTGTCTTATGTAAGGGACGATTCAATTTTGTTTCCACAGAAATCATACAAACATAATTTGTGAAACCTAAGAAGTCATACTTATGGCTAATGTAAGAGATAAACTGATTGTAGCAGAAAGCAGTTGGGGGTGTAGTTCAGAAATTGAGGGCAGAAACTCTTTTGTTCTGAGGCCTTTTTTCTGTGTATCAAAAAACTGTCAGACCAGGTGTAGCTCACTAAAGATGAGGTCAATTAACCTAGACACTGTTTTAGGTAACAGGACTCTTCTTATGGATATCCTGCACTGGATCTTCAACTCAAACTTTTGTCAACTCTCTTAGCAATTGAGAAAATTCCTTTTTCATGCTATGGAGATCATAAAATATGAGTGATGCAGACTAAGAGTATTTATGGCTTGGCATTTCTTTACTAAATAAAGTATAAAGAGAATGAGGATGAAAGGGTAGGGGAATTGAAATGTGGAAATGAGAAATGTAAGAAGGGGTAGAGATCCACATAGGGGGTGAATTTCAGGTATTTGGGGATAGGCTGTGAACCCTGTAATGCCTAACCCATAGGACAAAAGGGAAGAAAATGAGAATCAGGATAAGTCATAAAAGGCTTTGTGATTGTCTTAAAATGTGTGCCTGCGACTGCTAGGTTACCCTTTTCCACAAGGGAGGGTCGGCCAGGTCACCCATCAGAAAATGGTGTAAAATACAATCTTTCCTTAATTGACCGAGGCCATGTGGAGGTTTTTGGTAAGAATTTTTCTCACATTTTAGAAAATAGAGTCGCAGGCTGAAAACAGGAAATATTTGTGATGTTCTCTCAAGGGAAGCCTTTCCTGGGGAAACAATTGCTTTCACTCAGCAAAGAACTGACTATCCTCTTTTAATTCTCCAAGACAATAGGATGAAATAGTGCCTTTCCCAGTCTTTGGAAAGAAGAGATTATCAAACCTGAACAGACTATATAAACCGATGCTGAGTGAGAAGCACAGCCAGGAGAACACTCTACACAATTACAGATACACCATCATGTCTGTGATGGCTAACGTTGATAGACTGGGCTCCTCTCAGCAATACACACTGATGGTTCCAAGAGGGCACCTAAGTGGTGCAGTGAATAGAGCACTGGCCCTGGAGTCAGGAGGACCTGAGTTCAAATCTGGCCTCAGAAGCTTAAATTACTAGCCTTGTAACCTTGGGCAAGTCACTTAATCCCAATTGCCCTGCCTTCCCCCCTCCAAAAAGAAAAAAAAGACAGTTCCAAAAGACTCTTGATGGAGGGGGCTATCCATAACCAGAGAAAGAATTGCAGTCTGAATGCAGACTAAAGCAAACTACTTGCTCTCTCTTTTTGCTTTGTTTTATTCCTTCTTTCTCATTGTTCATTCCATTGGTTTTAACTCTTCTTTACAACTTGACTAATGTTTAATGTGAAGGGATCGGTAGAATCTATATCGGACTACATGCTGCCATGGTGAGGGTGGCGGGGAGGAGAGGGAAGGAGAGAAAATTTGGAACTCAAGGGATTGTAGAACTGAATGTTGTAAACTAAAAGTAAATAAATAAATTTATTTTTTTAAAAAGAATAGATTATCAGAGTGCCAGCAAGACAAGAATACTCAAACAAAATTTCTGTGGAAGAACAAATAGATAACTGATTTGTGAATTGCAGCTTGGGTAGTAGTGGATAGACTAGGCATTGAGGAGACTAGTTCTTCTGTAGCCTGGAACTTGAAGGTCACTTCCAGCTCCAAAATTCTGATTCTATTTGTTAGGGGCTTTTTAGAGCTAGTGGTGACAAATGAAGCTGGTGACAATTTGTAGCTGTGCCTGTGTTGCTTTCTCTAGAGAAGGAAATTAGGTTTGATTCTTTGATATCACTTTGAGGGTGGGGCACTTACCCTGTGTAAATGGCCACACTTCTTTAGGATTAGCAATGGAACCACCAACCTTTAGACTGCCAAGCAAGGTTTCCTGAATCACATCATCAGAGAGCTGAGGATACAATTAATGGGAACAAATGTTTTGGGGGGTATCTGTGAAGAAAAAGCAACATCTGGGAGAGATCTCTGAGAAAACATCGAATTTAGTACTTTCTCTGAGAATCCTTTCTGACTTTATATAAAAATTCAGAGGTCAGAGTAAATAACATGATTGAGGGGGCAGCTAGGTGGGAAATGAACAAAGCAGAGGCCCTGGAGTGAGGAGGGCCTGAATTCAAATCCAACCTCAGACACTTGACACTTATTAGCTGTGTAACCTTGGGCAAGTCACTTAACCCCAACTGCCTTGCTTCCAAAAACAAAATAAATAACATGGTTGAGAAATTGGAATTTGGTCCTATAAAAATTGCAGAAATAGAACGGTTAATGACCTTACTAACCATCTCAATCTGCTTGAGTTACTACGCAGGAAGCTAAACTGACTGGGAATCAGACAGTCAATCAGGAGGCAAACTGAGCATCCCTCAAGCTCAACATGCCTGAGATCCTTGCAATGTTAGCTTGCTGAACCCAGAAATCCCTCTAAAGCATGCTGATTAATAAACAATATCTTGGGGAGCTTCAGAGCTCCCCCCCTCTTCCAAAGTCTTGACTTTTGGTTTTTGTCTTCTGAAGAACATTACTGATGAGATTGCATTGACCTCCCTTATCCTGGTCAGCTCCCAAACAAGTTTAATGAGATTGCATTGACTCCCCTTATCCTGATCAGTCCTCACCCAAGCTCACAAGGAATTTAATCTAAAGTAGGAAAGGCCACTGTGTTCTGCTCCAGCAGAGACAGGGAGAGGAGACAGATTCTTTTGTCTAGATGGCCCAAATCTGGATGGGAGTGGGGAAGGTCCTGGTAAAGAGGTATTTTCTGTCCAGAGGTAAAAAGATGGAGTGACATCAGCCTGTCAGGTACAGAAACAGGGCAGCCTAACCCTGGAGAGTTCACCTTGTGACCACAGCTCTGCCTACTTTGAGAGAAGTAAACAGGCAAACAACCTAATTCCATTTGCCTTTCTTAGACTCAATTCTGGAAGCTAACAATCCTTACTCAGAAACTGGGTAAACATTCTATTTCTCCCCATCCCTGCAGAGTCTGGTTCAGGCCACAGATCTGAAAAACAGAGCAGGCTACTTTAATCTACAAAGTGAATTTGAAACCTATTCAGGCAAACTCTCAGTTCCCAGTCCCCTAAGGAGAGCATTCACCTAAGTGTAAGGCAATAAAAAGAATGCTCTGAAGGCTCCTTTTTGCACTTTGTATTCATTTGCCACTTTTGGTCAGAGTAAGACTCAGTATAAAACCCAAGTCAACTATAATTACTGGTTGGTGGAAAAGCTGTTCTTCTAGAAGAAAAAAACATGAAAAAACTAGCAGTTTGGAAGGCAAGTTTATTTCGCATAACACCCATGGACATACACCTGTGTGTGACTGACAATCAGTAAGAATGTATTTCTTGAATCCTGATCAAGCTGGGTCTTCCAAAAGTTACCAGGCTTTGGGGCAGCTAGGTAATGCAGTGAATAAAGCACCGGTAGTAGAGTCAGGAGGACCCGAGTTCAAATCTGGCCTCAGCCACTTAACACTTACTGGCCATGTGACCTTGGGAAAGTCACTTAACCTCAATTGCCCTACCTTCCCCCCTCCAAAAAAGCAAAAAAAAAAAGTTAACAGGCTTTGTTCCAACACCTTTGGGCCAGGGAGAGCTGGCCTGAATCTAAGTGTGAACACTGCAAATACAAGTCTTTTGGAAACACAATTTAAAATGCATCCTTCCAGATTTCTAAAGACAAATGAGACATTCAAAAAGCCCTATGGTTAGGGCTGCCAACAAAGGAAATGGTGGTCCAGATAAAAAATGCAAAGGTTGTAGGGGAAACTCCTAAACCTTCTTGAAAAAGGAAGTTTGTTATTGAGTTATTTCAGTCTTGTTCCAACTCTCCATGACCCCATTTGAAGTTTTCTTGGCAAAGACACTGGAGTGGTTTGCCATTTCCTTCTCCAACTCATTTTTTACAGATGAGGAAATGAGGCAAACAGGGTTAAGTGACTTCCCTGAAGTCTCAAAGCTAGCACGTCTCAGGATAGATTTGAACTCAGGTCCTCCTGACTGGGGGCTGGGGGGCATTCCATCTGTTTCACCACCCAGCTGCCCAAAAAATGGAGGTGAGGATAGTCATAATGCCAAGTAATGCCCTGGGTCACTTACATGAATGAAAAGGCATTTATTAATTACTTACTAGGTGCCAAATACCCAGCTAAGCTGTGAGGATACAAATTCAAAGAAAGTTCTTGCCCCCAAGAAGCTTACATTCTAGAGGGGAAGACAGATAGGGATAGGGAATAAATGGTGGCTGAGGCATGATATTTTACTTTTTAAAATTCTAGGGAAAATGCGTGCAATCCTAGAGAAAAATAAGCAGACTGACACACCCTAGAGTGTCATATGAAAACATTATATCCAGAGAAAATGGACCAGGTGTTATTGGTTGCTTTGTTTATAGTCAATGAGTTATTATTAGAAGCAGAATATACTAAGCCACTTCGTGGCTCCCTGGAAACAAATTTAAAATCTTCGGTGTGTTTGTAAGTAAAACACTGGCAACAGGAAATTAAAATAGGCAGTCATGCATGTGCAAAGTGCTTGCCCAGCAAGACAGACCAGTTCACTGTTACTTGTTAGCTCCTAAAACTGGTCTTCAGTTAAGTAATTATAAAGTTAGGGGCACTAGAGACACTTGCATCCTAATCTCCAAAGAGGTAGGAATAATGAACCAAAATCACTTAAAGTGCTTTTTGAGATACTTCTAGTAACATTCAAACAGCAACTACTGCAACTAAACAATATTTAGGACCAGGGGCTTGGACCCACGATTTCCTTGATCCAGAAGAACTCCCAAATGAGGAAATTTCTTTCACAAAAGGGCTAGTTCAGTACTTGCTTAAGGTCACATGGCTAACGTGTCAGAGGTAGGATGTGAACCCAGATCTTCCTGGCTTTGAGGCCATGATGCCTCTTGGATAACAACAGTAACAACAATAAAAGAGAACATTTAAAACAGTAAGCTGAGTTGTATCTACAATGAACTAATTTCCAAATTTAATAAAAATAGCTCACAAGAGTTTTGGCAGTGGTCTCAGAGCAAAGGAGGGTCTTTCTTCAGAAAATGGGGATGTTACCTCCTGACACGATTTCCCAAGTTCTATGACCACTTAAATTTGGAAAGGACCTTAGGGATCATATCTAATTCAACCCTTACATTCTGAAAATTAGGAAACTTGAGGCCCTGAGATGACTTGCCAAAGGTCAGATAGGGAGAGAGTGGTAGAGCTGGGATTTCTTTCAATAGTACCCTGGATCGACCATCCAGGCAGCTGTCTGAGCACTGGTCATGGCTGTGGAGATAGCACACAAAAAGGCCTGCATCTGAGAATACCAAGTGTCCCCCAACCAGGGGGCAGGCCAAGGGGCTCGTTCCATCTTCATCTGGTCTTCACCCCACCTCAATCACATCAATCAGGTAAAGTTGAGAAGTTTATTGGGAAAACATGACAGGCAGAGACACCTCACATGACAAAAAAGAAACAGACTTTGAAAATGGCCCCTCCAGCCATGTGAGAGCCCAGCCCCATCTCCCTTAAAAGGACAGAAAACCTGGCAGATTAGTAACAACATTCTATGGCAGCCAACACGTCCTGGTGGAGGGCATCAGCCTGGACAAACCTCGACACCACTCCCCCTCAGAATGAAGTTCAGCACCCCCACTAACAATCAGCAGTGAACAAAGAGCCCTCCTGGAAACGACAATGTGGGTCTGATGGAAATGTTGTTCAGCCATCTCAAACCTGGGAAGCTGCAGGGGGCAGGGACTGAAGAAGAGGTTGATAAGAGCATCTTATGGAGGGTCCCAAACTTCTAGCTTTTCAGCCACTTTGACAAATATCTCCAAGTAAAAAAAAGTCACTTAAGTAAAATGCCCAGTTTTTGCAAGAGTTCCCCCTGGCTTTCTCCCCCACTCCACACACCCACAGATGCAAATGGTAGAGCCCAAAGGCCACATTTTCAAAACAGAAAAGCAAGAACAAGCCCTGGCACTCTGTAAGGAGTCAGGAAGGAGCTGGAGTCTGCTGGCGCCTCTCCCACACAGGCTTGTGTTCTCCAAGGCGACTGACCAGCAGGTATATTCCACTGGTCTAAGTAAGGGTCTCACCCTTTGTTACCTGTCAAAGGAAAATGGACACAACTCGGTTTACAAGGATTAGAAAAGGTATCTATCTAGTCCCCTCATCCAGAACTCCCGAACAAAAACTCTTCCCTTGGGGATCTCTACCCCACCTCAAGACAAGGTATCTCCCTGGTCATGCTCACCCTTGCTTCAATGTACTCGATCCTCCGTTCCAGGGCCGTGAGTTTCTCGTTTAGTGTTGCAAGCCTTGAACGACAGGACATATCTAGTAAAAGATATAGAAGGCTCAAAGTCAACATCACAACACACAGACTCAAACCATACCCCCAACCCAAGAGGAATTGAGACCTCAGGTAGAACACATGTTTAAAGCAAAGCCTAGGGGCAGAAAGATCTTAAAACTGTAGCTCCACAGTTCAGTGTCCCCACCAAGTCTGGGGCAATTGAAGTTCCTACCCAAGAAGGCAGAAGAAAAGAGAGTTAATGGGTATTCAAGAGAGGAGAAGTCTTATAAGGAAGGTAAGGGTTTCAACTGGAGATAAGGAAAGGAAAGGGAAGGAAGCAATAGCATGAGGAAGGGGAGGGATGGTGTATTTTTAAAACTCAGGACGGAAAAACCTCAAATAATTCTAGGATGGAGTCACCTGAAGAACAATGCTAATAAACGTTCATAGAAGAAATCAATGCAAAGATTATTTTTAGAACAAGAAGCACCTTAGATCATCTTCTCTTTATTTTACCTTTGAGGAAACCAAGGCTCAGAAAGATGAAATGAGTAAGCCAAGATTCTAATGGTTATAGATTCCAGTCAGTGGCAGAGCTGAGGCAAGAATCTGAACCTCCAGACACCTCAAATGTGTTCGTTTTGGGGGTGGGGAGGTGGCGCAGTGAATAGAGCACTGGCCCTGTAGATATGGCCTCAAGCAAAACACACACACGCACAAAGCTAGCCATGTGACCTTGGGCAAGTCACTTAACCCCAACTGCCCTACCTTACCCCTCTAAAAAAGCAAAAAAAAAAAAAAGCGTTCTTTCTACTTTTACATAAGACTCTCTCTCTTCCTCCATCCTTCAGTCCCCAATGTATTCTTTTTTTTTTTTTTTTGCTTTTTGGAGGGGGGAAGGTAGGGCAATTGGCGTTAAGTGACTTGCCCAAGGTCACATGGCTAGTTTTGTGTTAAGGGTTTGAGGCTGCATTTGAACTCAGGTCCTCCTGACTCCAGGGCTGGTGCTCTATTCACTGCTCCACCTAGCCACCCCCCAATGTATTCTTTAAGTTTACTTCAATTAGCACATGATATGAATGCTAGATACTGAAGTAGAAATGAGAACTTCTGGGGAAAATAGCCACTCCATCTTAGAATTCATAAGGAAAGAAAGAGAGCCATAGTATGACCTGTACCCTGAATTTCAGAGTAAGACTTCAAAAAGCATAAAAGTAAAAAAAAAAAAAGCATAAAGTATAAAACAAGAGGTAGACTCCCTATAAAATTTTAGGCCAAGCCTGCACAACCCCAGGGACTGCTTTCCACATGCCAAAGGATTTCAGGCTGCTCACAAAAACTGTAAAGGAAACCATCCTTCGCGTTTTTCAGGGGCCACCCCAAAATCCTTTGGCATGCCCATGGGCCACAGGTTGTGCAGGCCTGCTTTAGGCCATGAGAAAATCAGCATGGGAGGGATAGGAAGCTCTCAAAAATATTCTAAAAATATAAAAAGAAACAGGATGGAGCAGAGACAAAAGGAAGGTGTCTATAGAAATGGACGTAGATTTTGTTTCTTCTTTTTTGTGTCTTCTAACAAGGAATGGTTCTTCAGGTGGGAGAGAGATACCAATTAGAAATGAAGATGACGCAAAAGCTATCAATGGAACATTTTTTAAAATAAAAAGACAGAAACAAGAGGAGGTAATGGAGGACAAATACAAAAGTCAAGGAATCTAGTAAGAAAATAAGATTACAGATACGGCTCAGATAGATGGGGCAATAATAATGAATGACAGGAAGGAGACAAAAAAGTACTTAACTCTATTTTGCTTTGTAAATTTCTGTCTAGAAAAATGATCTTTGGATTGGAAAGGTAAGCCAGCAAGTTCAATAGGATCCAACATCATGATACAGAAGTCCAACATGCTAATGCCATTTCAGGCATTAGTGGCACAAGAGAGCTCTGGTCTGCTCTGCTCCGACCCCACCTGGAGCATCATGGCTGACTCGGGACAAATTCTAGAAAAGATACTGCTAACCTAGAATGTGTCCAAAGAGGGACCAGCATGGTGGAGGGCATGTAGATCCCTCCATATTTGGATCTTTAGAAACTTTTCCCCTGTGGGGTCACAGTGGAAAGAGTGTTGGATCTGGTGTTGACACCTGAGTTCAAATCCCAACACTTACTAAGCCATGAGACTTTAGTCAAGTCATCTAACCTCTCTGAGCCTCTGTTTCTTCATTCTTCTGCCTCACAAGGGTTGCTGTGAGGAAAGCACTTTGTAAATCTCAAAGCATGAATCGCAACCATGTTACTTGGTAGCTCTATGGTCCCCAAAATTTATTTCAGAAGCAGGAGCTGTGCACCAGTGACTAGCCCACACCTAACCCCACTAGATATTTATTAACAGAAGGAGCACAGCTCAGAAAGCCAAGAATTAGGCTGAAGAACTGGTTTCTATTTCAAAAGCAAGGGGCCCTGACAGCTTCCCTCTGGAGAGGGCAGTGATGCCCCTCAATTGTCAAGGCATTTTCTCAAAGTGATGGGGCCTCCTACTGCTTCCCTGTACCATCTGTCACACCCAATCACAAAACCCACATTTCATTAAGCTGCAAGCACACAGATTAGGCCCAGAGTCAAGCCACTTCTTCATTTTTTTCTTTTTGGAGGGGGGAAGGTAGGGCAATTGGGGTTAAGCGACTTGGTCATGCCACTTCTGATGGCTAAGGATTAAAACAAAACACACTCTTATGGTTAAAAACATTTAGTTCACAAGTACAGGAAGAACATTTTCAGTATGAAGGAAAAAAGTCAAAGAAAATATATAATACAATTACTGATACATATGGATAAAAAAAAAAAACATGTTTCCATTATCCTAGGTCCAAATTATAAAAGCCTACACTTTTTTTTAAAGATATACTTGGACATAAGACTTCAGTTCTAAATTCAGCAAGTATGATGTGCCACTTCAACTAAGAATAAAATGGCTGTGATTTGAGTGTTCATCAGTGCAGAAATAATGTCACCACATCTGATCTAATTTTTCAAGACAAGGCTGGTAAACAAAATGTGGCAAATAGAATGTCAGGTTATTATTAAATTTTAGAAAGAGGGCCTCCAAGGGCAGCTAGGTGGTGAAGAGTCAGGAGGACCTGAGTTCGGTTCCAGCCTCAGACACTTAACACAAAAAACCTAGCCATGTAACCTTTGGGCAAGTTACTTAACCCCAATTGCCCTCCAAAAAGGAAAAAAAAAAGGGCCTCCTGATTTATACGAGATGCTCTATCAGATAGCATAATCTCCTTTGAAAACACAGAAACATGTGTACACCATAACTTAAAAGAAGCAATCTTCTACATCCCTTTGTTACAAAAAAAAGAACTACATATCTGAAGGGTTGAGTTCTTTTGATCTTTCAATTCCAATATCATTAACTACTATACTCAGATTTAAGACAAAGTCAATGACCCTCTTACTCTCTAACCTTCCAATGTACAGCATGGAAGGTCTCCAGTCTTTAAGTAAAGAAACTGTTGAGTCAAAAAACCATTTGAGGAAATGTATTAGTTTCTGTTCTCCCAGTGACACTGGAAGGCCAAGATGTCAGGAATTAACACAAAGTCAGAAAGTCCTCAATTTTCTGAGTTGATTTAAATCCAGTTCTACTGAAGACACGTGATTATAACTTTGTCCAATTCAGAGAATCCTGAAATATTACACCAAGAAGAGACCTTTTCAATTGTTTAGTCCAAACCCCTCATTTTACACAGAAGGAAACTAAGGTCTAAATAGGGCATATGATGTCTTAGGTCCTAACAGCTACTTCATGGCCAATGTAGAATCAGAAGGACCCCAAGCTTTTGACTTCTGGTGCAGGGCTCTCCCTCTACACAGCAGCATCCTCTTCTGGATTTCCCAGGACACATGAAAGGCATTCTCCCCAAACTGGACCATCCCCAGGACCAGTCACCTGGCTATCTACAAGCCTTACAATTCTCCCTTCTTTCCAGCATGGTACCAATCTATCAACAAACATTTAAGTACCTCTTAGGTGGGAGAGATACAAAGTTTAGCTAAGACAAGATCTAAATCACCTATTATTAGTAATCACAAGATTAGTATCACCTAATACACCTGGGCCTCCTCAACCCCTGACCTAAATTTTCCTTCCACCTTAGCCATCCTCCAGGATGTTTATACCTAAGAGCTTACTATCACCTATAAGTGTTTCTTTTTTTAAAAAATTCAATTTTATTTTCCTTTTCAGCTCCAAATTCTCTTCTCCCCATGTTTCCTAAAAAACAGAATCCATCTTCATCTACCCCCTGAGTCCATCACTTCCCTATCTGAAGGTGGGCAGATGGTCTATCACAAGCCCTCTGGAATTGGAGGTGGTTTTTGTGTTTCTCTTTCAAAACTGTCTTTACAATATTGTCATTACTATATAAATTGTTCTCTTGGTTCTGCTCACTTCCCTTTTGATTAGTTCATACAAGTCTTCCTAGATTCCTCTGAAAACACCCCTTTGATCACTTCTTAAAGCACAACAGTTTCTATCACATTCACATACTATAACTTGTGAGGTTACTCCCCAATTGAGGGGGCACCTCCGCAGTTTTCAATTCTTTGTCACAATGAAAAGAGCTGCTAGAAATACTTTTGTGCACATGGGTCCTTTTCCTCTGATCTCTCTGGGATATAGACCCAGCATTGATATTATGCCTATACCCGTTTGCACTTGATGATTTTGAGCTGACATTCCCTTCTCTGATCATAACTTTCTGTCCTTATACCTCCTGACCTGCTTCTCTTCTCCTAAACCAACTATTCATTTCTCTGGGCTCTCAATCCTTGCTGTTCTCCAATTCCATCACTCCTGTCTGGCTTCATTTTCCTCCCTTCACAGTCTTGACCTTAAATAACTAGTTCATCTATGCACTGCCCTCTTTGTCCACCTGCTATTCAGGCCCTGCCAACACTCAATCCCGGACCATTCCTCACCATCCACCTGGCTTTACTGCCCCTTCTCTGGAGCTAAATACCAGTGGAGGAAGTCATACAAGTATGTGCTTGGCTGCACTACAAATTCACGTTATCTCATCTTAATCAGATCCTCACAGCTACATGGCAATCAATCTTTTTATTCTCCTGACTTTCACATACACTCCCCAAGGTATATTCCAAACCTTCTTCTTGAAGTCAGATCCCTATACCTCCATTCCATCTCTCAACTGATGGCCTTGCCTCCTACTTTACTGAGAAAACAGAGATCACTGGTTGTGAGCTCCTTCACCTTCCCTATTCAATTCAAAACCTCCCTATCTTCCCCAAGGCTCTCCTCCTTCAGCTCAGATCACTGAGGAAAAGGTGCCCCCAGTCAGATCCCCTCCTGTTTCTTCCAGGAGGCTGCCCTATCCATCATTCTCTTGCTCATTTTCAGTATCTCTCTATTTAGCAGCTCCTTTCTTGCGGCCTATGACCAAGTCTCCACCATCCTTAAAAATCCTCCCCTTGATCCTGCTAAGTTCTCAAGCTACTATCTTATACCCTGAAGGGCTTCCTCTGCCAGATTCCTATGAAAAATCCTATACCGCCTCCACTACCTCGCCACTCAGTCATTCCTCAACTCCCTGAAATCTACCTCTCCACTCAATGGAAACTGTGTTCTACAAGGCCATAAAGAAAGGATCTCCAGGGTGGGAAATCGCAGGGTCCTTTCTCAGTCTTCATTCTCCTGCATTTTTTTGACATTGCTAACCAACTTCTCACTCCCTCTACTGGGAGAATCACTCCTCCCTTGGATTCAGTGACATCATTTTTCCTACCTCTCTGACTACTCCTCAAACTCCTCTCACAAAGTAGGCATCCCAATGCTTATCTTTCTGCACTTTCTCCCTCGGTGATATCATTGGCTCCCATGAATTCAACTATCTCTGCTCAGATGATAAATCTATATATCCAGTCCTAAGCTTTCTCCTCAACTCCACATCGTCAACCGATTCAACTGACACTACCAGGATATTGTTTTGGCAAGACCAAATGAATACGTTCAAAACAGAATTCATTACCTTATATCTTACCCACTAAAACTGCTATTCCTTCCCTATTTCTGCTGAAATCATAGCTCATGCCCTCACAGTCAGCTTTAAATCAATCTTTCCACTACCTCATCCCCCATATCCCGTCATTTGCCTCCGAAGTTTTGTCAATCCTATCCCCATTGCAGCTCCCATTAGCCCTCTTTCTCCACTCACGTGGCCACCATCCTTGCTCATGCTCTTCTCACCTGTCACCCTGAGTATTTCTAACTGATCTTTCTGTTTCTATTCGATCTGATTTCCAATCACATAAGCTGCTCAAATAATCTTCTTAAGGCATAGGTCTGATCGTGTTATTCCCTTGATCAAAAATCTTCAGTGGTTCCTTATTACCTTTAGAATCAAATATCAATTCCTCAGCTTGGCAGAGAAGATCTACATACCCACCTTTCTAGGCTTTGCTCACATCACACACTCTTCCGTGTATGCCATATATGAGCCTACTGGCTGTTCTCCAAATTCTTCATTTCATTCTCAGACTTCATGTAACTTACACAATCCTGCTCTCATGACCACAATGTCTTCTTCCTCATCTCTAACTCCCAGAAACTTCATGTTCCTTATAGGTTCAGTTTAGAGGGTTTTTTCTACCCTGGTCCTCCCTCATCAAACTATCTTGGTGTTTATGCTGTAGCTTCCCAACAGAATGTAAGCTCCTGGAGGACAAGGATTGTGAGGCTTCTGTATCTCCAGAATCTGGCACAGCCTCTTGCACAGACTGTCATGTGCTGAACTGCAATGGTGACGTCTCATCCCTACTGCACACGGAAATACAGCTATAATCTCTCGGGCTGGGATCCCCGCTCCTGGCTAGCTGTATCCCACTCCCATGCCTTAACCATCACTAGAGGCGCCGTTACATTTCTCATCCCTCCTACTAGACTACAAGCTTTCTGCGGGCAGGGTCCTACTCACCTTTACATACTCCCCCCAAACAGGGCTCAATAAATATCCGGGGAAGGAATAAATGGAGCCACGAAGGAGAAAGAGCTCTGGACATGGAGTCTGAGGGCTGACTGGGATCCAAAGGAAATGACATTAAAGAGGCGGCAGTGCCCTAAGGGCCGTCTGAGCTGCAGCTGAGACCTCCCCCTTCAGAAGGAGAGCACGGCCTCTTACTTTTCTATCTGTAAGGCCCTGGCTTTGCACACAGAAGGCGCACAATAAGTGCCCGCAAGGATTCACGGCCTGAGTCTCCGGGCCGATAAAACACAGGGTCGATGTCCCTCCTCCCTCCCTCGGGCCATCCCCGTGCCCAGCCCACCCTGGGGGGCCTTTCCCGGCCTCTCCCCCGCCACTTCCGCTCTCTAGGGCCGTAGCCCCCGAGCCGCCGCTTCCCCTCCAGGGGGAGCTGCCTGAGGGCAGGGGCAGCACCTTTACTCCCTGTCTCCCTCCCTGACCCATGACCTCCCTGCTTCCCAGCCTGAGGGGGGCACGGGAATTCTCTCTCCCTTTCCTTCGAAGCGCTCGAGAAGGAGGGAAGGGACCGTCTCCTCTAGGCCCCGCTGGCAAAGGGCGCCCCCACCAGGGGTGGGGGTGGGGGGTGCAGGGCGGGGGTCACGGCAGGAGGCCCAGCGCGGGGGCGGGGTGTGGCGGCGGGGGGGAGGGGAGTATAGGTTGGGAGGAAGGGGAAGCAGCCGCCTTCACTGACTCCTCCAGAAGCTCACCGAACGAGTTAAGGAAGTCCGCGATCTTCTTGATGCTGCTGGTGATGACCTCGATGTATTCGCGGTTCGCCCAGTCCTGGTGGATCTCCCGCTGCACCGGATCCTCCTGCCCCGCCATGGCCCCCGCCCGACCCAGCGCGCTTGCGCCGCCCACGCCGGAAGCGCGCTTTTGGCTCACGCCCCGACGGCTCCCGGAAGACGGAGGAACCGGCAGCAATGCGCGTGCGCACTCCGGACGGCCGCCCCCGCCTGACTGCAGAGAACCTCGGAGGAAGGGGGGTTGCGCGTGCGCCTTGAGCCCAGTGTGGTGGTGGGTGGGAATGTCGGGGAGGGTCCTCCCAGCTGTGAAAGGCCGTTAGGGGGAGCGCGCTTGCGCCGGCCCGACCAGGCGACCTTCGCCTCTGAGGTCTCATTCTGAACGTAGGGTAACAGCCCTTGAGATCACTTTCAAAGTGCCCTTCGAAAGCAGAAGGGTGGTGCAGTGGTTTGAGTCCTGGAGCACTGGGTTCAAGCTGCCTCTGCCACAGCCTGGCTGTGTGACCCTGGGCAAGTCACTAACCTCTCTGTGCACTAAGCAGCTTTCGCACGAACATCCAGGGCGGGTGCTGATCTGCATCAGTGGAGGAGGAAGGGAAGTTCCCCATAGCAGGGACATCACAAAGTGCCATTCGAGAGTCGTTCACTGTTTGGGAGAGCAGAAGAGAGAGGACCTGCTCCCTGTTCATAAGCAATAATAACCCTAGCTGACATTTTATCAACCAAGCAGTATTTATTAAGCGCCTACTATATGCTATGCCCTGCATTAAGAGCTGGGAGGCTACACAGTCCCTGTCCTCAAGGAGCTTACAGTCTACCGGGGGAGACACCATGTAAACACATGGAATCAAAGCAAGCTCTATACAGAATTAGGAAAAGAATGATGCGTAATGGGAGTTCTTAGCTTGTATCCCTTCTGCCCAGCTGGGGGACCAAGAGAATCAAACTGTACAAGACGTCAGAGTTTTCCCAGTTGGTTCTGCTGAAGCTTTTCCTCTTTAAAATGCATTGTTGCACAATTCTGAAGCATTCATGATGAAAAATGCTATCCACCTACGGAGAAAGAACTGATTGACTCTGAATGCAGATTGAAGCATACTTTATTTTTCTTGTGGTTTTGGGGGCTGTTTTCTTTCACAACATGACTCATATGGAAATATGTTTTGCATGACTGCACATGTATAACCTATATCAAATTGCTTGCCTTCTCAGTGAGGGGGGAGGTGAGGGAGAAAGAGAATTTGGATCTCAGTTTTGAACGATGAATGTTTAAAAAAAATTTACATGTAATTAGTTAAAAATATTTGAAAAAAGAATCCGTTGTCACAGGTGATGGCTTTCTAGGAGATGGAAGGAGGGATTGCCAAGGAAGTTAGATGACGTAGAAAGAAAAGATATCAATAATTTTTTAATTAAGGGGGGAGGGTTGGACTAGATGACCTCTAGCAGCCCTTCCAAGGTCCCTTCCAGCCCTAAATATATATCCCAAAGACCTCAAGCCTATGGTTTACAAAATGCTGACTGTTACCTTCCAAAATCTCAGAGCTGGAAGGATTTCCAGAGGCCATCTGGTCCAGTCCATGCCAGAGTAAGAAACCCCTCCCAAACATACATGGGAGGTGGCCTTTGCTTAAAGACTTCAGGGAGAAGAAGGTCACTGCCTTCTCAGGCAGCCTGTTACACTATGGGACTGTTCTGGTTATCAGGAAGTGGAAAGAGGTCTGATGTTTGAGGAAAGAGGACTTGCCCTCAAATCTGGGACTGTCTGGGTCTGTTTCCTCTTTTGTAAAATTCAGGAGGCTGTATTACAAGACTTCTCAGGTCCCTTCCAAACTTAAATTTCAGATCCCCTGGTACTTTTCCATTGTACAAAGCTAAATCTGCCTCCAGGCATCTTCTATCCATTGCTTCTAGTTCTGCCCTCTGGCCAACCCAAAGGAGCCCAATCTCCTTTCTAAAGGACAGCCTTCTAATGTTTGAAGACAGCTACCATGTTCCCTCTTGAGTCTTCTTTAGGCTAAAAAAAGGCCAGCACCTTCCACTGATCACCAAGTGGCATTGACTTGAAAGGATTACACATAATCCAATCCTCACTAAAACCGAAGAGGGAGGCAGATAAGTAGTCACATTCCCATTTTATAGATGAATAACTTGCCCAAAATAATTTTAAGTGTCAGAAACTGGTTCTGAATTTAGTAGCAGGTTGCCTAGTAACAAGAGTTGGCAATTTAGGAGGAGGAGAGTAATCCTGGAAGTTGGATGGTTTAGGGAGAGAGGAGGCACACCATTCATCTCCACCACTCCATAAGGAAGAAGTGACCCCAAATCAAAGATTTGGAGTGAGAAGGGATATTATAGATCATCTAACCCAACCTCCTCTCCATCTACAGATGGGGCCCCAAAGGGAGAGACTTAGCCAAATTCACAAAGCTTGTGAATAAAAGAGCCAGGGCTTTTGTGCTCATTCCCGTCTTTTTTTAGGCAACCCCAAATGAACAGAGCTGTGGAATTCAAACTGGCCAAAAATGTGCACTGCCTATATTAGAAAAATCTTTCATTTTGTTCTGGGGCTGCCAGTCTCCTTGCTGAATATCTTTCTTAATTAGTTTCTCCTGAGCTATTACAAGGATAAGTCAAGGGAGCCAGCTGCCTCAGTCATGCAAAACTGAGTATACACAATATATGATATATCCCTTCTATCCCAAGTATGCCATGCTAAATTTTACATCGTTATGTGGCAGCTAAATAGTACAGGATAGAGGGCTGGGCCCCAAATCAGGAATACCTGAATTCAAATTTGATCTCACATATTAGCTGTGTGACCCTGGACAAGTCACTTAACCTCTCTCTGCCTGAGTTTCCTCAACTGTAAAATGGGGATCATAATGGCATCAAATAATGATGGAATATTTGTAAAGCATTTAGCATAGCTTCTGACACATGCGTGTTAGGAAATGTTTGTTTCCTTCCCTCCTTGCCTCCAGTACAAACTTTGCTAGTGATAGTGCTGAGCTCTGATGCCATATCTGTGCTGCCCTGTTTGGTCCCTGGAAGCTCACACATACCACAAACAGAATGGCAGAGTTAAAATGGCAGTGGATTTGGCTTCAGGAGAGTTCAGTTGGAGATCTGGCTCTGTGACTCACCAGCTTTGGGACTTGGAACAAATCACTTTGTTTCAGCCTGTTTCTGCATTAAATTTGACAAACTCATGAAGTGCCTGCCTACTGCAGGTTAACACATATAGCACAGTCAGCATAGCCTGGGGGACAGAGCAGTCCCTGGGTTCAAGTCCCAGCTGGCTGTGTGACCCTGGTCAAGTTGCTTAATATCTTAGTGCCCTAGGAGATTTTAACCCACAGTGTCAGACTCAAATAGAAACAGTGGCCATTAAACCATAAGGATCCCTGTGGGCCATATTGACTTAGAAAACCACATATTGACATGATATATGTTGTACTATATTTTGATTTAGTTCATTATTTCCCAGTTATGCTTTAATCTGGTTCAGCCTGAACTGGAGAGTGCTGTGGATGCTGGATGGTGTTTGACAACTTTTTTCTTCTTTTTAACTTTTTGGAGGAGGGAAGGCAGGGCAATTGGGGCTAAGTGACTTGCCCAAGGTCACACAGCTAGTAAGTGTTAAGTGTCTGAGGTCACATTTGAACTCCAGTCCTCCTGACTCCAGAACTGACATCACCTAGCCACCCTGACAACTCCTCTTAGCGCCTTAAATTGCAGAGAAGGTGTGGATCTGCATTAGTAAGTTTCCTTACTGGCTAATTCCTTATTCCTGTGAATCTCAGGTTGACTCCCTATCATCTCTAATGTATAAGGCACTATTTTGGATGCCGGGGATACCGAGATAAACCAAAATACTGTCACTGCCTTCACTGACCTTATATTCTACTGAAGAAATACTGAGAAATGAGCTATCAGGTAGAAGGTGAAGAGATAACCAGATACTGTATGTAACACATGAAAATTGGAGGAGAGTGAGTGGACACCTTCAGCCCAGGGAATCAGGGCAGGGTTTCTGAATGAGGTGAAACCTGAGCTGAAGGAACAGAAATATGCCAGAGAGCTGGAAGAGGGCAGTGTAAGATCAGGTAACAGCTGGTCCAGTGTGATAGGAGGGTGGAGAACAGGATGACCATAGCATGAGATAAGGCTTCTCGCACTGAATGTCCAGGATGTCATTTCTCCTTCTTTCTCAAAGAGGACCATGACATCAAGATGTTGCCATGACATGCAAGTGAATTAAACTAGGTAGGCTGTGCAAAGTCACCAGCCTCACTGTCTCCTTCAGAGCCATCTGGGTCCAGTGAAAAGATATAGATCAGAACGACTGGAGATGACCCAGGATGCAATGCGAGACCTTAGACTTTTTAAGCTAACAACTTTCCCAGGTCTCAGTTTGACTGAGGCAGCTCTCATTCAGTGACGAAGGCTCACATACTCTGCTATATGAATGTCTCCAAAAATTGCCTCCACAATTTTTTCTACACTGTTCCTGGAATATCCTCCATGCTGTCCCCCATCCCTCATTGCCTGGATTCTTACTCACCCTTAAATCCTAGAACATAGTGTTTAAATTGGTGTTGTGGATAGACTGCTGGCCTTGCAATCAAGCCGCTGGGTTTGAATACTACCTCACATGCTACTACTGATTTCAGAAAAACCTGCAAAGACTCACATGAACTGATGCATAGTGAAGTAAGCAGAACCAGGAGAACATTGTACACAGTAACAGTAACACTCTTCTATGATCAGTTATGATAGACTGAGAAGATCTCAGCAACACAATGATCCAAGACAAGGCTAAAAGACCCATGACAGAAAATGCTATCTGCATCCAGAAAAAGAATTACGGAGTCAGAATGCAGATCAAATCACACTATTTTCATTTTTTTGTGGCTTTTCCCTTTTGTTCTTTTTCTTCTTTCACAACATGACTAATATGAAAACAGGTTTCCATGATTGCATACATATAATCTATATCAGATTGCTTGCCGTTTTAAAGGGTTCAGAAGGGAGAAAAATTTGGAAATCAAAATAGTATAAAAATGAATATTTAAAACTACCTTTACGTGTAATTGGGAGAAATAAAATACTATTTACCCAAAAGAGTTACTTCTGCTCGCTGAACCCCAGTTTCCTCATCTATAAAATGGGAATTATACAGTTATCCCTTCTACATTGAGACTTTCCCCATTATGGTTTTGATATATCCTGGGTCAGCATAAGAAATTGAATGGGAATTTTTGATAGTTTTGTGGAAGCTGTAGACAATGCGTGAAGGCCAGCATATGACACAGAAAAAAGTTTGGAAATTCAGAAATGCATAAAATATATGTATAGTATTGTATAATATTAAAATGTTTTATTTTAAAATACAATAATAATTAGATTTCTTCTCTGGTACAAAGGGAGTGTCAAAACATTTTACCAGATTTAACTGGATTTTTAATTACTGGATGGGGTAAAGCACTGCACCAATAACCCTCTCGATATGGAAGGGATAACTGTAATATTGCAGCACTTATAGAATTATTATGAGACCCAATGAGAGAAGTAAAAGCACTTTGCAAAACTCAAAGTATTATATAAATGTCAGTTATTATTATTAAAGTACTTTTAAAAGACTTAAATTTCTACTGACTCAGCCTGCTACCCCTTCTCTGTGATTTAAGAGTCTTCATGAGTTATTGGTGAAAAATCTATCATCCTGAAACCAGTATGGTAATGGGTCCCTTCAAAATTAGCTGGCCTGGTCTTCAGACAGAGAGTGCGTCACTGAGTCCATCCTTGAAACTCGTCCAGTTTGGCATTGCCGGCCAGGATTTGTCCTTTACTGATAAAAGCTTCAAAAAGGTTCAAGCTTGGTCCAAAAGAAAAAATATGAGCTTGCATCCCCCCACCCCCACTTCTTTGCAGAGGTGAGGGATCTTGCATGTGAAATATGCATTTATACTTGGACTCAGTTGATCTCCAGTGGCTGGACTTGGCTGAAAAAAATTGTTCAACTTTTTTTTGGCTCTCTTTTTTTTGTTAAAAAGGATAGTTCTTTGCATAGCGGGGGGAGAGGGGATGGAGAAGAGTGATATAAAAACAAACTGTCATTAAAATGGGGGGGAAGAAGGTCATGGTCACCTCCATGTCACAGTGAGGTATCAATAGTTGCTTACTGGGGTGGCTGGGTGGCACAGTGAATAGAGTACTGGCCCTGGAATTGGAAGGACCTGAGTTCAAATCCACCCTCAGACACTTGACACGTTTGCTAGCCATGTGACCTTGGGCAAGTCACTTAACCCCAATTGCCCCCCAAAAAGCAAAATAACCCAAACAAACCAAATAGTTGCTTACTTTCAAGGAGATGATACCTTTTAAAAAAAAACTTAATTTATTTATTTTTAATTTTTACCATTCACTTCCATAAGATTTTGAGTTCCAAATTTTCTTTCCACCTCTCCCCTCCCCCCACCCCAAGATGGCATGCAATCTGATACAGGTTCCACTTATACATTCATATTAAACATTTTCACATTAGTCATGTTGTAAAGAAGAATTAGAACCAATGAGAGAAACCATGAGAAAGAAGAAACAACAACGACAAAAAGAGAGCAAATAGTATGCTTTGATCTGTATTTGGACTCCATAGTTCTTTTCCTGGATGTGGATAGTATTTTTCTATCAGGAGTCATTTGGAGTTGAGATGACACCTTTTAAAGCCCAGCTCAAATGTCACCACTTTGTGAAGCCTTCCCTGATTTCCCTTCTAAATAATGATTGTCTGTTCTCAGACTTCATGTAGTAGTACATCGTTCTATACTTTTCTAAAGCACTTATATGCTTTTAAACAAATACCCATTTGTTTCTTAATTTCCTACCCTACTTTTCATTTAAATTGTTTTTTCTGAACTTAATCACTGAAAAACAAAAAGGCATTTCCATACACAAAATAGAGCACAAAAAGAAGATTCTATATAAACTGTGAATCTCCATTTCATACCACTTAACACACACTAGCCATGTGACCTTGGGCAAGTCACTTAGGCCCAATTGTTCCTCCAAAAAGCAAAATAAAATAAAATGAAATAAAAGGTCATCTGTTTAGAGATGTGGTTGGTTATTGTATGGATCAGAGTTCTAAAGTTCAAAGCTGTTTTTTCATTACAAAGTGGCTGTACTTGAATAAATTGTTTCCTTGGTTCTACTCACTTTACTCTCTGTCAGTTCATCCTACCCAGGATTCTCTGAAATTATCTTTTATAATTTCTTATGGCATAATTATATTCCATTATGTTCATATACCATGAATTGTTGAGCCAATCCCCAATTGCCTAACAGGCAGTCTAAGGCATCCCTTAGATTTTAGTTCTCTTTTTTCCCCTTTCAATTTACCCTTCAAGGTCAGAGTCTCAGATACTTAGTGTGACCCTAGGCAAATCACTTAACCTCTTTGTTCTTTAGTTTCCTCATCTGTAAAATGGGAACAATAATAACACCTATGTCTCAGAGTTGTTGGGGGCATAAAATGTGGTTACACACACACAAACACATATTCATGCATATATACATATACGTATGTGTGTATATGTACACACACATAGCATTGGCAGTATATAAATGCCTGTTTTTACCATTAATGCTGGCTTGTGACTCTTTACTCCCTGGTATTTATCCTCCTTCTTCCATATCCATACTTGTTTTCCACTAAGGAACTGCTCTGTACCCATGTACACAGCTGAGACTGCATTCAGTCCTTGGGTAGCCTGGTCTTTAAGGAAAGCTCTTTCGTAGCCTGGTGGTAAACCTAGTCCTTTCACCATTTGGCGCTGAGTAGCTGCCTTATTCCTGGTCCTCTGTTTTCTCTTTGTTTTGTTTTGGTTGTTGTCGTTTTGATTTGGTTTGGTCTCGTTCTGCCAAGACTTGGTTGTCGGACTCTATCTCTAGCTGGAGTTCATGAGAGTGAAATTGAATGTTCATACCTTTGCTTATTCCTCACTATGCTCTTGTGAGTTAACTCCACAGCTAAGTTATAGGCTTCCAACAATTCTTTCAGGCAAGGAACAAGCATTTTATTAAGTATAGACTGTGCACTAGGCATTGGGCCTAAGCTCAAGGCATTTAAAAAAAAAAGAAAAAACAGTCCTCCCCCTCAAGGATCTTTTATTCTAAAGAGGACAGAATCATGCAAAAAAAAAGTGTAAACAAGATATATACAGTATATAATATATTTATATGTGTATGTATATATACAGCATATAATGTATTTATGTATGTATATAGTATATATTTAGGTGTGTATGTATATATAGTATATAATATATTACATGTATAAGTACATATAGTATATATTTATATGTGCATATATACACATAAAATATATATATACAGTAAAGGAATATCAGAGAAGAATGGTTCTAGCCCAGTAGAAATATGTATGCAGCTTGGATTAAAATAATGTGACCACTTCAGGGAATTCATTATTCACACTAAATGGGATCTAGCTGTTATGCCTCACTCATAGGAAACACTGAAATTTGTCTCATACAGCCCTAAAGCCTCTTTTCTCTGTTTTCCAATTTCAAAAATAAATGGATTCTTTTTTTTTTTTTTTGAGGCAATTGGGGATTACTTTGTACTTCATATATTTTTTGTATTTATCCACATAAGTGCAGGTTGTTTTTCCTCCCAGTAAAATGTCAGTTTCTTGAATTGTGGCTACTGTTTCATTTTTCTTTGTATCCAAAGCACCAAGCACAGTGCCTGGAACATAGTGAGCACTTGAGAATGAATGAATGAATGAATGATGAGTAAAAGGATATCTTTCTTTACACCAACACTAAATTTGTTTCTTTGTTACTTTTAGCCCTTGCTCCTCCTCCTGTCCTCTCAGGTCAAACCTAACAAGTCTAATCCTTCTTCCCTGTGAGAGACTTTCAATTACTTAAAGGCAGCTACTATGTGTCTCTTAAATCTCTGTTTTCTGGGCAGAATATCTCCAGTTCTTTCAACCAACCCTCATAGGCATGTTCTTTAAAATCCTGCTTCCCCTTCTCTGGCCACTTTCTAATCTATGAATGCCCTTCCGGTCCTCCTCCTATCACTGGCTTCCTTCCCTCTGCTTGATTTCTTTCCACCACCGTGGCCATCCCCCCTTGCTGTGTAGACCCCACCTCTCTCAAGGTCTATGACATCTTTTTAAGTGTCAGTATTACTTCTGCAGTTCAGTTCCCACCATACAAGTCATCCCTAAAAACAAGATGGTGATAGGCACCATAGTCAGAGGGGACCTTTACGGTCAGGTGGCCAAAGAGGCATCTGCAAGGAGGCAGATGGGAGCTTTCAGTGCCAACGTGGCAGGGCACGCCTTTGGCCCCAAAGGACTCTCTCTGGCCACAGCATGTGCTGTTGGCTACCAGGTAGAAGGAACATGTCCATTCCTTGCCACCTACCAATTTCTAGCCTAGGAAAAGTTACACCTACTCTTTCTCACCCGTGCCAACCATCTCTTCATTTTTCATGTGGTTGCAGGCTGAATTCATTTCTTCATCATGTCCCAGGGCACACCAGTTACTTTCTCCTTCTCCTTCACTTTTCTCTTCTCATACTGCCACCACCCTAGTTCAGGCCCTCATCACCCCTCACCTGGGCTACTGGGGATAGCCTTCTAACCTCAATTTTCTCACTATAATCAATGTCCTTCATACAAATGCCAATGTCTTTTTTCCTAAAGTGTGAAGCTGGCAACCTCACTCTCTCTCCCCTTGTACTCAGCCTCCAGTGGGTGTTCTCTCTTATCTCTGGGATCAAATATAAATTTCTTTGCTTGACTTTTAAAGCACACCAACAACCTGACCCCTCCCTTCTGGTCCCTCCACATCTCTGGTCCACTCATACTGGCCTGTTTGACCCTCCAGATCCCATTTCTGTGCTGTTCCCCATCCCTAGAATGGTATCTCTCTGGACTATCTTTCCCCTTCCCTCACTACTAGTGCCTTCCTCTCTTTCATCCACTCTATATGTATCCTGTGTGGGCCAGCACTTGTAGTCTTCCCATTAGAATATAAGCTCTTTTAGGGCAGGGACTGTTTTTGCTTTTTCTTCGCATCCTTGGTGTTTGGCATGATGGTCTAGCAGTAAGTACTTAATAAACGCTTGTGAAATAATTTAAGAGATTTAGTCCAGAACTTTGGGTGAGGGTATTACAAGCCAGAGAGGATGACAAGCCCTATCCCCTCTCTTTGGGATCAGGCCACCCTCAGAATGAATCTGGACTCCAAATGAGTGTGGAGTAAGAGGACCTTACGTGAAGGGGGCCTGTGAGTCATAGGTTGTATTTTAATCTTAGAGATGAGAGATCTAAAGGTCTGAGAGCTGCTTAGGGTTAGAATTGGGGACTGAATTTCCAGCTTCTTACCCCCAAATTCAACACTCTTCCCACTACATCACATTGCTGGTTCATACTGGTTCAGTGGCAGCTAGCAGACAGAGCACTAGACTTGGACCTAGGAAGACCTGAGTTAAAATCCAGCCTCATCTAAGTTGCTAGCTGGGAGACCCTGGGCAAGTCATTTAACTTCTACTTCAGTTTTCTCATCTGTAAAATGGGAGCACCTGTATCTTACAAGATTGCTGTGAAGATAATATTTGTAAAGCTCTCTGCAAGCCTGACTATGTGATTGTTAGCTGCCACCACCACCTGATACCTGATAGGAGGGAACACATATCATATATACCACCAAGGCATCCAATTAACTAACATAGCTTCAGAAACTTCTCTGAAATTCTACCAGGGAGAGATGCTCATGTACCTACCTAGCACATAGTAGGTCCTTAATAAATGCCATGAATTGAGAGGAAGCATAGTACAGGGGGACATAGTCAGAGGCTCTGGGTTCAAATCCTGGCTCTGCTACTTACTACCTACCTGACCTTTGGCAAGTTCCTTCTCATTTTCAGGCCTCAGTTCTTCTGTAAAAATGAGGGGGTTTGGGGCAGCTAGGTGGCACAGTAAGAGCTTCCCCCCCACCACAGTCAGGAGGACGGGGATCGGTTCCGGCCTCAGATACTTAACAACCACACAAAAAAAACTGGTCGTGTAACCTTGGCCAAGTTACTTAACCCCAACTGCTTTAAAAAAAATTGAGGGGGTTGCACTAGATCACTTCTAAAGTTCCTTCTTGGCTCTAAATCTGTGAGCCTATTAATAGAATGCTTACACTCTTGGTTCAAGTACTTTAATACACAATTGTCCTTCAGAGACTGATATTATTTACAATAATGTGATTTTCTTCTTTTGATTAAGGGGAAAGAAATCACTATAATTTTGCTGAACAAAGTCTTTATTTTGGTAATAACTCATGAACATGAACTAAATACCCACCTTTGCTCCTTTCTTTCAAGTCTGAAATAGTTTATAAGTCTTCTGGGACAATCCCCATACGTTCAAACTTCAGGGAATCCTGAAAAATACACTGGACTTGGGAACAGAGGATCTGTGTTCAAATCCTACTTACTAGTTGGGCACATCAACTCTGAGCTTTCCCCCCTTCATCTCCAAAATAGGATAATACTTGCATTATCTAGTAGTAGATACAAAGTTGACCTCAGAGCCAGGAAGACCTAAGTTCCAGTTCTGCTTTGACTTCTTGCCCATGGGACATTGGGCAAACAAATCACTTAACTTCAATATTCCAGATAACTCTCAAGGATGATTCTTGTCCTTTGTCCTTAGTTTTCAAAGAGGATCAATGACTTTGAGACTGACTTTCAAAGGACCAGGTTCTCTGACTCCAAGAGCTGTATGAAAAACCACACAGGAAAGCCTTTGCCAATGGGGACTGGGATTATTATGACCATACCTATCTAGGCGCTTCCTTCAACACCAGGCTAACCCTGTTGCTTCTCACCATATGTATTCCCTTTAAACCTGGGGATTCCTATCTTACTCAATAGGATCCCAGATCTAGAAGGCACCTGGGAAGCCAACCTAGTCCAAACCCTTTATTCTTTTATTTTTTTTTAAACAGGTAAAAGACACGTGGACTGAAGGAATGTAAGTGACTTGAGCAGGGTCCCACAAGGAGTGTCTGAAGCAGAATCTGAACCCAAGTCCTCTGCCCCTTCAGAAGCAGTGACTCCTACTTAACTGTGTGACCCTGGATAAATGACTTCCCTTCGATGGGCCTCAGTAAGATGAGTAGGAGTAATGATCTCTCAATACCCCTTGCAGCCCTTTTTTTTTTTCTTTTTTGGAAGGCAATTGGGGTTAAGTGACTTGCCCAAAGTCACACAGTAAGTGTTAAGTGTCTGAGGCCACATTTGAACTCAGTGCTCTATTCACCATGCCATCTAGCAGCCCAGATACCTATGCTCACGTTGTACCCTCTCGCTCTGGCTCCATTCAAGTTACAAGTGATTTGAGAAGTTGGAGGAATCCCCGAATAGGGAAGAAAAGGCAGGAGCAGTATCCGACCGGTCAGAGAACTGATAAAGAGGGGAAAATCTGTTTTTAGTAACCCTGCCCCAGGCAGGGAGAATGAATGGACCAGGAGAGTCAAATTCAATACCGAGCTCCAGGGGCTGCCGGAGGAGGAAACCCTCCGCGGTAGCCCCTCCTCGCGGGAGTCTCCAGACCTCCCACACCCCCTACCCCCTCCCGGCCGCGGGCTCTTGCCGCGGGGCCTGGGTCACAAAGGCCGTTGCCAGGCGATCTGCAGAGGAAAGATGCGGCCCCGGGAGCAGCGGCCGCCACTCGGGAGCGTGCGACCCGCAGAGCCCAGCAGGTGAGTTTCCCATCCCGTCCAACACCCGCTCCGGCAGCTGCGACTAGAGCCGGGCTCTGGCTCTGGCCAGTCTCACCTTCTTGTCCCCACCCCGGGCAAGATCCCCTTTCCCTTTCCTCCACCACCCCCGGGCTAAGACGGAGACCATCTCTTTTTGTCCGGCTAGGAGGCGGATCTACCTCCACACCCACCCGGGGAACTCCAGCCACTCCAAATACCACCGTCGGCCTTGGAGGTGACACACAGCTCGGCTGTGGTTCTGCATCCATATTTTCCAGGTGGAGAAGTTGAGGTACAGAGCTATTATGCCTAGGGCTCTTCTGAACGTCCTGGGAGACTGCCTTGTTCCCCTCTCTTCTTTGTCATCTGAACCTACATGATCAAGGGACTTGGGGAGAACTCAAGGCCGTAAGACTGCCTCGAAAATAACATATTTAGGGGCGGCTAGGTGGCGCAGTGAATAGAGCACCTGCCCTAGAGTCAGGAGGACCTGAATTCAAATTCTGCCTCAGGCACTTGGCCTCAGCCGTGTGACCTTGGGCAAGTCACTTAACCCCAACTGCCCCTCCCCCCAAGAACCCCCTATATTTGGTCTCATTGTTTAATGGAAAGATCACTGTAGTGAAAGATCTGGGTTCTAATCCTGTTCCACTAGGAGTTGATTTTGAGCAGCCACTCTCATTCCCTGGGCATTTCCTCATTTGTAAAAAGAAACATCCTGCAATTAAAATTTTCTTGGTGTTTCCCAATGAGTAAAGGTAAATGAGGCTGAGGGCAGGGAAAGAGATAATTTTGTTCTTTTCACTTATATTCCTAAAATTGCATGGAAAATAATGCACTCAATTTTTATTTTTATTTTTTTAAAGCAATCGGGATTAAGTAACTTGCTCAAGGTTACACAGCCAGGTGTTTCTGGGTAGGTGCTAAGTGTCTGAGCCCAGGATTCGATCTCCAGGTCTTCTCAACACTGGAGCCGGTGCTGTTACTTGCTGTGCTACCTGGCCGCCCCAATGCACTCAATTTTAATGTTATGGACACAAAAAAGAATATTTGGGTGAGGTGTTCAGAATGTGTAATGATTCCTTTACTTCTTGGAGTTTTTTAGGGAGATCAGCTCATTAAGAGTTATTTCCACTAAATAAACATTTCCACAACTGATTCTCAATCACTATTTGAACACGTAGCATGTACAAATGACTCTATTAGGCCCTGCATATAAGAATTCTGGGGGAAATATTGTAAATTGATCTAGGAATTGTTTTAGCCCTGCATCTCCACATCTCCAAAAAGCAAAAACAACAGAATCTCCCAAACCAGTTCTCAGCAACAGGTTTCTCATTTGGGTGAAATTTGTTCATCAAATTTACTGTCACAAACTAAGGTGGTATGAACCTCCAGAACTAAAATTGAATGGGACCTCCCAGGGTTGAAAATCTAGTCCTTTGCCTTTTGGAGGCGGAGAAAGAGGGGTCAGAGAAAGGCACATTTGTCTGGGAAAATGAGAGGAAGCTTTATCACCCTGGGTACTGAGAATTGGAAAGTCCTTAAAGCAGCAAAACTTGGTTCACTGGAGTTAAAAGGGAGGAGAGAGTGTGATATGAAATACTAAATAAAAGGCTTGGCCATGAATAATATATATTCTAGACTAGTAAATGTCCTGTCCAGAAGCAGAAGCTGGCTTTTACTTTAAAAAGTAGTTGTTGGGGGTGGCCAGGTAGCACATCGAGTAAGAGCACCGGCTCCAGTGTCAGGACGACCTAGAGATCAAATCCCAGGCTCAGACACTTAGCACCCACCCAGAAACACCTGGCCGTGTAACCTTGAGCAAGTTACTTAAGCCCGATTGCTTAAAAAAAAAATATATATATATATATATATATATATGTATATATATATATATATATATATATATTTTTTTTTTTTTTGGTATTTGGAGATCTTTTTCCAGAGCCTGATCTAGAGCCATTTTAACAGATTATTTATCTTAATACCTTAGAACCTCTTTAAGGTAACTAGAATGACTGGCCATTTGTAGAGGAAAAACATGATTTTTAATGGGTAAGAAGTGCTGAAAGCAGCTTTTGCCCCTTAATGAAGAGAAGTTCCATATGTCAATTGCTCTCCTTTAGGTGTAACAATGGCAGGATATCAGCTCTGGTCACCATGGACCCCACTGGATGAGAGTTTCCAGTGGCTGCGACATACAACACCTACCCCTTCTTCCAAGCACCCCTTTAGGGCCTCTCACTGCTTCCCACACACTCCTTCAGACCTGGAAGTGCAGCTCTGCTTCCAGGAGGTCACCCTCGTCCTAGACAGCCCCTTTCTAGAACCCGGGGTGAGCCCCAAATTGCCCTGTCACACATCGGAGCTCCGAACGATGAACAGTAAGAAAGGTCTCATCAGGAAGCCTCAGCCTGTCCGCCTTAGTGGAGTGGACTCTGTTTTTGGCAGGATCATCACGGCTCAGCCCCCAAAGTGGACGGGGACATTTCGAGTTTCAGACAAATCAGCATTTTGCAAAATCATCAGTCGGGAACATCAGTGGCCCACTGGACTAAAGGAGCCTCAAATCCAAATGACAGTGACTATGTGTAAGCAGATGCTACGGTCTATCCTCTTACTATATGCAACCTACAAGAAGTGCACTTTTGCCTTGCAACACTCCAAGTAAAAGCCCTCCCTGGTTTGCAGTCACACTCATACCATGTCCTTTGGTAAGTGTCTGGAGTTTACGGAAACTCACGTAAAGGAAACTGCAACATCATTGGAGCTGTCTTACCTCTTCTGTCAAGACAAGACAATGCAGGAGTCCCCCCCACCAAAAAGGGCCGGTGACACAGAGCAAGAAAGAACGTCTTTCACTTGTAAAATTAAACCACTTTAAAAATGAGTCAAACTAGCACATGTCCATGTGATAATGAAGAGCATTAAACAAACAGTATATATAAAGAGCACAGAGGCTGGCTTGTTATTCTTTTAAATTTAAGGCAACAAATGGCTATAGTTTTTAAACAGTGGGAGGAGTATATGGTCCATGGTTTGTTATGTGAACAAGATGAAGCCAGAGGCATCAAATCCAACACTCTGTTAGATGGGTCATAAGTCAAAAAGAGAAGCCTGGAGGGAGAAGGAAGAGAATTCAAACAGACAGAAACACACCATATTAAACACACTGACATTCCAGCACGACAGAGATGGGGGAGAGACAAGGCTGGGAGGGGGCAAGGGCTGCAGGCAGAACATATGGGGTCCAGGCTCTCAGAAGGAAGACAGCCGACTTCCTGTTTGTAGCTGAAGTTCTACAATCCACATTCCTCATCTGCTGTGGTAACTCAAAAAAACCCTACAAATTATTTTTAGAGCAGTCTGTAACTGTTATGAGTGTACACTCACCCAACACAATGGGAATTGAGAATAAACTTTACGTGCAAACAAATCCAAGCTCTGAACTGCTGCTTTTGCCCCTGCCATAAGGGAATATGGATGACGAGGAGCAGCAGAAAGGCCCCTCCTGGGGGTCCTTTCGATATGATGGGGTAGTCACTGTCACTGCTGGTCCACCCTAGACAGTGGGCAGGCCCGTCTTCCCCAAGATAGAGCAATCTGAAGGGGCGCAATGCGGGAGCCTCAGCAGGAGGCCTGACAAGACAGATACTGCCATACAACTTTATTCTTAGTATCAGTCTTGTCTATTCCTCCGCAAAGACCAGGACATTCCATCTATTGCCCCAAACAGTCAAGGAAGTGTGGAAAGCCCAAGCAGGGGAAAAGAGTTTATCTAAAAGGTGAGGAGGAAGCCTCATCCTCAGAACCAACTAAAGTGCTTGCTTTCTAGTCTAGCTTCTAAGACCTGAAATCATATTAAACACAGAGTCTTCACACTGTGTAGACAGCAGAGTGATCTTCTAACAAGCCAAAAGGGAAATGAATCATGTGTGTCATTGAAGAATGTCACTTCCCATAGCAGTAGGCTTGATGCTGGCAGATAGTCTGAAAATCATGGCTGGGATGATGCCATAAAGATGCCTCATCTTCACATATGGAGTAAGATGCTTCTAAGCAGACTGGATGCTGGCAGGAGGCTGGGCAGCATGAGGAAAGATGAAGGGTGGCTAGAGGGGCTTGGGAGGAGAGGGAGAGCCCTTCCACTTACAATCAGTCATCACTCTCATCATCTTCTCCATTCCCACCAACACTTGCTTCATCTGTACTCCCCTGAAGCAGAGAATAACCAAACTGACAAACCAAATATTGTAGGCATTGGGGACCCTAAACATTCTGTAAAATGTTGTAGCAACACCCCTGAGGGGGTGGAGAATGGATCTCCACGGTCAGGTATACACTTGCAGTGCACTCCTAGTAGAAGTACATATATTATTTACCAGCCATCATTTTCAAACATTCAATAGACAAATCAGCATTCTTCAATTCCTTGGCTTTTAGAACCCTATGCTACAGCATAAAGTAGATAAACTTTAAAAAGTCACAAAGAATTAAAGCTTTCCAACTAGCCTGAGCCCTAATTAATAACTCCTACCGTGTGGAATTTGGTGGCATGAGTGGGCTGTGACTGCCCAAGTGTTAGTTACAGGAAGTATCACAAGGACCTTGTGCTTGCTTTTACTTCATGATGACACAGTCCAGGGCATGGATAAAGGAGGCATTATCATGTGCAGGTGCTAATGCACTCCTCAGGTGGATAACTTTTCAAAGTAGGCCCTTTACTTTTTCTTATATTTGTGGGCTGGCATTGGGCCAATGTCCCAGCTCAACTCTGTGTGTGTATGTGTGTATACTGCACGTGTGCGTGCGTGTGTGTGTGTGTGTGTGTGAGAGAGAGGGGAGGGAGGGAGGAGAGGGTAAGAGTTTGTGTGCTATATGAAAAAGTGTTCTAAATACGTTTGACTATCAAGATCTAACTACTAAGGCAACAGAAATACCTCCTCCATTTCCTGCTTGGAGAGTTGAGAGGGCATCTCCTCCTGGTTCTCATCCATTGAGCTTTCCTGGGATTGCTGTGACAGGATCTCTTCACCCTATTTGGCATAACAATATGTTAACAGAGACATTAAGAAAAGATCTGGTATGTGTTACACATTCCTTAAATAGTATCAGACATATGAGCAGAATGACTTTCTAACTTAGTATCTGAACACAAATGGTCATTCAAGAGGCTAAAGGCCTCTGAATGTGATAAGCTACAGATGGTAAGTTTCTACTGGTTTAGAAGACCCTGGCCTCTCTCCCCACTAGCTCTTATCAACCACTTTCACTGGCCATTGACCAGGCTCCAACCCACCACACTCTCTGACATGGCACAGGCTCTAGTGCCCCACAACTCCATAACGCGATAGCGGGAAGGTGGAGTGAGGAGACATTCCCTACAGAGTGAGCAGGGAGGGCTGGAGCAGAGTTAGAAGCCTTGAGTTTGTTCTACCCCAAGCTCTGCTGTGGTCTGACCACCTAGGCAACTGGAAATCGGTGTTTCTATTTTCGTTTGTAAGTATGGATTAATAATACCAGGACTTTCGGGTGGGTAAATAAGATATCTGTAAGTATGCTGAGAGCTTTTAGGATAAAAGGCCTGACAAATCCAAATGTAACTGTAATGAGCCCTAGTCTGGGGATGGGACCCTTTACCACAACTCAGCTAAAAACTTCACCCCCCCATAAAGATACAAGCACTCTCAAAAGATCTTAGGAATGAACTTGAAGATAATTCAAGGAACAAAACCAGTTTAGGAAGAAGAGAAATAGCATCATTACATATACAAAGGTGACTCAGCAGGGAATCAATGCGGGGAGCTATTTTTCCATGAGGTCTTTTACTCTCCCTTAGGACCAGTGACACGCAGTTATGAGATGGCTGCCATGACGGGGGTGCAGTATGTGATCATGGCACAGACTGGCCCGTAGGAGACTGACCACAACTTGAGCCTCATGAACACTTTTCTGTAACTCACCACACTAGCCACACTAGGCGGGTTAAAAGCAGCCATCCTTGCTCTGCATTCTCTTCCCACTGTTCCCTGACATGAAGCTCCCGAGTTTTCCTGGGCAGGACTGACCCAGTCTATTCTGAGGGTCCCATGCTCACCTGCAGGTCCCTGTTTTTGAGGTTGCCCAGCCAGAAAGCTTCCTGGCAGTTGTTGAGGATCAGCATGGCTTTCACCCTATACACAAACAGCTCCAGGGTTTTCTTCAACAAAGGCACGTGGCTGGTAAGACTTGTATCTTGGTGGATCTGAAAGTGGAACCAAATGTACCTAAACCAAACAGACCCTATTCTTCTTTGTGTTGCCCTTGAGGATTCCTACCATGTTCTTGCACTTCCCAAACAGCTGATGAGCATTTGTTAAGCACTACGTGCTGGGTGCTGGGGATACTACACAGAAGTGAGACAGCTGGAGCTTAGACCCCCACTTCTCCAATATAAAGGGGTGGTCAATTGTCACAGGTCAGGAAGTCCAGAACTCAGAATCAGAGAATCTGAGAGTTAGTTACGAGGGGCCTCAACAGAGCCTTCTATTCCAACCCACAGACCAGAAGAATCCCTGCTATAAATAACATGCCTCCAAAGTGGCGATCCAGGCTCTCTATGAAGACCAGTATGGAGAGGGGGTCTGTCACCTCCTGGGCCAGCTTCAACTGCCAGGAAGTTTCTCTTTACATCAAAACTAAATTGCTCCTGTTTCTGCCATAGGGGGCCAGGCAGACCAAAGCTAGTCCCTCTACATGAAATTGTTCAGATACTTGACCATAACCATTGTGCCTCGCCTAAGTCTTTTCTCTAGGCTTAAAATACCCAGGTCTAAGTGGTCCTCATATGTCTAAGGCCCTTCACCGTCCTGGTTGTCCTCCTCTGGACATTCTTCCATTTTTCAAGGTCCACTGAGTCAGATCAATGGCCCATTTAGTCAGGATTCACACCCTGACAGGGGCAGAGAAGGGGGGCTATTCTGTGGAAGAGCAGAAGAACTTGCCTTCCATGATGTCAAGTTCAAAAGAGGCATCACAGATACCTCAAATGCCCTTTTAATAATCCGGTAAGAATCTATCAAGACTCTTCACGAACCTATTTACGTCAATAACAAGTAATACAGACTAGCTCTAATTGGTTGAAATGTTATTTGAATCTTCACTGGAAGCACCTTCTAAAAATGGACCCGAGAGCAGAAAACAGCTAGCCTATGTAGAAGGCCCAATTCATCTGCCAAATAACCTTTAAGTTCTGCTGTCCCTTGATCCTTTGGACTAAGGAAGACAATAGTTCATCATGGGGCTGATATCTAGCAAGAAAAAAAAATTTACTTTTTTCTTTTGTGCCTAAAGTGTTATCAGAAGCAAGAAATCTGCCAGGCATTTATATCAGTACATAAATGTAAAGAGGGCTCCGACAGCTGGCTTCCTGTCACTACTCACCAGCAGGACTCACTACTTATATAATGCATCCATGGGCATTCTTCTGTCTCTCTCCCCTAACAACACCTTCTGGAACATATAGGGTGTGAATTGATTTCACATACTGAAATTTGTCTTAGCTAAAATTCTGCTGTCCTCACTCAGCTCCCTAAAGTCTTTACAACTCTAAATAAAATGACTTAAGACTGCATACCAGGTTGATAAAAAGTTAGAAGAAGGTAAAGAAACTATCCAAGTCTAGGAAATGTAAGCAGTACCAGCACATTTTAAGCAAGACAGAAGGGCTGCTGATATGTCCCATTTGCCTTCTTACCTTAGAATGCCCACACATATGATGAAGTTGTCTGGTACTCAACTGGAAAGTTTTCAGCAAACTCAAAACATCTTCCTGAAACCAACCCAGAAAGGTTTGTGATGTAAAAATCGCTCTTCCTAGCAAGTTGTTAACTGAGGCTAAAAAAGATTTTTCTTTTATTTTTTGCAACCAGAGTTCTCATTTCATTACAAATGCAAAAAATAAGGTTAAGACAGGAGAACCCCACAAGGAAGGGACTGAAAAGGGTCCTGGCTATGTAGTCGAGTCATCTTTGCTTGGTCCTTGTCTACAAAGGACAGTGATGAGGCAGGAAGATGTCTTCCTCAACCCTGGTATCTCCTGTCCCGTGGCAGAAAGAGCAGTTCAATGGAAAGAACCTCGCACTAAGAGTTGAAGACTCGGACACTAGTTAGTTTTGGTCTAGATGTGAGACTTAGGTGACCTAACCTCTGGAGCCTCAGTTTCCTTTCTGTTAAATGGCACCTGAGAGAATTACCAAGAGAATCAAATATCAAGATCTTTTTTTTTTTTGGAGGAGGGGGAGGCAAAGCAATTGGGTTGTGACTTGCCCAAGGTCACATAGCTAGTAAGTGTGTCAAGTGTCTGAGGTCACATTTAAACTCAGGTCCTCCTGACTCCAGGGCTGGTGCTCTACTCACTGTGCCACCTAGCTTTCCCCAAATATCAGTATCTTGTAACGCTTTTAAAAGCACGAGCCAAAGGTGAAAGGGTCAGTCTTCATGTGCTTACTCCCTTCTATACCTATGCAAGCTTGTCAATGTGTCCTCAAGACTTACCCACCCCCTGGGGCGGCTAGGTGGCACAATGAGTAAAAACACTGGCCCCAGAGTCAGGAGGACCCGACTTCGGTTCATGCCTCAGACACTTAACACCCACACCCACAATAACTAGCCGTGTAACCTTGGGCAAGTTACTTAACTCCAATTGCCCTCCAAAAGGCAAAAAAAAAAAAGACCCACCCCCCCACTGCTAGTACCCAAAGCTCAGCAATAAAATGGGATCCATCTGACAGAGTTCTCTAGTTCATGTCCCCAGTGACTTGGGAATTGTGATCCCACAGACTAATTTCACAAGACTGCTAGGAGGAATGACTTGGCAAAAGTTAGAATAATGGTCCTTTCTCAAGGTAGAGTATTTAGAGTATTAAGTACCCAGAACCCTAAGAATGATCTGGTGCTTTCAAAAGAAAAATCATTTAGTCTCAAGTTGGGACCTCAGTCCCATTCTTGAAAATAGGGTAATAACTCTACTAAGACTAAAAGGCTGTCTGTCTCTCCATCCAAAGTCCCCACTGCATTCCTCTTCTGGAAAGTCAGCATTAATGTCAATTCTGATACTGGGATAAACAAGAAGGGAATGTTGGCTGAGAACATGGACACTCCAGGCAACAGGGATGCACCAGCAAGGTTGTTACTTCTATTTTCCATCTTGGGGGCAGACCTAGGGAGGTAGGTTTAAACTAGATTTGGACAGTCTTGGTGTAGTCTTCTCCGGGGTAGGTGCTTGGTTCTATTCTGGTTCTTCTGTTCCCAGACTGGACTGGACCCAATCCAAGGGCTGGACTGAGTCCCAGGGCCCACCTTGCCTCTTTGTTTTCCACTGGCTTGCTCTTACCCGATGTTTTCTGAAACTGAAGTCCAGAAGGGGCATGCACTGCTTCAGAAAGGTTTCCACGAAGAGACGTCCATACTAAAGGGAAAGAAGGCAGAGCTCACACCTGATGGTCTAAAGCTACATCACTGGGCTATAGAGCCTCAAAAGGAGGAGACCAAAGGCTCTCTTGCCTTTTCTCCTTCCTCCTACCTGCCCACAGAACTTGGGCGAGGCAGACATTGCTACACCAGCATTCACTGACCACTCCCAGCTATTCCTAGGGCATCTGTACTCCCAATCCTAAATTGACTTGCTCCCTTGGCCTCTAACCAGGGATTTAAAGCTACAGCAACATTGAATTCTCCAACCATCCAATGAATCTGGGAAGACTCATTCATTGACTTCTTCCCAAAATACCACCCAGGAAGCATTCCTGAGACTCAAGGCCTGTGGGGAAGGGAATGGCCAAAGCCTTCTTGGCTGAAGCCTTTTCCTGGAGCAGTGGAGACTCTTTTTGATTGGAAGGAAAATCCAATACAAAACGGGTCTGTTTCTTAATGAAATAGCAAATCTCCCTTACCTTCAGACAAACATTTAGGACTGGTCGACTATCAAATACCTGAGAGGTAAGAAAAACCATTAAAAGCTTAGGCCTAGTTCTTATATAGGTAGATAATAATACTAATCACAGCAATGATTAATACTTCTTTAGTATTTTAAGATTCATAAAGTGCTTTTCTCACAATAGCCCTATGTAGTTTGTAGTACAAGTATTTTTACCCACATTTTACAGATGTGAATGCTGAGGCTCAGAGAGGGTAATTTACCCATGGCCACATAGCAAATGTGCATCAGAGCTGGTGCATGACCTCGGGTCTCATGACCTCCAAGTACTGCACATTTCCCACTGGACCACATAGCCTCCCACAGTTCTTTGGTTAAAGCCACAGGAGGCTGGGTTTTAGCCAGTGGGACATTAGTTTGAATTCTACTGCAATAGGAATCATATAGTAATATGACTGAGTGCTTCTGGGATGATAGGAGGGAGCCACAACCCTGATCTGATGAGAATCAATGTGCTAATATGCAGGAGCATGCCTAATGAGTGATACTCTGTATTCTGCACATACAAGAAGTGACAAAGAGAAGCTGATATGGCATATGGAGATAACAGAGCAGTCCAGGGATGGAGGCGGTGAAGACCAACATCTACCAATGTGATCCTGGCAGGAAGGAAGGAGGCCTTGCTCAAGGAGAAAGAAAAAGAAAGAGCTTCTGTGTTTCATCCATGGACTGGCTCCCAAGTTTCCTCATCTCATAATGGCCCACTATGAGGGTACATGGGATAGGGAAACAAACGAGCTTTGATTTCCTCACAAATTTCACTGGGGAGAAAGACAGTATTATTTGGTGGTGGCAGGAGAGAGTGAGTTTTAGCTCTTACCCAGAAAGGGAAGTTGGGAAAATGATGCTGCTTCCTTAAAGAGATACAGGATCCAGAGAGATGGACCAAGACCCATGTACTTACCTTAACCAGGCTGATAAGGACATTAAAGTCTCGGACAGCCATGTTCCAATACTGAAGCTTCTCCTCATGCACCTAGCAGTAGTCATAGAAACAGGCACCCCACAATCAGAGCCAAATTCTGCTGTTGCATTCTATTTCTAACAATCAAATCCAAAAATCACATGGAGATTCTAAGACTCAAACCAACAGGAAACAGCCATTCACCCTTAAAGTGGTTCTAAGTACTACATAGACAAAAGTCCTTGGCATTGTCAAATGGCTCAACATCAGAAAGAGATACGATTTTATCAGTGGAAAAGACATTAAAGAAGACATGTTACTATCGATTTTGCTGCTATACCCTATGGACCATGAGTCTTTTTCATAGGATTGGCAGCTGAAATCTTATACATGCATTGTTTCCACCATTAGAATGGGAGCACACTAAGGGCAGGGACTGTCTTACTATTCTATTTGTGTCTCCAGAACTTGGCAAAGTGCTTTGCACATAGTGCTTAATAAATGCTCATTCATTCATACACTATGTCAAGTCAAAACACATGTAAGAAATAAGAACCAAGAACCTAGTTTCTTTTTCTTTTCTTTTTTTTTTGCAGGGGGAAGGCAGGACAATTGGGGTTGAGTGACTTGCCCAAAGTCACATGGCTAGTAAGTGTTAAGTCTGAGGCCATATTTGAACTCAGGTCCTCCTGACTCCAGGGCTGGTGCTCTGTCCACTGTTCCACCTAGCTGCCCCAAGAACCTGGTTCCAAAGCAGATATTGGCCTCAAAATGACTAATGACCATGAGACTTTCAAAGACCTGGGGCTCTTTCACACACGACTGCAGAGTCTGTAGCTAAACTAGCTGTGGTGAGCTAGCTTGTAAAGACCTAGTAAAGAGTATACCAAGAAACATGCCTTCTAATCTCATCTCAGCTCCTAAGAAGCAGGCATCCTAATCAGGTGACCACCAGGGCATGGTAGGAGCTGGAGGTAGCTTTTTGGGGTCAGGCCCATAAGGGAGGGATCATGCCTCACTATTACGGGGCCAAAGCTATCTAGTGAGTGAGTCATAATCCAACCTCCAGGAAAACAAAGGAACAGATCAGGGGATGAGCTATGGGAGAGGATGGAGAGACTATGGGAACTAGTCTTGGCACTGCCTTTCTGGTGCCAGCTGACAGAGAGGGAGGAAAGGTGAATAGGTATGGCAGGAAGTTGCTCTGAGGAACCTCTGAAGAACTTGGCATAGAGGAACCCAGGAGGAACAATTTGGTGGAACCAGTGGCTGGAGAGATACATGGTACTGGTGTGAGCCTCACAGGGGTCTGGAGAGTCCAGGATTCATTACCAAAGACAGGTGTACATTCTTGTTACCTAGCCCCTCTAGAGTGAGCAGTGCCAAGTGAGACAACGTGTGGTAGTGGTGGCTGTTTTAAATCAATCCTCAGCCATTATCCAGGTCAGAGCCTTACCTTAGGCAAGTCTGCAGCAGTGCCAGCCTGAAGGTTCCTCACTGATTTCTCCAGCTCAGTCATCATTACTCGAAAGAAAACTACAAATGTCTGCCTAGAAAAATGGAAGATCTGTAAGCTCCTGGACTATGGTAAAGCAGCTATGAGCATGCCAGCATGGGTCTGCATTTGTATTTCTTCTGTGAAGAAAGCAAAGGCCATTCCTTCCCAGCTCCCTCAGCATCCTGTCACCAGGACCCATTATAATAGCAGGGAGACTAAGGGGCAAATCACAGTTGAAACCTATGAAACAATATTAACCTGATGAAACACAAGGGCCAGTGAGGAAGATATAAAAGAATGGACAACCCTCATTCACAATCATTTAACCTCTTAAAAATGAAGTAACTAGAATATGGGTTAGATGATCTTTCAAAGCTAAATGATAAAATTATTATGCAACTAGATTCCCCCTACTCCAAGCATCTTGCTAGCTTTAAGAACCCAATCTTCTAATACCACTCAATAGGATTTTCTCATATCTGAATTATACTAGTTGAGAACAAGTCAATCAAAGTTTGCCATTTGTCACAGAGACTCCACCAATGTCTCATAAGAAACAGGAAGGACAGATATAGAACATGGGAATCATTTGAACATTAGAAAAAGGTTAGGCAGCTTGGTTCTAGCTGAATAATGATACCACGTGTAAGATGCTTTATTGCATCCTTATTTAAATACTTCTAGAGTAAAACAAAACATTATCCTCAGAACAAAACAAGACAGTAAAAAGGTGGGATGTGGAAGACTTTCTTGTGAACATCTCTATAGAAACAATATCTAAGACTTACCTGGTCAGTGTAGGGAAAGAGGAAGAAGAAGCATCTTTGGAAGAATGGATTAGCTCTGGGATCCCAGTACTAGCAATCTCCTCTATAACCTTGAGGACATTGTCTGCTCGATCCAGGTAAATGCTGCACTAACAAAGCCATAACTGATTAGGAACAGAATGACTAAAGGCTCTAGAACAAACTAAACACTCCTTTCTTGGAGGCTCAGAGTAGCATTTATTTATTTGCAAAATAAAATCTCATTTCTTTTCTAAACTCTCAGGGTGAGATGAAACATATAATAAATGGAAAGAAAAGCTAGAGCTCACTGAGCCGACTATGAAATGTCATACTCTGGAGTTTCTCTTCCTGAACCCACAAAGAGAATAAATTCAGGAGCTTATGTCCTTTGGTGTCCCCAGTTCAACATGGTTTTGATTGACTAACAAGGGGGATATCACAGATTGAGGGGTTCTATGCATCCTGAATTATTCTGTTTCACCAAAGGAGTTAATGTGGAAATTTAACACAGAATGGAAAGATCATAGACTCCACTAGTCCCAAGTCTGACTCAATTCAAGCTTATAACCAACACATACTCAAGATTTTTATAAACACTACTACAAAACACTCTTTACAGAAATAAAGGAAGGCTTAAATAACAGGAGAATCATTGTGTGTGGCTGAATTCCATTAATTCCATTCCAATTAATTTTAAAAACTAAAAATTATCTAAATTAATTTACAGATTTAATGCTGTACCAAGTATTTCAAGCCTATCTGGTCACTTTCTGTTTTTTTCTCAATATTCACCCCACTGAGGACTAAAGCTAACACCAGCCATTTCTGAGCTTTTTGCCAGATAAAGGGTCCCACAAATAGCAAATGGAAAAACATTTGATTCTCCTAACAAAAGCCAACTCTCTCACCAGAGCAAAGTGTGAAGTTGGTCATTAAAGCTGCTGCCTTTCTCTCTCTCTCCATTTGGCTGCACCCAAACTTGACAGAGGAACTGCCTTGCCAAAGAAGCTGTTAGAAGAATACAGGCATGATAAGTGGCTTAGAAGGGTCCCAGTCCAACCTTGGGGGCACAACTGCAAAGCATGAGTCTTTAAAAGGGCAGCTCCTTGTGACCCTGTCTCTTAATAGAAAACCTGAAAGAAGCTAATATACGCATGCCTTCCCTACACCTGCCCTGGCACCCTTGATGTCTCTTAAAGACCCCATTTGCTGTGATTCCACATTTATTAAGCAAATTCCCCATCTTAAGCTGACTTCCCATAGTTTTCCCTCCTGGGAAAAGCACATGCTAAAAGAGTCAACAAGTACTTTATCTCTTTTGAAGGTTACCCATGAATGTAATTATTGATATTTTAGTTGTTTTTCATAATTTAACCATCATATTTGAGGTTTAATGTTTCTTTTGAGTTTGCTTAATGTTAATGTGTTTCCTAGTACTTAATCACCCCTGGGCGAACTGATAAAATTGAAGTTCTAAACCTTTTAAGGTTCAGAAGAAGAGTTTAGATGGGAGTGACTGCCTCAATCAATCAATAAAGATCTATTAAATGCCTATTATATGCTGGGATACACAAAGAAGCAGAAGACAGTCCATGTCCTTAAGGAGCTTAGTCAGCCTCCTGAGCCTAGTAGCTTTGCTAAACACAAATACAGTTTACTCCCGAAGATTTTAGGGTTCAAATAGTGGCTTAGCTTTAGTTTCCTCATGATTATAATGAGGACAATGGATCAAATACCCTCTAGCTCTAAATCCTATGCTTCTGTTACAGGGGCTGTCAGACTGGTGAAGGCTAACTTTAGTTAAGGTCGAAAGCTTTGTTTAGCAAACTCTTTTTTTCCCCAAGGAGCTTTTCTGGCACTAATATATTAATTTAGATTGTAGGGCAGGAAATCAGTCACATAAAGTGACTAAGAGTACCTGCTACATTAGACCTCCAAATAACTTCTCATTTTGTAGGTAAAGACATCGAGTCAAGAGAATTAGGAGAATTAAGCAGAGAATGTGTTATTTTTTATATACAAAGATGACAGATGATGCCACTAACCTATGGTTGATGGAACCTAGGCTTTTAATCTGGTTTCCCTATAGATTTTGAAGATGCAAACTTCCCAAAGTCCTTCTTGAATTCATTACTGCAGAACAGAGCAAAGCTAACTGGCCTAGACAGGACTCAAACCTGACTTTATCAGTCCTGAAGTCTAACTAATTGAGTTAATTAATCACAGCCTTGGCTTTTTTTTTTTTTTTTTGAGAATCCAGGTTATGGCTTTATATTCTTATTCAAATATGAAGTGGTCTAGATGACCTCAAAGGTGCCCTCCAATTCTGATAGTCTACAGTTCCATAAAGATTCCAACTGTCCTGCTTTGGATAACAAGAGGAAGCATGCTAGAGAAGGAGAAAGTCATGTCACTACCTGAATGGGTTGCTCTCATTACAAAATAGAGTATGACAATAACTGCTCCCCACCTTAAGAAGAAAAGGTATTTATAAGGACAAATGCATAAAGTGCTTGGAGATCCTCAGATTTCAAAAGAACAGTGTTATCCATTTGAAAAAGGAAAGAGGGTCTTTCACCTAGCTTTTTTTTGTTCTGGGAGGCTGCAGATTTCTCTGAGATGACAATAAGTAGTCGGATGAGATAGATGGCACACTGGAAGCTGGGGACACTCTGGTGGAAATTCTGTAAGTAGTGGAAGCTCTGGCTGTAAAACAGGAAAGAAAGGAGAGGAGGAAAAGCAACGCCAGTCGTTCCAGTTCTGTAGATGACTAAATGTCTCCCTAAGTCAATTTCGGGGATTTTACCACCCTTTCCATTATCTTATTCAAGACATTTACATTTTCAAGAGCTTAAATGGCTGATTCTTCCTTCCAAAATGTCATGCAATATGCCCCAAACCAGGAAGTATCAGGATGGAACACGGGAAGGGGCCCAGGGTAAGGGAGTCAGGAAGCGTGACTTCTGTGCTGACTTTGTGGCTCCTTTGGGGATTTGAGACAGTTCATCTGTGGTATTTCTGTCCTCATTTTTCCATATCAGGATGTGAAGGAAAATGGCAATAAATGAGGTCGAGGCACCCAGAACTTTTAAAAAGCAAGATGCTACATTAGTGCAAAGGACATTACGTGTTAAAGACTGGCACTGTGTTCTGGAGGATGAATGACCTAGCAAACAAGAATTGTTTGAAGATCAGTAAATCTTTGGTGTTTATCTGCAAGTATGCTCTAAGGAAGCAGATCTAAGAATCTCCCTAACTGTCCAAGGATGGTGGAGGATGTTAAGACAAAACTTAGGAGGGTGTCTTTTATGCACCTAAGTAACTCTCCTAAAGGTGCTGCATGGTCCCCCTGTTTCAGTCTGTTGGCGAGAACTTTCAGGGCCTCCAGCATTAAGTTCCGGTTTTCCGTCTGAGAAAAGCCACCCCTAGAGATAAGCCAAGAGAAGGGCAGGTTAGGACAGTTTCAGGCAAGGATGTACAGCATTTGGGACTCTTAGCTTATAGTTTATTGACATAATCCAGAAATGAGGAAAATTGATAAAGGGCACTGAAACCACACATAGTTCAATCCTGAGTCTGTGGCGTAGGTCTGTGTGATCAGAATGGGAGTGGCAATGCAGACAAAATATTTTCCTTAAGGTCTTGCCTAGATTCACTAAAGGAAGAAAGGTCTGAAAAGGCTCCTCTCTCTTTTCCATTCCAACCATTCAACCAGGTATCATGTCTTGTCAATTTTTTTCAACTGACTTTCATGAGTGTCCTTCCCACGCCTATTGTGGTTGCCTTAATCCAGGCCTGATCTTCCTCCATTCTGTACAGTCACCACATTAATTGTCCTACAACATGCTCTTAATGTCACTACCCTGCTCCAGAAAATCCAGTACCTGCCCAAAGTCTCAACCTCCCCGAGATCTCCTGGACCCCCCGTGGCTCATGACGTTCTTCTGATCTGGTCAGGCTGGTCTCCGCGCCACCCCCTGGATGGCTCCTGCTCTTTCTGGATGTGCTCGCTCATGCTAGTCCTCATCTCTGTTCCCCCGTACCTATCCTTCAAGTCCTACTATCTCCTAAAAACTTTCCAAACAAGTCTAGTTTACTACAATAACTTCTTTCTTTGAATTTTATGGGACTTAGAGCTTTTAATACTCAGTTTTGTACTTGAAGACATATTTCGCATTAACCTGCAAACATTCAAGTATATAATGCTGTACTGCCATTCTTCCTAATATCATCACAGAAAGTATAAATTGGTATAAGCAAAATTATACTACAAAACAAGGGATCCAGGTTAATGTGCCCTCTCTGTAACTAAATTTTTCTATTAATAAGATACAAAGCATAATGACTAAGATTTTCTTCATAGGGACATGATAAGGAAAAATTATAATGTATAAATCCCTAGAACTTTTAAAAGAAAGGTCTCATGTAAATTCAATGTACCATTATTACTATCTACAAAGGGAACGTACAGGCTGGTAAAAATTATTTGAGGACTATCAAAAGTTAAGTATTTATCAGAAGATTTTCTAAACAAGCATATCTAAGAATTTCAGAAACTCAGGCTATTGGAGGAAAGTGGCCAAGTGAAAGCCAGGAAACAAGTTTGATCCTTCATCCTATGTTTTTAGGGGGATCTTGGGGACAAAGCCTTTCCAGATTGTGGGATTTCAATCATATGACACAAACTTGCTGTGACCTTGGAAAGGTCCCCATATCTCTTAGTGTTTCAGTTTTCTAATTTTTTTTTTAAAGCAATTGGGGTTAAGTAACTTGCCTAAGGTTACAAGGCCAGTTTTTTTGTGTGAGTGTTAAGTAGCTGAGGCCAGAACCAATCCTGGGTCCTCCTTACTCCAGGGCTGGCACTCTTACTCACTGCGCCACCCAGCCGGCCCAGTTTTCTAATTTTTAATAAGGGGTAATAATATCTCCAGTAAAAGCCAAACAAGGTAAAGCAAGTATAAAACAATGTACACGAGGATACTTGGAAAAACATAAAAATTATATAAGTGTTAGTGATCTTGGAGAAGACTTGTATTTCTTTTCTATTCTGATGAATGCCAAGCACAAGAAATACCTGCCTCTCAACAGTAATAATATTAATCATACAAATAGCATTTGCAGAGTACTTTAATGTTTGCAAAGTCCTTTATGTGATGGCATCTCATTTAATCCTCACAACTACCCTATAAAGTAGGTATTTTTATCTTTTTTTTTTAAAGCAATTTTTAAAGAATTGGGGTTAAGTAACTTGCTCAAGGTTACACGGCCAGTTATTTCTGGGTGTGGTACTAAGTGTCTGAGCCAGGATTTGGTCCCAGGTCATCTCGACACTGGAGCTGGTGCTCTTATTCGCTGAGCCACCTGGCCGCACCTATTTTTATCTTTTCACAGATAAGGAAACTGAGCCTGGGGAAGGTTTAAATTACTTGCCCACAGGCACAAAGTTACTATGTATCTGAGGTGGGATTCAAACTCAGGTCTTTTTGGACACTGTACTACAAAGTTGGTGACTGAGGACTGAAAGCAGCTCCATAATTCATTACATCTGCCTGAGTCACATCCCACACACTCACCAGGCAAACAAGGCAAGAAAAATCTGCAGCAGCCTCTGGTAACAAGATGACATTATCTGGTGCTCCTGCGTTTTTACTCCAGGTCCATCTATCACACCATGGTTTTCAGTAGCCAAGCACTTAAATAAAGGGAGGAACATGTTTCTAGGTCAAGTTCTTCAGTGACTATTCCAATTTTCCCCAGTTCATCACAACAAAAGAGACGAAATTCTCTATTTAGGTGATAATTTTTGAGCTTCTAGATCAGAGGAGTCAAACATGTGGCCAGCCACACTGTCATTAGGAAACATTTAACAAAACAAATAAAAACACAACAGACTACAGACAATGTAAAGGGTGGCTTTCTCAGTCATGGCAGCCTGTAGGGCTCCTTATGTACAGTTTAGTGGCCCCCATTTCCACTTGGGCTGGACACAGCTGCTCTCAATTATGGAAGTGCCTTGAAAGACTGGGAGGCTGCTGACCTGAAAATAGTTGTGCATGTTCTCCAGGTGGTTACACAGTGGGGTCAGCAGGCACACGAGGTAGTGAGCTACTTCCTGAGCTGATCTCTGATGCAGATGGGAGAATCCAACGTGCCGGCTTCCTTTGCCCTGCAATGAAGCCAGAGGTGGGGAAAAAAAAGCCACAATAAAAACCCAAGTCCAATAATAACGGATTACCACACAGTTCCTTAGGAAGCAAGATCTTGCTCACAGTAGGCAATAAGTCCAACACAGTGACTTCTACTCAGGAGCATGTGGGGCAGCAAACTGCCCACCATGAATGAATTCTGTCCATGAGGAACAGAAGAGTCTTTTCTTCTCGACAGTTTACTTTCATAGAAGAGTGAAATTTACTTCCTTCTCAACCCCTTCCAATACAGCTTCTGACCTTATTCTACTGAACCTACTCTCTAAACTTACCAGGGACCTTTCAGTTGCCAAATCCAATGGGCCTCCTCTCAATCCTCCTTCTCCTAGGCCTCTCTGTAGCCTTCTACATCGCTGATTACTCTCTCCTCTGGTTCTCCTGCCTATCTGACCCTATTCCATCATTTTCGGTAGATCCTAACCACAGGTGTCCCTCAGGGCTCTGTCCTGGGCCCTCTTCTTTTCTCCCTCCATACTGCTTCCCTTGGTGATCTCATCAGCTTCCTCAGATTTAATGACCATCTCTAGGCTGATGATTCTCAAATCTACCTTTCTTGCTCCAATCTCTCTGCTGACCTCCAGTCTCTTAAATCCAACTGGATGTCCAGCAGACTTCTTAAACTCCACATGTCCAAAATGGAACTCATTGTCTCTTCCCCTAAATCCTCCCCTCCCCCTACCTTCTCTATCACTCTAACCCCTCAGGCTCAAATCCTAGGAGATATCCTTCCTGTCTGAGCCCCAATATCTGAGACCTGCTCATTTTGCCTCTGCAGTGTCTCTCTGTCACTGCCCCCCCTCTGGTACACATAATCACCATCTCACCCCAGACTACCACAATGGCTGCCTGCCTCAAGTCTTTCCTCACTTCAATACATCCTCCATTCAGCCACTGAAGTGATTTTCCGAAAGCACTGGTCTGACTATGTCACTCCCCTACTCAATAAACTCCAGTGCTCCCTATCACCTCTCAGATCAAAACTCAAAGTTATTTCCAACATCCAAAACTCTTCTTTACCTAGCTCCCTCCTACATTTCCTGTCTTCTTACATCTTACTCCCTTACATATAGTCTACCCTCCACTGACACTGGCCTCCTGGCTTATTCCACAAACAAGACACTCCATCTCTCAGCTCTGGGCATTGTCTCTGGCTGACATTCCCCCTCCACACCCTCCCCCCCACGCCTGGAACCCTCTCTCCCCTCAACAACACCTACAGACTTCCCTGGCTTCCTTTAAGTTCCAGTTAAAATCCCATGTTTTACAGGAAGCCTTTCCCAACTCCTCTTAATTCTAGTGACTCCCTTACGTTAATTATTTCCTATTTATTCTGTATATAGCTTGTTTTGTATATGTTTGTTAGCATTCGGTCACCCCCATTAATTTGTAAGCTCTTTGAGGGCAGGGACTATGTTTTGCCTCTTTTTACACCCCAAACACTTAGCACAGTGCTTGGTACATAGTAGAAACTTAATGAAGGTTTATTGATTAACAACAAAGATATCAGAGGAGTGTCAGGCTAAGTAATGACTGGAAATCTAAGAGAATATCACATTGGGTTATCTTTCCAGCATAAGATCACAAATTTCACCAGTGGGTGAACTTTGGCAGGAACTGCGGTACAGAACAGAGCTATAATACTGTCACTGACCATGAAATAGAGACTAGGACCACAGACTCTATCCCCAACCATAGATGGCCTGTCACTTCAGACTCAGCCTCTGGCTAAAGAACTGAGCTGATACTCTGATCCAAGAGATCTAACTCCAACATCAGGTCACTAGATATGAGAGGCTAGCCCTAACACAAGGTCTCAATCTAGGAAGTAAGACGGGAAGAATGAATAAACAACAAAAAAAGGTAAAGAGATATTATGATGATACCCAAAACATAAACCCACAAGAGAATAACTGCACAACACCTATAAGCAAAAACTCAAAGAAAAACACAGTTTGGGTACAAGGTCATCTAGAATTCCTGGAAGAGATAAAGCAAAAGTCTTTAATAAAGGAATTTAAAATGATTTTATATGTGAGAGCACTAGATAATAGACCTGGAAAGAAATGAGGAGAGATTTGCAAAGAGAATTAACATCTTAGTACAAAAGATGCAAAAAACCTTACCCATGTATCAGAATTAGAAATTAGAATGGCAAAGGGAAGTTCCTGACTCTATGAGACAACAAGAAATAGTAAAAGAAAGCCAAAATGCTGAAAAGATAGAAGGAAATGGAAGGTTTTTCATATTGCATTACCTGAAAGTCATGATTTTTAAAAGGGCTTAGATATTTCAAGAAATCATGAAAGATAACTGTCTAGATTTACTGGAACAAGACAGCAAAGTGAATATACAAAGAATCTACCCATCACCTCCTGAAAAAGACTCCAAAAGGGAAATTCTCAGAAGTGTCCAAAATTCAGAACTTTCAGGTCATAGAAAAAATATTGTAAGCAGGAAGAGTGAGGAACAATAAAACCAGAGCCTCCAGCAGCTAATGTGCATGCTTCATCCCTTCAAAGACATGACTGCATTGTATGGACATTTTCTTCCACTGATGCAAATCAAAACCACTTTATGACTTGGAATGAGGCCTTCCATGAGGTGCTCTCAACCAAAGGAAAGTCCCTGGAAGCTATCATTTTGCTAAGGAGCATCTTCAACATTAAATATGGAGGGTGGATCCTCAGACAAAAGATGCAGAGTTGCCCACTGGACCCTGAATCCAAGCCAGAGACAGAACTCAGTAGGTATTTGGGAACCTTAGAACATTTCTAAACTACTATGAGGCCCTAAGAATTTAATGTAGTAGTGGATGTGAAAATATTTTGAATAACTTGTAAAAAGCTCCACATAAATGCTATGTTAAACTATTTTTTATCTGAGATGGGAGAAGTGTGATACACTCAAAACTTCTTAATCAAGCCCCCATAACAGCAAACATGATGCCAGTCACCGAAAAAGATAAAATGACAGAATCCCTGTTGCTGCTTAGCAGCTTGTATCTGCATGGCCTGGCTGGACAAATGGAACTCCAAGATTCAGACCTGTGGTCATATGACACCAAAAGCCGCCTAGCCCTGAATCAGTGCTGTACTGCTTCTTCACACTTGGGGAGATCTGAACATTTCACCTGCTCGCGTCACTCAGCTCCTGTTTGGTTGTTTACTGTGCAGGGAAAGTCACACACCCTTGCTTGTATGCTTTGTGTGTGAGCACCCAGCTACAGTACTGGCACTGAACATAGGTCAGTTTAAGAGTTATTAAATACAAAATTGGGCAAGAACGTGATTCAGTCAAGATGGAAAATACTGAGAAAGCTAGGCGGGTGTCTGGGACCACATTCCTTATTTTACGTGCCATTCAAAATCAATTCTACTTGTCACATTATGAAGTTGAATAAAAATTTCCCCAGCAGTAGCTTGTTGCACAATGATGCAAATAAAAAAAGAGAAACTATCAGCAATTATTTGCTAGTAAGACCCCTTGTTGTTGTACTAACCTTGAGGAAAGAGATCCGCTTGGTAGCAGTGGGCACAAGCATATTTTCCAGTTTCTGGGAAAGATCATTCAGTAGGAAGAGTAACTCAGGGGGTCCTAACTGTACAACTTCAGTAGCCTGTGATTTGGAGAAAAGATGCCAGATATCCTTAATCCCATGAATTACTGTTTTCTGCACATCAAACATGCATGACAAATTTCAAAAGCTGTTTGCCTCTGCTACCTAACACTGTGTTCAGAGCAACTCCCTCTCACCATGATCTATTCCATGTGTCCTCAAAGAATGCAGACTAACTTATTGTCAAAAGCAAATAAATAGTTGAGCCTGGCTGCTAACACAACATCATGTAATACACTATTAATCTATATATATATTTATGTATAAGACTTGGAAGCTTTATAAAATCATAAAGATCAATTTCACATATAAAGGCTACTCCAGCCTTGGTGCAGTTTTAAGCTTTAATAATTTCAGAAGCATAAAGACTACAAACTTATGAAAAAAACATTTAAAAAGTTATTTAAGTTTCTTTTTCACTTATTTTGTTTTGTAAATTTTCAATAATAAATTAAAAATTTTAATTTTAACAAGAGGAGTCACTTTGTCATTATAATGTTTTCTGTATGACACTTTCTCAGATCGGTGGGTCACGAAAGAGGATTCTCTTCCTTGGTCACCTCTATCTGCCTCCATTAGACTTTTCTTGCCTGGTCATACAATATGCATAGTGCATGCATCAAAACTGCATTCTTTGGATGAACTTAAGGTGAAGATTATAAATGCAATCTTTTCCAGGCAGTGAGCAGCAGCTGTTGAAAGTTTTTACAAAATTCAAGAAACAAGACATTTTTTGGGGGTATTTTTTGGCGGGGGGTGGGGGGAGGTGGGGAGTGGGGTGGTGCATAAATTTGTAGCATGTATACTTCTGAAGTTACTAAAGTTTTAAACTTTTTGGACATCCTGTATTTCATAATTAGTGTCCTCCAACCACAAGGAAGTCAGTTTTGTTCAGTCTGGCTTGTTTTCATTTAAGGGTTCTCATTATATCAAAAGGGTGGGGTTTCACCTTGGCAGCTGAAATTTACCATTTTATCAGGTTCATGAACACAGTAGAATGAATTCTGGATCTGCAGTAAGTGAATCTGGTTCAGATTCTGGCTCTGCTACTTGACTATCTATATGACCTTGAGCAGGTTTCTGAACCTGTGTGGGCTGCGGTTTCCTGAACTTTAAAATGAAGGGGCCAGATGAGATGTGACCTGAAGTTGACACATTTTACTTTTGCTCCCTCTCCACATGAAAGGGAATACTCACCTTTCCAGTTTTTCAAAAATCTAAAACCTAAATGTTTAACAGGAAAATCCTTCTATTTCACAGTACAGCAATGTTACTGTGCTTTGACCTCTGAAATGACTAAAGAGTGAAACTTTTGGGGCTGCTAGGTGACACAGTGAATAGAGCACCAGCCCTGGAGTCAGGAGGACCTGAGTTCAAATCCAGCCTTAGGCACTTAGCACAAACCTAGCCGTGTAACCTTGGGCAAGTCACTGAACCCCAACTGCCCTGCTCAGCACAGTACCTAGGACACAGTAAGTGTTTAGGGAATGCTTGATCCCTCCTCCCCATTTTTTATGGCAAAAAGACATAGCAAGAGGCTATCAAGACAAACTCCAAACTTTCCTACTACTTATTTCTGTGATTTCTTGAAAAATAAGAATAAGGACCAGGAACTTTTTTCTTTTGCTTTTTGGAGGGGGGAAGGTGGAGCAGCTGGAGTTAAGTGACTTGCCCAAGGTCACATGGCTAGTATTTTTTTTTTGTGTTTTTGTTACGTCTCTGAGGGCGGTTTTGAACTCAGATCCTCCTGACTCCAGGGCTGGTGCTCTATTCACTGTGACACCCGTACCAGGAACTTTTTATAGAAGGATGCAGACCAGTGCTAGAAGATCCTTGATCAATCTCTTACCTCTGTGTGCATTTCAGTATCTAACAGGGACTTGGTCAAAAGTCCACCATGTAGAATAGAGAACACCTCAAGGTCTAATTCTCGGAAGAAAGTGGTATAATTCTGGAGGGACACAGAAGCCTTTTCCTCTTCCTTCTCTGTGAACTCCTGGGCAAAAACAGCAGTAGCACATACAATACAGTAAATCCTGGGGCCAAATCTCCTTTTTTTGAAAACTGCAACGTGTACTAATGTATCTAATTTTATGCAAAAGATATATTTCCAAAAATTTAAATTTATTAAGTAAGCTATTTAAAAAGTTACACTCTAACTAATTTTTGTTCTTTTTAAAATGGATATACTTTATATTTATATATTGGTCACTTCCAACAACCAACCACTCCATATTATCTTCCCACAAAAAAGCCTAAAAGAGTGATTACCACAAGAGAACAACAGTACATCCAACTTTCCCATCTTTTTGTTGTACTGTGTACTTTAACTGTTGGGAACTGACACTATAAGACTGTTTTATCGATTAATAAGGGTAGGAGGAGGCAAGGGAGCCATGATGTCAGTTTTTGTCCCTCAGTCACAGAAGGGCGCCCAGAAGCCCCAAGAGCTTCAATGACTTGCCCAGGGTCACACCTCCGGGATGGGGAAGAGCTAGGACTTGAATCCAAGTCCTCCTGGTGCTGGCACTAGCCCTCTAACCGTTATGCCATGTTGCCTCAAAGCCAATAATCCCTTATAATTTTTCTCTTGTGTATTTTAAAGTCTCAGATTGTTGAGGCAGCTCATCTATAAGCTGCTAAAATAACAGAAATAATAAAAACAGTAGTCCATATTCAGAGAGTACCATAACATTTACAAAGCACTTTCCTTGAAACAAGCCTATGAGGTAAATAACAGGTATTATTGACATTCCATAGATGAGAAAATGGATGCACAGACAAGACGTCAGGGTCATAAAGCAAGCTACTATCAGATGAGGGAATCAAACCAAGGGTCTTCTAACCTCTAGATCAGCTCCTTATCTAACATACCAGCTACCCGAATAGTGAAACAGCAGCTGACAGTGGTATACTGCTCATCTCTGCATAACAACATTTCTACTAAATAAGGAGTCTCACAATACAGAGTTCTTGAGCCTAACTTATAGAGGTGGGTCACTGATAGGCAGAGACAATCCCAGACTTCCTGGTCTTCAGGCAACTGCCCCCAGGTAAGGGGGGCTGGTTAATTAGAAGACAACAGCTAGAATCTTTCAGTTGTCCAGTACAGAGGGGGCACAGGAACCATTACATAAGTAGAATATGCTGGGCTATGAGTGTATGAGGAACAACCTTGCTCTCTCTCCCACCAATCTCTCCCTTCCCCAATACCTTTTCTAGTTGACTTTTATCAGACTGTGAATGTTCACATTCTGAACCATCTTCCTTCGAAAATTTCTCCAGGGAGGAAGATTTCCCACCATCAGCTTTTCGTTTTTTTCCTCCCTGTGCTTCAGAGGAAAAACAACAAAAAATAATTCTGCCCAGAGAATGGTGCTATGCACGGGAATCATTACAAGATAAAACACCTTAACATCCTGCCCCTCTGCACACATTATGGCGTGTTCTTTTTTCTGAAGCCCCATGCCAAAGTTTCTTTGCGATGTCAAGGTGCCCTCAACCGTCCAAAGATACACTAGCAAAATGAAGCTGGGACATGTCCTCTCCAGGTGTATCACACGAATGTTTGTCATCTAAACACGAGCCCAGCTCTGCTTGCAGTCTCATCACCAGAGGACTGGCTACTAGATGATGAGCTTCTTTGAGGCCATGGAGACTCATGAAGACATAAGGCATGAAGGGACTCCAATGTCATCAATACGAGGAGTAACCAAATAGAAGAATACTGCCCAAGAAGGGACTGGAGTCCACAGTCCCCCAACACCCTTTGTGGATCAGGACACCTGGCATATGAGTCAGAGGAGGTCAGCATGATAGTCAAGGCCACCGAGTCAGCTCAAAATAACCCACAAGGAGGAAAAAAGAAATGCTTACCTTTTTCTCCCTTCTTTTTGTTTTTCACCGTAACAATAGCGCTGGTGGGAGGGCCTCCATCTAATGTCTCCAAGTCAAAATTTGCAAGAAGAGGGACATAAGCAGGAGTAACTAAAATAGAGAGAAGAGAAGCTCACTAATGACCATCACAGAAAATACCAGCCACGGGGCCCCTACCACCACTGGTCTTCAAATGCAGGCAGAAAGACTTCTAAAAACTGCTGGTCACAGCTCAGTCTTTGTGAGATGGTGTAAAACAAAGCTACATTAATTGGCTTGCCATGAAATTCATCAAGCTATCCAAGACACCTTATAGACAGATTACATTAACTGAGCAAGTAAAAAAAAAAAATCTAGGTAGTAACAGAGCATCCTTATAGATGGGAAGCAAAAACATATAGGCCCCCCATTTTTGGCTTCCCTCAAAGTCACCTCTACTATATTTACTTGTAAGAGCTGACACTTATTTGTGATTTGAAGTTTTGCAAAGTAACAAGTCACTTAACCTCTGTCTGGCTCAGTTTCCTCAAGGGTAAAATAGGGATCTCACAGGGCAAAGGTGAAAGATGCTATGAAGATTAAATGAGATAATAACAGGTTAATAAGTGTTTAGCACAGTATCTAGCACACAGCGGGCCCTTATTAAACACTTGTACCCTCCCTGATTCTTCCCTGCACAAACACTGCCTTCATTCAGTTCTCTTATAATAGCTTCAGGACGTGGGTGCTATGGGTTCTTATCCCCATTCTACAGATGAGGACATGAAGGACCAGAGAGGTTAAGTGATTCCCTCCATGGTCACACAGCTAGTAAATGGTAGAGACGGGACCAGTTCTGACTCTTCAAGGTCAGCATCGTTCCATCATCCCACACTGATTCTTCCTGTTTCCCAGGAATACAGATAGGGATTATCTAGAAATCTGGCTTAAAGTAGCTTTACAGAAAATACAGAGACAATTAAGTGATTAGATGTCTTTCATATTAAAGGTACCATGCTAGGAGCTACGCTTACAAAGATGAAAAAAGTCAACGTTGTCCCCTCTTCCAAACACTTTATCATCTAAGCTGGGAGACATAACATCTCCACAGAAAAGTATGATATGAGGTAGAAAAAAATGTTCTTTGATTTTAGAGATGACTTTCACCAGGGGAAGAGGAGAGAAAGAGGACGATTCACAGAAGGGGGTGACACCTGAGATGGGTCTAAAAGGATCCGAGCAAGCAGGGTTAAGGAGGCAAGGCCTTTTCAGCAATAAGTCAGGCCCTCCAAAAACTCTTGGAGCTTGGGGAATATAGGACAAGACTGGGAATAGCTAGTAGTCTAGTTTGAAGAGAACAGAGAATGTATAAAGGGGTATAAAATAGACAGACTAGAGCCTGACTGAAGAGAGCCTTAAATGCCAGGCTGAAGAATCTGTACTTTAGTTATAGACTATAAGGAAATCATTGACGGATTTTTACCAGGCAAATAATATGGTCAGACCTAGGCATGAAGATTATATTTCTATCTGGCTGTATAAAGGACGAATAGGGAAAGGGGGTTTGGGAGGCAGGGGTGGGTGTGTGTGAAAAAATTGGAAGCAGGTTAGCACATCATCAGATGATTCCAATAGCCCAGGTGAGAAGGAACTAGGAGGATGGTGATGTTATCAACAAAAATAGGGAAGTTGGGAGGAAAAGCAGGTTGGGGGAAAGATGGTACAAGTTCCACCTTGTAGGGGGTAGTTAGGTGGTACAGTGGAGAGGGAGCTGGGTTTGAAGTCAGGAACACCCAAGTTCAAATCCAACTTCGGATACTGACTAGTTGTGTGACCCTGGGCAAGTTCCAGACAGACTTCTGTCTACCTCAGTTTCCTCAACTGTAAAATGAGAATAGGACCTCTCACAGGATTGCTGGGGGGAATCAAATAAGATAGTATTTGTAAAGCACTAGCCACAGTGCCTGGCACATACGAGGCACTTAAGAAATGCTTATTTCTTTCCTTTCTTCCTTTTATGAGCTCAAGGGCTCTATTTTTTCCATACTTTTTCTCTTCCCCAGTCCCTAGAATAGTGTTTTCTCCATGGTGAGTGCTTAATATTTGTTGAAAGAATGGGAAAAATGAGAAAAAAAGAATAAACATAAGACTTTTAAAGTTCAGAAAGGAACAGGGCAATTTTATCATTATAAATTTAATATACTTTCAAAAAAACCTGCAAGTACCAAGTTCATAGTTTCATAGGAGATCCTCTTTTTGGTTCTTTTTGTATTAGAATTTCTGTGTCTAGTGATGATTCACTCCAGGATCTGGTTAAGAAAGATGCTCTTCTATTTACCAAGGCTAATGTTTCTGCAGTTTCATGATGCCATTCCCTCCTGTCTTCCAGCAGACTGCCCCACAACTTCTCAATAATCTTCCATTTCACCCTACCTATGGTTCCTTTCCATGCTGTCTACAAACACATCTAGGTCTCCTCAATCCTTAAAAAATAACCTCCCTTGTCTTTACCACCCCCTCAAGTTATCATCCTCTCCTATTATTCCATTTATAACCAAACTCCTGGAGAAATCTGTCCACTCTCTGCCTTCACTCTTCCCTCTCATGCACTCGTCAACTCTTTGCAGCCTAGCTTCTACCACTAAACAGCTCTCTTCAAAATTACTCTCGATCTCTTGATGCCTGAATCTGACGCTCTTTCCTCATTCCTCAAGCACTGAACACTCTGCAGCATCGGACACCTCTGACCCCCTAGTCTTCTTGGAGTCTTGCCTAAATCTCTCTGTCTGACCACTCTGCCTTGGACTCCTTTATGGAGCTTCATCCAGACTCTGCTCTCTAAATACAGCTGTACCTTGGGCTCTGTCCTGGGACCTCTTTTTGTTTGCTTTTCTTCTCTTTGTGACCACATCGACATCTATGGACTTAATTACCATTTCTGTTCAAATCTGCATATTCAGTTCTCTGTTCTCCTGGGTTCTAATTCTGCACTGTACTACCTGGAACTGGCCATGCTGCAGGCACCTCCCAATGAACATACCCAAACACAGCACTCAGGTTCTTTTCCCACAAAATCACCCTTCTCTGAACTTTCTGAAATTTTGGTTGAGGGTATCATCATGCTTCCAGTCACCTGTGTCTCCAACATCTGGGTCCTCTGTGGTACCTCACTCTCCATCACCCCGTATAGCCAATCACCTGCCATTTCTCTCTCCATAATGGATCTTGCATTTGTCCCCCTTTTCCTCTCATACTCTTGTTTGGGCTTTCCAAAAACTTTTAGCCTGCCCTACTGCAATACCTTCTAACTTTGCCTTTCTGTCCCCTGAGCTGTCTAAATGACTTTCCTAAAACACAGAGCTGACAATGTCATTTCCCTAAGCAATAAATTCCGGTGGCTCCCTGTTACTTACCTCTGGGGTCAAACAGAAACTCCTGTTTGGCATTTAAAGCTTTTAACGATCTAGACTTTTCCAGCCCTTTTTTAATTTATTCCCTTTACTACATACTATGGTCTAGTCCAACTGGCTTTCCTGCTTTTCCTCATACACGTAATACTTCCCCTCCAATCTCCATACCTCGCACAGGCTGCCCCTTTGCCCTTCCTGACCATCACCTCAAAGAATCCCTACTCAAGAATCACTTACTTAATTTCTGCCTGCTACTCCTTCCCTCCCAACATAAGTATTTGTTTTACGTATAGTAATGTCTCCTACATTACTTGGTGCAGTGGCTTGCTTATGCATGTACATGTTGTCTGCTCCAATAGAACGGAAGCTCTTAGAGGGCAGGGACTGGTTCATTTTGTCTTTGTATTCCCAGCTGCCAGCACAGTGCCCTCCTCAGAGTGCTTAAAAAATCTAAAATACTTGTTGACTAAAAGAGTGGCTAAAGGAATTGTGATCCTAGCATATAAGGGAATGTTATGTGCCAGAACAAAGGGCACAAAGGATCTATTTTTTTTACCTGCCAAATACTTCTCCAGGAGAGTCTGTAACTCGGTGATATGCCGTAGGCGGATCAGCACTTTCCCCTTCATCTCAGCTGATTTCTGTCGGCAGAAGGCGTTCACAACCTGAAAAAGCCCATAAGACACCTTTACCAAGAGCTGCATGATAATAATGACTAATGATTATGTGGGTTATTAGCATTTGCCAAGCAATTTCCATAATTTGCCTCCTTCGAGCCTCACAACTCTATGAAGTGTGTGCTCTGGTCACGATCACACTCACTTTGTAGATGAAAAAGCTGAAGGTCAGAAACAAAGACTGATATGCCCAGGACTGGAGCAGAGACTAAAAACCTCTCAGCTTCAGGCTCAGTACTCCTGCCACCACCAAACAGCCTTTTAATGAATAAACACTAACTGGCCCTTCAACAGTTTCTTAGCTGCCATATCCCTTCGTAGGCAATTACTGAGCTTCTCAAGGCCGAGAAAGCCATGTGCACAGTATTTCTGTGAGATCTGGGGCCAGGGAACTCTCAGTTCGAATTCTGCCTGAGGCCTGGGTCTAATTTTCTTCGTCTGACTAGAAGACCTCTCAGGTCCCTTCCAAATCTAAACTTCTGATCCTAGGACTTTTCTCTAATATGGACCTCTGCAGCACTTAATACATTTCTCATGTCACCTTGTTTTATCCCTGCACTATCATCAACAAAAAAATTCCTGAGGACAAGGCTACTCATCTCTCTCCTAAAACGTTGAAGTGAATTTGTTAAAGATGCTATTCAGCAGCACAGTCAACCTGTAGCCTCTAGATCACCCCAAAAGCAGACTGCTGGGATCACAGAGGACAAAGGTGAGGTCACTAACTAGCTAGGGGGTTTTAGGAAAGTCATTTAATTTCTCTGGGTTTCAAGTCCCTTCATCTGTAAAATGTGGCTAAGAAACTTTCTACTGAACCTCATAGGATTATGATCCCGTGTTTCCCCGATAATAAGACACTGTCTTATTAAATTTTTTGGAAAGAAAAACACCAGAGGGCTTATTTTCAGGGGAGGGCTTATGTTGTCATGCCTCAGCTCTCCTCCGCGGCACTGCTCTCAATGGCGCCAGCAAGCAAATCACTGGGGAAGAACAGGATGACGCGCTCACTGCTGCAGCTCTGATTGGATGCAGCTCAGAGCGTGGCGTGCGTTTCACCGGGGGGGGGGGGGG
>NW_027185761.1:25334785-25363415 GCF_028583685.1 Petaurus breviceps papuanus
ACAGTAGCAATCTCAATAGGGCTTATTTTCGAGGAATCTTACACAGTAAGGGGAGGGCTTATTTTCGGGGAAACACGGTAGTAAATGAGACAATGAATGTCAAGAGACTTAGAAAGTAAGGAATACTATACAAATATTAGATGCTATTATGAACAACAACAATTGCCAAAAATCTAAGAAACATAAAATGGAAATATTTCCCAGATGTAGGTTTAAGGAATGGAAGGAGATTGGGTAGAAGTAAATGTGACAATGGGCTACCTCTGGGACGCAGGGCTATAAGTACATTTATTAAACACCTCCTGGATGCAGAGCACTAGACTTACTACTGGGGAAGTACCAAGTTTGGATGAGATAGAACCTGCCTTCCAGGACCTCTTTCATCCTCCTCAGTAGGTATGCACATACCTCCCGGAACCAGTTAATAACAAGGAACAAGAGTGAGCATCTAAAGGAACGCTCCTGTACAGAGAGCGATCCCAGCTTCTCTCCAAGATCCAGATCAGTGAGGTATAAAGGGCAATCTGAAAGAGAAGAAAAAAAATCTTTATTTTCCTTTAATTCAAACTAAAAGGTCCAGATTTTGCTCCCTTTGGGAGCTGATCCTACTTCCTACTTGCTACCTTTCTTCACACTTGCCAAAGGATTCCTTCATGGACAGTAACATTACTTCCCTTACATCTCAAGAATAACTATTTTCCACAGCAAGGTGGCCTTGTCACCATGCACACAGATGTAGCCTCCCTTTCAATCTCCTGAAAAGATAAACAGGAGTGGCTAGGTGGCACAATGAATAGAGCACCAGCCCTGGAATGAGGAGGACCTGAGTTCAAAACTGGCCTCAGACACTTGACACACTTACTAGCCATGTGATTTTGGGCAAGTCACTTTACCCCAATTGCCCTCCAAAAAGCAAAAAAAAAAAGATAAAGATTACAGAAAAATGGGACCCAAAACTTTCTTGTGTACCTAACAGACCGTCAATCTCCTCCAAATCTCCATCTTGTTTCTCCACACAAAGCCTCAATAACCGGAAATAGGGTGACAGGCACACTGGAGACACTAACCTAGAAAAAAGACCACAGACTTCTCAGTTTCATTTTACAATTTCATTTCTAAATTATAATTAAGGAAGCCCAACAACTAGTAATAAGGATTTTGTCAGAGGAAGCCAACTAATGTTAGGGACTGAGGACTAGGTAAAGAAGTTGTACTTAGCAAATGTTTTCTGATCTCACTGAAGGTAGGGGGTGCAGGTAGTGAAGCTGACAAAGGCAGGTTCAAAAGGAAAAGGCAAAGGAACAGATAAGCGCTGGCAAAAGAAAACTGCCCATCATGGCATTTACTGCTAAGTGAGAGGGACATAGTCTCCTGGACAAGGAACAAGGAAGCGCCCCTATTTCTTCCATCCTTTCCACTGAGACCAGGCCAGGAGAACCATTCCTGCTCAAGTGTGTCTGAGACCTCAAAGAATTGTGGGTTTGCCAGTGGATATTTAAGACATAGAGAGGGGTTTTGGAAAAAGAGAAACTTTACTGACTTTTGGTCTTGGTCCTGAGAAGTCATTACACCCATAGCGCTCCCAAGATCATGATGCAAGAGGAGTGGCAGGAGGTTGATGGCGATTCCATCCTGACCCTCATCTTCATCCAGGCCATACATAGCTTTTACCAGGAAGGGATAATCACTGCAAAGGAAAAAAGACACCTCACATTTCCCAGAACAAGTAGTAGCTGAGGTTGTGGGGAAGTACTATATCAAGTTAATGAGCCAACTCTAATCTGATTTGGGAGAAGGAAATGATATAGAAACAGCTGTCTGACCAAGAGGGAAACAAACACCACTATGGGAGACTCTTGTTACTTAAGATAGCAGCTCTGGTAATGGAAGGGCCTTGCAACTTGGAGGAAAATAAATTGATTTTAAGAAGATATTAGAAAAACCCTGCATGCCAGATTAAATGCTAGATGTCTGACATTTAATAATGCAAGGGAAAGAAAAGTCTAATGAATGGGAGAAAATCTCACAAGAAAATAGAACCAAACTAGGGGACAGAGTACTTACTTAACCTTTGGAAGAGCAGAGAGGTCTACCACAAATGCATCCTGGAAATCACTACATATGGTCTGTGCAATCCACTCCTTCAAAAGACAAAGGAGAAATAGAAGAACTGAAGTCTGGTCGTTCCCAAAGAGCTCAGTCACACCTCACATAATGTTTATTTCCATTTCTGCCCCTCTCCACTGCCCTCCCCTCCCCTCCTGGTCAGTAAGGATCATCTAAAGCCCCCACAGCTACAGAGCCAGTCTCATGCATCACTTGGTTGAAGTGATTCAGCGCACTTAGCCATACCAGGGCTTTTGGAGGCAATTTTCCTTTTGCAATCAGGTTGGCAAATTCATCATAATACAGTGCAGAGGCCCGTGGAGACTGTTCACTGCAAGAATGCACCAGTTGTAATAAAGAGGTCATCTATGGAAGTAGGAAAAGAATAAAACCTACCTATGAGCACATGTTAAAAACAACAGCAACAATAAAACAACCGCTCTCCCCACCCCCCCTCTATCCTCCCTGACCAAGCCCCTGCCCCAAGTCTTTCCAGTGAGGCACTGTGGGGGCCCTCAGTCACACTTTCTTTCTAAAACCTCAATACCTTCTCATAAGGAAAATACCTGGCTCTGGTCAAGAGCTTGTTTCACTCCACATAAGTTAATTCCACAGTGCTGGTAAGTGACTGAATCACAGATCCATAGCTGGAAGGACCCTCAGAAACCAGCAGGTTCAGCCCCTTCATTTCACAGATGGCTCAGAGCCATTAAGTGACTACCCGAGGTCACACAGGTATTAAGTGTCAGAGACTGTATTTGAACCCAGGTCTCCTGACCCCAGAGCGCCTGCTGCCTCCCGCTTCCTGATCAAGGCCTTCTCAGGCACTTTTGGAGCTATGTTGACAACCTATCTTTATCCCGGTATCAGCCACACTTGCGAAACTCCTTGCTCTCTCACCTCTAGCAATCACAGAAAAATAATGCCCTTTTCCCAAGGTGTTGTGATAGCAGACAAAACAATGTAAATCCATGTGCTTGGGAAACTCGGTGAGTGCATCCACTCTTCCCTCCTCTGACTTAGCAGTGAGGGAACCATCCAGCATGTACTTACATCTTGTCATAAGCAAAGAGGCCACTTACCTGCTTGCAGCGCCCACTGCTCAGTTCTGCTCCGTCTGGGCTGTGGCCAGAAGCATCACTTTGGAAAACAGTAAATAACCTCAGTTCTTATTTTTCCATTCAGTTAAACAAACATTCATTAAGTACCTTCTATATTTAAGTCTCTACTTATCAGGGGTTGGCAACCTGCAGCCTCAAGGCCACATGTGGCCTTCTAGGTCCTTGGGTGTGGCCTTTTGACTGAGCTCAAGTTTTATAGAACAAATTCTTTTATTAAAGGGATTTACTCTGTGAAGTTTGGATTCAGTCAAACAGCTGCATTTGAAGACCTAGAAGGCCACTAAGGACCTAGAGGACCACATATGGCCTTGGGTCAAAGGTTTACCACCCCCTAAGATTCTATTCTGACATGCTTTAAGTATACGATTTAGCAAGGCTGTGTTTTCTGTCGTCTGAGGACCAATCAGATTAGTTAAGTTTAGAGAGACAAATCATAAGCAAAATGATCTCAGTTTTTCTAGCCACAGAAACTAATTAAGACTGTCTATTAAGGAGTTGCTATTTGCCTTGGTGGAGGGAACACCAACACCAATAAAGTTATATATGTCCTGAAGATATTCCATGACTGTTGGTAATTATTGTGGATACAAGGATTTAAAAAAAAAAGGATATAATTTCTAACCTCAATGAGCTTAACGTCGTGTGGGGATTAGACATAAGAAAAATAACAGTGACACAGGCTGGAATGGAATCAAATTTATAGGAAACTCCAAACCGAGGAGCATAAGAGGTTTGTAGTAAGAATTGTCATTTTTAGCTGGGAAAGATTCATGGACGAAATGGCAGCCAAGCTAAGCCTGAAAGGAAGAGAAAGGATTTCAGCAGGCAGTGATGTAGGAGTGGTCTGGTTTAGACACAGGAGATGCATGGGCAAATGCAGAGAGGTTAGAGAGGAAAAGAAAAGACAGATTGGATTGCCACAAAATTCATTTTGGCTGGCAAGTAAAATATACAATGGTAAACTGCATGAAATAAGGTTAAAAAATTATGTTTGTCAGATTTTGGAGGACCTTCAATGCCATGTTAAGGTATCTATATTTACTTGGAAACAACAGGAAGCCACATTGAGTGTTTTAAAGCCAGGGAATGGGGAGTCAGTTGGCCAGACCCATGCCACAGGATGATTACTTTGGTAAAAGTATGAAGGATGGTGTGGAGAGATGGGAAAAATACAGAGAAATCAATTAAGAGGTAATTCTAACCATTGAGATCTAATCAGGGCCTGCACTAGGGCAGCTGCAACAGGAATAGAAAGAAACATATTGTGGAGATAGAACTGACACAACTTGAGAGTTTGTTAGCTTTGAGGGTGAGGAAATGCTTCCAAGTGGCCTCAGGGTAATGAGCCACACTGTTGATGGAAATGCGGAGGTTAAAAGCTGTAAAGATTGTGGCAGGAAGACAATGAACTCAGTTGAACAAATGTGGTGCAGAACATTTTGCCACAAAATGGTCCCATCAATGGGGCCAATTTTCCCTGAAAGAGATAAAGGCACAGGGGAAGGCTCATGGAGGTTGTACTCAAGATGGGCTGTAGCACTGAAAATTCTTATTAAGAAAAGTCCACCAATGTAAATAACTACTAACCAAAGAATTGTGAAGAGCAAATAAAAGAACTGTTACTTCTGTAGCTCTTAATGGTTTAAAAATGCTTTCCTCATCCTATGCTGTATACAGGCTGCACTATTACACATATCCCCTCTTACATATGAGAATCTGAGGCGGAGTGATTAAATGACTTCTCTGCAGTCACCAAGTCTTTTTTTTTTTTTGCCTTTTGGAGGGCAATTGGGGTTAAGTAACTTGCCCAAGGTTACACGGCTAGTTTTTCTGTGTGGGTGTTAAGTGTCTGAGGCCGGAACCGAACTTGGTCCTCCTGACTCTGGGGCCGGCGCTTTGCTCACTGCGCCACCTAGCTGCCCCTTGCACCAAGTCTTAAATGCAGGTTTCCTAATTCCAAGTCCAATGTTCTTTCCACTATACTCTGAAGATATTTGGAGGGACTCCAAAAGTGTCTCCTGAGCCCTTAGAAATACCCTGACAAAGCAATTCCAAGGAGAAGTCACTGCACCCCAGTTCATCACCTTGCTAGGCCCCCAATTCCTTTGCTGTCATTTGGGACAGACCAGAATTTGGAAAGTCCAATTTCACAAGTAGAGCATTAATGAAGCAATAGCCACAATGTCACAGACAAGATGAAAACAGCATTACAAAAATGTCTGTTACTATAATACTGGTCAGTATTGGGAAAAGAGGAGGTGAGATTCTGGGAAAAGAACAGCAGAATGTGAAGGGTTCTTGAGCCACAAAAATATTTTGGGGACCTCAGCCCTAGCTAATTTCTAGAATAACTCTACAATTCCCATCTTATACATAGCTCTGAATTCTGAATCTCCAATCTATGAGTCATTTTGCATAAACTGGAGTTTACCATTTGGTTTTAATAATTCAATTAATAAAGGAAGGGGAGAACAAGTAGCTGCTGATTTCCTTCTCTTTGTACACAGGTGAAGGACTCCCCAAGGGCAATTTTTCTCTAGAGTAATCAATTGGTGTTATTTTTACTGTACCACTTGTTTAACAAGTTAAACAAACTGAACTCTTTTTCTTTTACTTGTGAAAGCAGTGAAATCTGTCACTGACAGACCTGTGCAAAAATGAAAAAAAAAAAAAGTGAGACTTTGGGTGGGCCAGTGAAGGGAGATTAGCATTATTACTGTGGTTCATAGTATCTCAGGGAATAAGTGGCAGGAAATATAGAACATGGGATCTTAAAATTGAAAGGGACCTTATTGTTCATCTAGCCCAAATGGTTCATTTAACAGATCAAGAGAGTTTAAGTGACTCCCCAAAGTCTTACAACTAGCTAGTGTCAGAGTTAAGCCTAGAGCCAAGATTCTTCTGACCTTCAGTACAGGGCTCTGCTCTCTTTAATGCAGGTTATGGTTCTCCTTACGCCACTCACAGCTCTGAGACTTTGGACGTAAATCACAACCTCTCTTGATCTAGGCTGTAGCAAAATGGGGATGATACCACCTAGCCTGCCTAAAAACAGAAAGGTGGACCTGATGATCTCAAGGTTCTATGACCCTATGACTATAAGGTCAATTTCTACAACTTTGGGAGGCTCAAACTCAGCCTGCTCTCACCTGTCTGCTGTCATACTACCCACCATGGTGATGGCACCAATAATCCCAATTAGTTTGTATTTGAATACACTACTGGAAAGCTGCTTTCGAATCACCAGGTACATATCATCCTACAAAGGATACAGAAAAATAAGGAAAGAAGTTGTTAGTTATCCTTAAAAAGCTATTATGTTTTCCAACCAGCATATAAGTGAACATGGAAAACTAAAGTTACTTATTCATTTATATGTAGAGGCATCAGGGACATGTATATAAACCCAAACATTTGATTTTTCTAAAGAAAATGATCTCTCAGCCTATTTCATGTTCCTGAAATCTTTGTTGCTACAATTAATAGAAAGGCTCATGTAGCATGATGGAATCTGCAGCATCCTGGATCAGACCTAAGGAAAGAATATTGGAATTCCCACCTTATGCTATTCATCTTTGTACTTTTTTCTTGACTCTAACTCATGTTTTCCATATGTGGTTTCGTTAAATTCCCCAGGCTCCACAGAGCATTTTGAGGAGTTCCAGGAAAGAAAGCATGGTCATGGGAACCATACTTGACTTCTGCTTGCTGCATCACTTCCAGCTTCTCTCTTAACATGACAACTCTTATACCGTTGCTATATGATGAGCAATGCAGAAAGGTTCCTTATTCCTAAAGGCTTCAAAATCATTGCTCTAAATAAACACACAAGATTTGTCTGCTTGTTTGTTGGATTTGTCTGTTATGTAAAAACAGAAAGTATTAATAAAATTAAAAAAAAAACACATTTAAATAAAAAAAAAACACACAATAAAAAAAAAAAGTGAGAAAGCCTCATGCCAGGAGAAAAGACAGGATTCTGACTGGGCTCTACATAGGTTATCCTTAACCTTAAAACACCTGCCTTCAGAGAAATACTTAAGAAAATATAAGATGTAAAATCTTACAAGGAAATCCTATTCACTATTCTACAAATAGCAGTACTGAAAAACACTTTAGTAGAAGTACAATGAAGCCATTTGTTATTCAAAGTTAAACTCCACAGTAACTTCCAAATAAATGCATGAACTGATCCCAGGAATTTTGGATTCCAATACAATCTGTTCATCCACTTCAGCATCTATAAATTCAACAAATATTTATCAAATCCATATTAGGTAACAAACATAAAACACTGTGGGAGATGTTATTGAGGATACAAAGAACAACATAAGATAGAGTCTCTGTCCTCACAGAGCTCACAGGGAAACTCCCCTTATGTGCAGAAGGGAAGAGAAAACATGAACAAATAACTTAAAAAGGCAGAAACAGAAGCATCCAAGTACAATTAGATAAGTACAAAGGCCCAAGGGAGTTGAAAGAAAAAGTTACTTCTGGTTAGGAAGAAAAAGATCAAGAAAGACTTCACATCAGCGATTTGTATTTGAGCTTAGCCTTGAAGAACAGGCAAGAATTCAGTGGATGGAGGTTGGGGGAAGGGCATCCTTGGTAGACAATACCATGAAAAATACACATTGTGAGAAATAGAAGAACATATTCAAGGATCTGAGTTGTACAAGTTATGTGGAGTAAAGAGTGTATAAATTGAAACCATGGAAGAAAAGTAACATTGAAAACAAAGGTGGGACCAAAACACAGAAGTGTCTAAATGCCAGGGGGAAGAGTTTGGACTTAATTTGATAAGTAATGAAGAGTCATAGAAAAGTATTTAAGTTGGGTGAGGGGTGACATGATCAAGCTGTATTTTAGGAAAATTAATTCAATCTCAGTAGCTAAGCAGGGATAGCCCTGGCTAGTTCTTGGATGACAGACCACCAGAGAACATCATAGTCTTGTTTCTGTACCAGGAATGGCAAAGATGTGACCCTGAGTTATCAAAGGTTACGCTAGGAAAGTATTTCTGGCAGGATCTACCATACTGGAAAGGCTTTACATAAAACCATGGTAATACACTGTCTATTTCCTGATGATCAGCCTAGCTAAGATAAGAAACTCATCCCCACTAAGCTAGCTATTTGGTGATTAATTCATTGATCATTGTAACCCAGGAGAAAGAAAAATACAGAATGGCTCCCAGTCCTGTGTGGCCTCCTTCTGTTTCAGCAGCAGTGGTGGTAAAGTGGCAGAAAAGGGGCAGTGAGTGCTAAAAATCAAACATATTTGTCTACAAGCACTGATTTAACTGTTGGCACATGAAATTTAAGAGCCTTTCTTGTCTAGGGACCAACGACTTTCATCAGAGGGAAGGAGGGAGAGGGGAAGAGAGAGAGAGAACACAGAGAGGGAGAAGAGAAGAGGGCTCAGTTTAGAACCTTGGGGAACACCCACATTGGGAAGAGTGACATGGATAATGAACCAGCAAATAAGACTGAGGAATGGTAAGAAAGGTAAGAGAAGAACCAGGAGAGAGTAGTGTCATGAAAAACCAGAAAGGAGAGGGGATGACAGTGTCTAATGTAGCAGGTAAGGTTGAGAAAGGATGAAGACCAAGAAAAGTACATCAGATTTGGCAATTAAGAGATCATTGTTAACTTTGGAGAGAGTATTTTCAGTTGAATGAGGCTGGAAGTTAGATTCCAAAGGGATGAGGGGTGCTTGAGAGGAAGGAAGTAGAGACAGTGTGTATAGACAGCTTTTTCAAAGAATTTGGCTGAAAAATGGAGGAGAGACACAGGATAACAGCTTTCTCCCCCCCATGGTGCCTCCTACCTGAATGTGGTTGCTGTCTTCATGTCCTTTGCTAAATGCCAGTGTACTAAGAATGTAGAACAGTTTTCGTATTTGAGAAGGGGTCAAATTATCTAGATAATCCAGAATGCCCTGTGAAGGAAAAAACCCATAGTAATCAGACCATGAGGTATAGGAATGAACACTTTCTAGAGACCAATGTGGATTAGCTGCCTAGAAAAAGTATAGTAGAAAAATCCTGGATTTGGAGTCAGACCTGCAATCTTATCCTAGCTCTGTGATAAACTGTTTGGCCTTGGGCAAAGCACTCCCATTCTCTGGGCCACAGTTTGCTCATCTGTGAAAGGAAGGAATTGGACTATCATCTTGAAATCTTATTAGCCAATGATTAAATACACACACGTGTGTGTGTGTGTGTGTGTGTGTGTGTGTGTGTGTGTGTATGCACACAATGCACAGGTTCATAAGACAGTATAAGAAGCTCCAGTTACAACAGCTGAGGATACAGATTTCATCTCAGATGATGACTTGTGAGTGAGGATTTAACTAGAGACCTCAGGCTATTCATTTATCACTTCAATAACCAAGAGGAAAAACTATTGACTCTCACAATAAATCAAGCACAGCCTCTAACCCTTGTCCCCACCAGCTCAGCTCACAGCTCAGTCTACGGCTGTTCTGAAAAGGCTTATTCTGTTGCTTCAGGCAAGTGCTTTATCTCCCCAAGCAGATCCTGGGATCATAGCTCAAGAGATTCGAGGGAACTCTAAGACCTGACCAAGGTCACACAGGCAGGAAGCAACAGTTGCCACTCAAATTCGGGTCTTGAGACTCCAAATCCAGAACTCTTTCCAAACATGGCACTGCCTCCCCCAATCATAAACACTTAGCCCTGCTATTTAACAGCTATGTGACTATGACCTGTACACAGCAGGAGACACTAAAAAATGCACTTAAGCTAACAGATACATCCTCTCAAAGAGGTCCAGGACTCAGAGGAGAGAAAAGCACCTTCACGAAGACAGCATATAGTCTCACAGCAGACAGATTGAGAACCACCAGCTCTGAGAGCACCTCTAGGGAGATATCTACTTCAGTGTCATTCCCGCTGCAGACGTGGGTCACTAAGGCGCCAATCACTTCCTACCAGGAGAAAAGTAATTAGGAAAAAGCAAAACAAAGAAATGCAGTACAGTGGTCTTGTGCCGCCTCTTCTCCAATTTATATGTTTTCCTACTCTCCAGGAGACTGTGACTATCATGTCTCAGTGCTAGTTACAATACCTCTAGAATTATAGGGATGTAAGTGTGCTCACACCCACCACATCCCTTAACTCATTACCTACACTTTTAACTAGACATGAGACTGTGGGCACATCGTTTCCCTCTTTACTTCAGTTTTTTTTTTCAGCTCTAAATCACTCCTATAGCAGACTCTTGGTGTTGTGTGTGTGTGTGTTTTACTTCCCTCTCATCTCTGTATTTAGACCGATCAAGTTGGAGGAGTCCTTATCAGTCTTCAAGCCCAATATCTAGCTAGGTGGTTCAGTAGATAAGGTATTGGGTTTGGAGTCACGAAGACCTGAGCTCAAATCCTGCCTTCAGAAACTTACTAGTTCTGTGAACCCCAGGAAAATCACTTAAGTGCTCTGGGGCAAATTTAATAAGTGGTAGCTAGGAGGTGCAAAGGATGGAGTGCTTGACTTGAAGTAAGAAAAACCCTGAATTTGAATCCTGTCTCAGACTTTAGTAGGTCATTTAACCTCTATTATGCTCAGTTTTTTCATCTGTAGAGTGAGGAGGCTAGACTTGAAGGCTTCTGAGGACGCTGTCAGCTCTCACTATGTGACACTGTGATCCTATAACCCTCATTTTACAGATGAGAAAACTGAGACCCTGAAAAATGGAGTGCCTTGTCTCCATCACACAAGAAATGAGTCACAGAACTCCTGGGCACTGAGACTCTCCTGACTCCTGGGTCAATTACCTTTCCACCCTACACAGTACAATTTGCCCAGCAGCATTTTCATAATCTTTTCTTGTGGGAAAGAACTACAGTTGCTATCAATTTCACTTCCACTTCATGGCTCATGTTCGTGGAAAGGAGTCTTGGAAAGAGGTTTCTTATCCTGAGATCCATGAACTTAAAAAAAAAATTGATAACTATATTTTAAAATAGTTGGATTCCTTTGTAATCTTATGCATTTAAGAATATTATTCTGAAGAGTTCAGAAGCCCATATCACAAAAAGGTGAAGAACTCTGGTCTTGGAGCTCATTCTTAATTTGCTGGCACATTCTTATGTTTTCTTCAAGAAAACAGCTCCAGGATCAACAGATAGCTAGATTATTTTTAATTAAATTGTGAAACTGTGCCTCTCTCCTTATCACACTCAAATCTAAAATTATTTAACGATGCCTGCTATATGGAGTCCAATTAAAAACAACATCCATACTTCAAGTTCAGAAATTAACTGATGGTTGTCACTGCAGTCAAGTAAAGGAATGTTATGACAAAACTAATCAACCCAAATACTAAGTTTGAATTATAGTTTTTCCAAATAGCAAAAAAAAAAAAAAAGGAAAAGAAAAAGAAAAGAAACAAATTATCCACTTAGAACTCTATCACTTCCCCATTTTCCCCCAAGCTGTGTTCCAGAATACCTGTTGATAATAGGTGTCAAATGACATAAAGGCATATTTGTAAAGAAGACTGCCAAAGGAGATCACACTCTGGTCTGTGGAGTGCAACAAACTCTGAGCCAGTGACAAAATGGATGGAAAGACACCTCTGAGAACCTGAAAGACAGTCAGTGGGACAGGGAAGAAACATTCAACTTTTTGTACCTGAAAAATTGTTAACACAGTGCTTCAAGGTTTACAAAGTGCTTTAATATAAACTATCCATTTTGATGGCTACAATAATCCTGTGAGGTAGATTAAGTATTAATAACATTATCCTCTTTTTGTAGATGAAGAAAATGAAACTGAAAGAGACCGAATGAGCTGTCCAAGAGTAGGAAGCTATTGAAGGGGGTGGTCTGGGGCTCAACTCTGACTAACTCAAGACTAGTACAATTTTTGTAACATCAGACTGCTTAATTTGCCATTTCTGGGCTTTTTTCCTCACCTGTCCTTTGGACCCCAGACACTGCCTATTCTTTATCAGAAGGGCCCCTACCAGTAGGAGGCTAAGTTCTGCTTGAAGATTTAAAGTGAAACCAAGTGGCCTTAGGTGACAAACTTCATAAAGCTGCTTTAGCCTGAAAAGGACCAGGAGAGGACTGTTGACTTCCTTCCAAGACTAGGGAGCTAGATGGCCATTGGCGGATACCTACCTCACAGGGTTGTTGTAGGAAACTTTAAAGCACTATGTGGGGGCAGCTAGGTGGTGCAATGAATAGAGCACCAGCCCTGGAGTCAGGAGGACCTGAGTTCAAATCTGACCTCAGACAATCGACACACTTATAGCTGTGTGACCTTGGGCAAGTCACTTAACCCCAATCGCTTTGCCTTTCCCTCTCAAAAAAAAAAAAAGCACTATGTAAATGTGATTTATTTCTACATCATATAAGTAAACAACTTCTGAGTCTAGTGTCATTTTTATCAAAAAACATTTACTAAGTACCCAAAAGGATATATGGTAAATACATTGGACAATATACAAAAAAATTTAACATAAAGTTCCCTGGCTCTCTAGGAATTTAAAATCTATGACAGAACAGTATAGTGAGAAGCAAGGGGAGGGAAAACAAATGCAAGCATAGATTAGTACAAAATCATAAAGTTGAAGCAAAACATGCCTGCAGCTAAAAAAGCCTGGAAGGCTCAAATCAATAGCCTAGTCAGAAGGAAGTTACATTGTTAATTTCATTTTCAAGGCTGGCAAAACACTCAATACTTGGAAAATTCAATAAATATTTAATGCTGGAGAGATCCTGAAAAGATAGGTACACCTGCACATTATTTAAACTATAAATGAGTTCCAACTATTCTCAAAAACAATTTGGAACAATGCTTTAAAAATAATAAAAATGTCCATACTCTCTGACCCAGAAATGCCACTGCTAGACATATGCCCCAAAGAGGCCAAAGAAATAAAGTTCTCAAATACACCAAAATATTCACAGCATTACTTTTTGTGGGAACAAAGAAATGGGAACTGGATTTTGTGGCACAGAAACACAATGGAATACTACAAGGTCATATGAAATTATCAAAATGATAAATTCAGAGAAGTACCAATCAACAAGCATTTATTAAGCACCTACTATGTTCTAGGTACTGTGTTAGGTGTGAGGGATACAAAGATAGAAATAAAACAGTCACTGCAAGGAGCTTACATTATACTGGAGCAGACAGGTCCATATAAAAGTAGATGCTGAATAAATAAATTAGGGCGGGTTGGCACTAGCAACTGTGGGAGATGGGGAAAGGCTTCCTATACAAAGTAGTGCTGGAGCTGAACCCTGAAGGAAGGGATTCTAGAAAACAGAGTGGAGGACTGAGCCTTCGAAACATGGGGGATGGCCAGTGCAAAGCCATGGAGACGAAAGAACTGTAAGAAAGCCAGTCTGGGTAGGAAACAAAGTGCAGAAAGGGAGGGTGGAGGCTGGTTAGTTTGGCTGGGCTGCTTTTTTCCTTCTTTTAGTCTTTTTTGAAAGGGAAGGCTCATTGGACAGGGGCAGAGGCAGGAAGAGATTCAGAAATGAAGGTGACATAAAAACAAAAGGGATCCACACAAGTAAGATTTTTTTACAATGTCAGGCTGTGACTTTTGCATCTTATTCTGGAGGTAACAGGGAACCCATTCTATGCTTCTGAATAGCTATGTGGCATGATCGGATCAGTGTTTTAGGAAGACTATCACTTTGGTAGCTGTTTGGAAAAGATTAGGAAAAGGAGATTAGAGGCAGATCAATTAAGAGGCTCTTGCAATAATCCAGATGAGAAATGATGGGATCCTGAACCAGGGCAGAAGCCAAGAAGGGAGGTGGGGACAAATGCAAGAAATGTAGTGGTAGGAGAGACTCAACCAAACCCGAAGCCTGACTGGATTGGGGGGGGAAGGTGTGAGAGAAGGAAGGGAGAGTCAAGGATGATTCCAGGGTCATGAACCTGGGTGACAGGAAGGATGATGATACCATCAACAGAAATATGCAAATTTATGATCCCACCATTCTGGAGAGAAGTTTGGAACCATGCCAAAAAACTGTGCACACCCTTTGACCCAGCAATACCCCTATTAGGGCTGTATCCCAAAGACATCATAAAAATAGGAAAAGGACCCACATGTACAAAAATATTTAGAGCAGTTCTTTCTGTGGTGGCAAAGAACTGGAAATTGAGGGGATGCCCATCAACTGGGGAATGACTGAACAAGTTGTGGTATATGAATGCAATGGAAATACTATTATGATATAAGAAATGAACTATGGAGTCTGAATGCAGATCAAAGCATACTATTTGCCCTTTACTGTTGTTTCTTTTTTCTCATTGGTTCTAATTCTTCTTTACAACATGACTAATGTGAAAATGTTTAATATGAATGTATATGTATAGCCTATATCAGATTGTACACCATTTTGGGAAGGGGACAGAAAATTTAGAGTTCAAGATCTTATAGAAGTGAATGCTGAAAACTAAAAATTAATTAATTTTAAAAAATTAGACAAGTTTAGAGATGGGTTAGGGAGAGAAATATCCTTCTATTTCAGACACACTGAGCCCAACTTGCCTATAATAGGTTTTACAGGCAGAGATGACAGTTAGGGACAAGCAAATTAGTGTTCAGAAGAAAGATTGAGACTGGATGTATAGATTAGGAGTCTACATAGAGAGATAATAAACCCAAGGAGTTGATGACATTACCACTGGAATAGAGTAAAATGGAAGAGACAAAGTCTCGAGGGACACCTCTTCTTTTAGTGCACTAAAAAAGAATAGTGATCCAGCAAAAGAGACAAAATGGTCCAATAAGTAGGAAGAAAACTAAGGATAATGATGTCACATAAGCCAAAGAAGGTAAGAGTTTCCAGGAAACAAAGGGGTGGTACACAGCTTCGAGGATGTCAAACAATACAAACAATCTGCCCTGAAAAAGGGCAGATTAAGCAGATAAAGATCCTCATGCAGGACAGGATGATTTCAGTTAAGTGGTGGGATCAGAAGGCAGACTATAAGTGACTGAAACATGAGGGGGATGAGAGGAAGCAGAAGTAATAAGTGCAGACAACTTTTTCTAGGAAATTGGCTAGGAAAACAAGATTGAAGACCATGCATGAGATATTACTCTAAGTGTCTGAGCTGAGGCTGGATTGACAGGACACATCTGTCAGTATTACAGCCAGGAGTTAGAACTAGAATGACCTCCAAAGTCTTTGAAACTTACCGATGTGTACATGCAGAACGTGCTCTGAAGCAGCTGCTCAGGGATGAATCCTGATTGGACCTTGTTTCTCAGGACCCTTTCAATGCATTTCTTGCTCTGAGTGTTTACACTATAGATGATCAGAAGCATCAGCAGGTCAAGAACCTTCCACAAGGAAAATGACAGTGAAATGAAGCAAGTGCAAAGGGCCAAGCAAACAGCTAAGCCCAAAGCAAACCCAAAAAGCCACTCAGGGGACACCTCAAGGAGCCAGCAGAGGAGACAAAACAGTCCCACAAGAACCAAGAGTCTGAATGGAGGTCTGGTTCTCTGGAAGGAGCCAGAATTTCCAGAACCAGAGCAGGACTAGGTTTAGTCCAAATGGCTCTTTGACAGTGGATAGAAATTTTAGTACTGCCTTGTCAAATGTCCATTACTACTGAAATAAGAGAATAGAGAGCATGGGGAGGGGCAATGTGTGAGAATGAAGCTTAGAGAGTTAAATGGGCAGTATCTCAATTTTCCACTTTCTTACCAGTGAAGACCAGGTCTTGGAGTGCAATAAGAAGATTCACTTAATTTTTCTTTTTTGCTTTTTGGAGGGGGGAAGGTAGGGCAATTGGGGTTAAATGACTTGCCCAAGGTTACAGGCTAGTTTTGTGTTAAGTGTCTGAGGCCGGATTTGAACTCAGGTCCTCCTGACTCCAGGGCTGGTGCTCTATTCACTGTGCCACCTAGCCGCCCTGGAAGATTCATTTAGAATTTACAACTTTTCCTTTTCGGTGGGTGAAGGTCCATTACAATGACAATGAACAAAAGAATACGGGCATACCATCAGAGAAATGCCCCCCCCCCCATGACCTGACCACCAATAAAGGCATCTAGAGTCACTACAGAGTGATTAAACCCCAAAGAAAAACTATGTGTCTAAGAAAGGCTCAAACCCCAAATGCATATGATTAGGGAATTAATTATGGTACATAAAGGTCACCTTGTGGTCAGACATAGAATCAATGTTTTCAATTGCCTAGAGAGAGAATAGAAACAAAAGAACATTTACAAGTAGAACATAGCACTTTATTTTATTTCAGCGTTCCCTCGTAAACACAGCTGACATGTCTAGATGGCACCTTGTATTATTTACTTCTCTAAGTACAGGTCCTCTCTCCCCACCTAGATTACAGAGGGTGCTGGACCACAACTAGGAGCCCCAAGTTCAAAACAAGGCTCCAACCCTTCCTAGTGGAGCCTGTTGCCATACACGTATAGTGGTGATAATAATACACAATTTACCTCACAGTATTATAGTTAGAGAAGTATTCTGTAGATCCTAAGGAGCTCTATCAATATGAGTCAGCCCTGTAGTGAGGTAGTATAAGGCCCCTTAGGGCAGGAACAAGGCTTTATACTTTTTTGTATGCCTGGAACCTAACACAGCACCCAGCACCCAGTAGGTAAGTATCTACTGAGGATAAAATGAAACTCAATGCACAGAAAACAGCCTTTCTTCCCGAGCTTCTCTTTCTACTCATTTTTCCAACCAGAGAAGTTAACTGTTCACCCAGTCATTAAATCTTTAAGTCATATTTCTTTTTATAATTCTTTTTTAGGACTACAGGAAGCCACTACCAAATCTTACCACTACTTTCACAACATTTATAAAATCAGTGCCATTTTCCATTTATGCTTTTTTCACCTTATTATCAATTTCCAGTCTACATGTGGCCTACAGAAATCTCTGGAAGGTAAAGACACTTAAGTGTGATGATTAATAAGAAGTTAATTTCTCTGGTACCTTTTCTTCTAACTTAATAAAATCACTAGCCTTCATATGAATGGAGGGATCAGTTTGTCTGAATCTTACCCATGCATCCTTGCATAAGGAATCGGTTAACTGCAGAATAGCTGACTTAAGGTGAGCAGGGAATATCGTAGCAGAATCCAAAAGGCTCACTTGCCTTCATGAGGATCCAATCAGCCCAGTGGTCTCTGTCATGACATGGCCTAACCAACTGAGCTAAGCAATCACAAAGGTCTTATTGGAGGACTGGGCAATTACCTTAATCCATGCTTCTGAAATTGCCCTCTCATAGCGAACAGCTGACTTGATCACATCAAAGAGGAGAGAAATACAGTCCTGATTGCTGTTTTCTTGATTTCCAGAACTATAAGCAGAGAAATAAAACCATGTCCATCTATGTCCATGAATCAGAAGCGTCACTCTCTACTAAGCTGCGGCTAGGCTGCTTTCTGAAGACTGCCCAGCTAAGTGCTCTGTCTTTCAAACATCCCTCAGGATGGTGATTTCTCTGATGACCATAAGAGCTTTGTTGCTGGGGTAGAAAATCAAAGAGATGAGGGGAAAGAGGTGGCAAGGATTACATACCTCATATGACCTTTATTTTTCAACGTGCTTTGGGAAGTTTGCAGCTGAGGTGGCAAAATACAGTATTCTAGATCCAACTTTTTCCGAAGCTCAGAAATCACCTGCAGAAACCAAAGGATTCATGGTGTGTTCTAATCATTTACAATGGATAAGCTCAAACCACTAAAATGATATTGACTTTCTTTTAAGTTTTAAATGAGATACCAACTTTTTTAAATATAAAAGATTGATAATAATGAGGTGCTATAACCTTCAAAATGCTGTGTTTGACATTCTACAAAAGAGCAAATATGATCTCATGAGAATGAATATGACCAGTAGTGCTATTCTGTACTCCCAGCTATAATCAGTCTGGAGATGAGGGGGACAGGGATATGGGGGACAACAAATTCATGGAAAGATAAGCAATCTTATTTCTGGTTCTTTGAGTATGAGCAAAAACTACTTTATGCTTTTAAGTTTCTCTTCCATTTCAGAATAGAAACTCCCTCAAGATTGAACCCAAATCTATATATGTTGCAGTGTTTAGCACCATTCTAGGTAGTTGGTGAGAAAATTAATACCAATGTACCTCTAATGCATCTGTGACTGTGACTGCTTGAAGGATGAACTTGATTATCACAGGTAAATTGTCCAGTGTCACAGCTGACAGTTTAGCCATCACTAAGTGGCGCACCTAAAATGGAAAGCAAGACTACCTTAGTCTCTTAAATTCAATATTGAGAACTATCAAACTATAGAAAAAATAGAAAAATATCTCTCAGTCCTTTGCTTTTCCCATATGTGAAGTGAGGCGGAAAACACCTCTTAACTGAAATCTCAGAGAAACTGAAAGCTAAAAAGGTAATTACTAAAGACACATAATACATATAATATATAATACATATTATCTTATCAGATTTTGGAGCCTGAACTTTCCATAGACAGAAGAAAGGGGTGAGGTAGGGAAGAGAATGCACAGGAATCCATTCTTTCTATGTAGAGTATTACATAAAGTTTAGGCATTTAGAATTTACTACTACAACAAAAACAAAATCCATTTCTCTCCACTCCAATCTAAGTATCTAGCAAAATGAACCATTAATCTGCTGCAGCTTAATTTACAGTCCATCTCTAAAACAATCAGGTTTCTATTTGCCTCATCTGTCCTAAAAAAGACTAACAAGGTAATGTACTTTCAAAATGCAATTTTTTACACAGTACCTCTTAAAAAGCATTTGTTCCTTGAAAAATTGGCAGCCAGCTGGCTCTTAATCCCTCCTTCCCTACCTTAGACAGAAGCTTTGGATCAAGGTAGAGGCTAGAAAGCACATCCAGGATTGGGACTGTCAGTGCCGTATTGTTCATCAGAAGGTCACTGTGTGCAAGTAAGAATTACATAAGAAATTAACAGGGAAGTAAGTGAATGCAAACTTAGGAAAATCTCTCTCTAGAATGTGGACTCAGATCACATTCAGGTTCATTGTCTTGGTGGACTATGGTAAAAGCATCTGTTTTCTTTTTCAAAGGGTTGAATTAGTGAGCCACATAGGTATGCAAGATGACTATGAAAACCTCACTCTGGAACAACATGGGCAATAACCTGGTGGATGAGAAGGTGCTGAGTACTTTTCAAGGGAAAAGAAGGAACCATTGCCACAATATCCCCTCTGTTCTTACCAAGGACTTAAATAAAATCCTGCTTTTAAAGCAAGTAAGGTAGAAAATGTCCTCCCCTTCCATCAATCCATATTCTTTCCTCAAAAACTCCCCCCAAAACCTGGACAGGCAATGGTGTATAAACAGAACTGGTGGCACAGTGAAAAAGACTCAGTTCCAGTCTATTTTAGGCCAGGTACACCCTGGACTCTTATGCAAGCTTAAGATTCGGAGAAATTCAGTTAACAAGACACACAAACTAAACCTCCTTTACCAAATACCAACAAACCTTTAGTCAGGGGATACATTAACAGGTACAGCTCTCCAAGGACCTGCCCAAAGGGACACGTGGACACAATCTGATAATGGCAATAGTTCACATGGGAATAAAAAAAGTTCATCAAGTCCAAGGAGTCACACTTCCTTGATACTAATTTATATGGCAATACAGACTGTACCCAATTGGCACCTTCTCTGCAACTTAAAATTCTCAGAGAATGTCCTAGAGCACTGGGGCTTTCAGTGACTTGCCCAGGGTCACACAACCAGAAGGTGTCAGAGGGAGGAGTCTGTTTACCTCACAACACCCTGCCTCTCTTGACAGTTGGGTTTATACAGGATTCACCAAAAATGGGACCTTAGGGGATTTAGTTTATCTGCATTCTTGGTCTCTAAGTAATGTCTACAAGTCAATAATAACCAGGCCATGCAGCCAGGGCAGTCCCAAGGCTTGGTCAGAACAAGTAATGCCCAAGAAAGTTGCATCTGACTCATCCTGGCTATGTGACACTGGACAAGTGCCTCAACCTCTCAGTATCCTGACAACTCTCTAAATTGAAAAACAGGTGCCAATTTGTTTTTTTGTTTGTTTTTGCTTTTTGGGAGGCAACTGGGGTTAAGTGACTTACTCAAGGTCACAAGGCCAGTTTTTTTTTTAAGTGTCCGAGTCCAGATTTGAACTCAGGTCCTCCTGACTCCAGGGCCAGCCAGCACTCTATTCACTGTGCCACCTAGCTGCCCCGAACAGGTGCTAATCTGCACTAGTAAAGAGACTTTCCCTGCCAGGAATTCCCTATACCAATGAAATTCTAAATCCAGTTTTATGTGCCCCATAAAGTCTAGTCCCACCTAGCTCTGTAGTAATTTCTTGTTCATATCTCAAATGTCAGTTTTCCAGCTACCTGTGTGTCTCTCTCTGTTCCTGCCATTTCCCTGGGCAGAATACTACACGCACAGTATTTCTCCACTAGCTTGTAATCTCCTTGAGGGCAAGGCACACATTTTCTCCTTTTTTAAAGAACTCCCCAAAGAATATTGAAGACTTTGCACAAGGTGGATCAAAGAACACAGACACTTTCCTTTTTGTTCACTGTATTCAAAGAAATGGTTTCAAAAGGTAATACCAAAAGGAACCATATCAAGTCAGTGGCTAAGCCCTACTCAGCTCCGGATTCCATCTCTTCTAAAGTAGTGATGATTCCTCTCTGGAGAGCTGGCACAAGCCCTGTACTGTGGTGGGAGGTTGTGGCAAAGTTTCCTCTCCTCACACTGCCCACAGTATTGCCCTGCCCTTCTCCAAGGGTACAAATGCAGGAGCAGCACATTTCAGATTTCCCATGAACCTCCAGGCCTGCTAAAGACTTCTTGTTTTCTAAAAGAACACAAAGGAGAGGCTAGGTGGTGCAGTGAATAGAACATTGGCCCTGGAGTCAAGAGGACCTGAGTTTAAATCTGGCCTCAAACACTTAACACCAGCCATGTGACCTTAGGCAAGTCACTTAACCCCAATTGCCCTGCCCTCTCCCCTCCAAAAAGCAAATAAATAAAGAACACAGAAATAATCCTAAGGAGTTGGGGGGGTGGTCCTCAGATGGTTGGAGAACCCTAGAGACTCTAGCAGCCTCCACAAACAGGGGATCTGAGTCCAGACTGGGGTGGGGAGCAGTATCACCAAGAGCACTCCTCTGCGGCGGAACTCAGGATCATGTAAGGCAATAGGGATGTACACAATAGAGACTCTTGGCAAGAACGTCCAAATTTGGACACAACTACTTTTCCATCAGAATAGTACCCCATCAGTAGGAATGATATCCAAATGCTTTTCCTCCACATCAAACTCTGTGGCAGCATGCTGCCATCCATCCATCTGCATCTGTCCTGAGTTTTCCAACTGTCACTCAGTCTGTGAGAGTGGAATCCTTCAACCACAAACCCGAAGGAGTAAGAGCACCATAAACAGAGTAAAGCCCCCTGGCTGCAGCTGGAAGAAGGAATCATTGTCACCTGAGTGATACTGTCAGCTGATTATTCTTTTCCTTCATCATGAGTCCATGATCACTTTTTAAAAACTCGGCTGATACGTTGGGGGACAGGTTATTGAGGCCAAGCCCTTTGATCTCACTTGCTGCTGGCTAGGCCCTAATGCCAAATGGCTGCAATCACAGAAGTAATGACTCTGGAGGAAGAAGACCAGGCCTCTAATCTTGCTGCTCACATGGTTTTGGGCAGGTCACTTAACCTGCCTGGGGCCTCAATTTCCATATCAGTCCAAGTACAGGCTTGGATTCAATGGCCTCTGAGGACCCTGCCAGCTTTAGATCTATGCACATCACTGGAAAAATAAGCCAAAACACATTCACAGCCCTGACGGTGGGCCAGCAACAACTTAATTTTTTTATTTTTTTTTACTTTTTGGAGAGGAGAAGGCAGGGCAATTGGGGTTAAGTGACTTGCCCAAGGTCACATGGCTAGTGCTAATTAAGTGTCTGAGGCAAGATTTGAACTCAGGTCCTCCTGACTCCAGGTCTGGTGCTCTATTCACTGCAACACCTAGCCGCCCCCCCAGCGACATCTTAATAAAAGAAGGATGATCCTCTCTTTTAAACCAAAAAACCCAGTCCTAGGACAAGATCCTGCTGAAGGCATTCTCTAACCATATTTTGGTACCTCAACTCTCCAGCCACATCGCCATGTTGAGAGTCTCCAATTATCTCAGGCAAACTGGTTATGAGGTCATGCTGCAGGGTCACAGGAGCAATACTGATCAGCTGCATAATCTTGGTTGTAAGGTCCTAGAAAGTTAAAAAAAAACCCCAGCAAATTATGAGAAAAGCCAACAGAGAAAGGCTTTCCAATCCCATCTGCGAGTAATGGTATAAAACTAATATTCTACTCTTAATTATGTAGGGTTAATACCAAAGTCTGTTCCCATATGTAACTAAGTAAAGCACTACCTAAACTTAAAAGTTGTGGGGGGAAGAGAAGGGAAGTGAGATCGTTGGGAGGATTAGGAGAAAGAAATGAAATGACTCAAATTCACCTCCTCCATTCCCTTAGTTGAAAGTGCTTTCTCCATCTTCAGAAATCCCCTAACTCCCTTTGTTTAACCTTTTGGGGGGGATTTTTCACACTCAGCTTTGTGTTATGGTATGTTTGTATTATAGTTATACTCTCATCTCTATGTAAGACTAAAATTCTTAAGGACAAAGACAATGTCTCATTCATCTTGCAGTGCACTTAGCACCTCCTTTGTCCATCACTGGCTCTTACAAATGTTAAATGTTTTATCCCAAAGTATGTATTTCTTGCCCTGACTTTTCCATTTTTGCCCAAACTTCTAGCCATCCTTTCCTTTAACCACTGAGACCATAATTCCATCACCCATGGGCCAATAGGATATACTTTCAGTAAAACCTGAATACTGAATTGAGATTTTGCTGGATCCCAAAATCAAAGGCAGCTCCTCCAATGGACCTAAATATCTTGGGCTACCATTTATAGGACTGGGTTACCAGACACCACCATCCTCAGCCTTCTGGGGACCACACACCTGCCTTGCTCAGACAAGTGAACAACCCTTTCATCTAGCCCTAATCATTACTCAAATGTTTCAGCTATAGCTCCCCCATACCTGGTATGACTGGTAAACAATGCCACTAGTTCCAGATCTCTAAGACAAGCTTCTAGAGGTCTTGGATCCCTAGGCCACAGTGTCATAGCCCAGACTAACAACACCAACCTATGTCAACATTTCTCCAACTCCTACCCTAAAGCCACACTTCTACCCAACCACAGATGAACCCGAATCTCATCTGAACAACCCATAGGCTGTGTTCCTGTCAAATTGGGTTCAACTACCCCATTACAAGTAATTATCTGGGCCTCAAACTTCTATATCACTTCAACTAAGCCTTGGCTAATGGGTCACACACATTTATATAGACCTGACCTCCAGGCTAAGGCTATGCTATATCCCAATGCCCAGAACAGGACTCTATTTATTCATTCATTTAATATACCTTTAAATAACTATTAGGTACCAGACATGGGAGAATCAAAGACAAAAACAAGATAGGCCCTGTTCTCAAGGAGCTTAGATTCAGTTGGGGATAAGGTAATCTGGGAATAACTTATGCAAAGATAAGTACACACACATAAAAAATAATAATATAAAAAAAGACTACACTATCATAGCTGAATAGGCTTCTATGTACCTTATTAAAGCACTTAAACACTACTTATTTATAATAGAAAATACAAGTAAAATGATGATAATCCATATTTTTCTGCTATGAAAATAATAAAACATGAAGCATGTGAGGAAATATGAAAAGAATTATAGGATGTCATTTCATTTTTTGGCTTTCATTTATATTTTATTACATGCTCAAGATTAAAAATTCTTTGTATATATATATTAGATTGTTTTTGCTATTAGATTTATAGTAAAAATAAAAAAATAATTACTTTTCAAATTTCTATCTTTTAGGTAATAAAATCTAATCACTATATTCTAACAAAAATTATTTTGGATAAATTGTAAAAAGTTCACCACCACCATCATTCTCAATGATCATCTCTCAATAAACTATACTACATGGAAAAACCTATTGATAAAGGGAAAAAACCCAGACAGATCACAAAGTTTGTGGACACAGTTAATATGGGAATTTGTTTGATTTGATCATGCATATTTGTTACAGGAGTTTTGGTTTTCTTTGTTGTTCTCCTCCCCTCTCTTATCCCCCCAGTGAAGAGAAAAGAGATGGGAAGGAGAGAAATAATTCTTGTCAATTGGAAGAAAGATTTTAATTTTGAAAAGTCTGTCCTTACATATAATTGGAAAATAAATTTTAAAAGGTCAGAAAGCATACCTTGCCATCAATAATCCTGTCAAGCCATTTCAACTGATTGATAATAAGCCGAGGCATGTTGAATCCATCATTATTAACACTGAAATGTGAGAAGAGGGGAAACACAAGAAGTTTTAGCCTTTTTTATATGAATAGCAAATCCTAATATCATACAGAAATTTTCTTTCTACTAAGAATGACTTTCAGGAAAGTTGGAGACACTTCAAAGAAAGCTTCCTTGAGAAGACCCCTTTCCAGGTCACATTGGGTCTCTCTGTATATCTGCCACTTACCTCTCATAAAGAAACTCTGGCAATTTTTCAAATAAGATTCTGATAATGGCAGGCTGTAAAAAAAAAAAAAATATATATATATACACATAAAACACCAATATATATATACACACATAAATATATATATATATATATATACATAAAAAGTTAGCTTACTCTAAAACATTAAGAGAAAACCTACAGTGACCAATGTCACCAATGTTCCCCAAGAAGCCCAGAAAAGCCTATGTTACACCATCAGAAACTGCATAGGGAAAGATATCTAGCTTTAAAACAGAAAGTGCAAAAATCTGTAACTTGTACTAATGATCAGCAAAACACCATGAATAGCTAGACTCTCAATGAAGATTCAGTAGTAATAGAGCTAACTGCAAATTCAGTAAATGGAATATTTATTTATTTAGCTTTTTTTTTAGAAGGGGGAAGGCAGGGCAATTGGGGTTAAGTGACTTGCCCAAGGTCACATGGCTACTAAGTGTTAAGTGTTTGAGGCTGGATTTGAACTCAGGTCCTCTTGACTCCAGGGCCGGTGCTCTATTCACTGCACCACCTAGCCACCCCTGAATGGAATATTTAAAGCAGTCATCAGGCAATAACAAGAAGTTTAAGTAAGGACCAAAAAGGTATCTAAAGGGTTGTTAGTCAAGTGGAGGAGGAATTAGCCTTGTCCTGGTTGGCTCTGGACAGCAGAATGGAGATTGATGAATGGAAGACGCAAAGGGCAGATTTAGAAGTGGTGTAAGGAAAGCTTTCTAATGACTGACACTCTAAGTGGAAGGACCACCTCAAAACTAGTGAGATCCCACTTGCCCAGAAGTGTTGAAGGAGGGGTCAAATGACCCCTGGTTGGGTGTGCTATAGAGCAGATTCATGTTCAAGTATGACCACTGAGGACTTTCCAACTCTGAGATTCTCCACTGAAGAACTACATTGACTAAAACATACTCAGGGCTTCCAATGGAATGAAAAAAGTTAAGGGTAAGGGAAGAAGAAAAAAAAGTCAAACTGGAGAAGGGAAGAGTTGGCAGAGATGTACGAGGACCAAAGGTGAGAAACAGAGGTAAGGGAAATCAGGACAACAGGGATTTGGGAATAGAAAGGTTTAGTGGATGAAACAGACCAGCTGTATGGCCCAGAAACTAACCCAATGGAATTAGATCCAGTTAAGCAGCAGCACAGCCCTAAGTGGTGCTGAGGGCACATGGCACTAGAGGCACCCTCAATCAACTTTTAAAACAAGTTCAGCTGAGGCTGGGGCATAGCCATGACACTAGGGGCCCTGGCACACTGCAAGGCTGGCAGGGATAGGAGAATGGTATGTGGAGAAGTACTGTCTGGCAGATTCCTTTTTTTTTTTTTTTTTTAAGGCAATCGGGGTTAAGTAACTTGCTCAAGGTTACACGGCCAGTTATTTCTGGGTGTGGTGCTGAGTATCTGAGCCCGGATTTGATCCAGATCATCCTGACACTGGAGCCGGTGCTCTTACTCTCTGAGCCACCTGGCCGCCCCTAAGCAACTGGGGTTAAGTAACTTGCTCAAGGTTACACGGCCAGGTGTTTCTGGGTGGGTGCTAAGTGTCTGAGCCCGGGATTCGATCTCCAGGTCTTCTCAACACTGGAGCCGGTGCTCTTACTCGAGGTGCTACCTGGCCGGCCCCAGATTCCTTTTTTAACTGTTCTTACTAAGTAGGTGTGAAGTTAAATTGTTTCTGTGCTGCTGAAGGACTTCACATGTTATCAGCAATCTCCAAGTTTGCCTTCCATTTATTACTGCTGCCTTTGCACAATGTTACGGAATAGCTGAACATGCTAACACCACCATTACGTTCATCTCTTGACAGTACTTGAATTGTTATCACAAACTACAGCCCTTTTAAAGTTTTTTATTTGGGGAAAAAAAAGTCAAAATCTCACCTGTAAACTGTCAATCCCCAGCAGTAGTTTAATGAGGCTCTTATAATAAGGAGTGACCATGCTGTAAAAGAGAAACACGGATACCACTCTAAAGGATGAGCAATGAAAAGATGGCCCTTGACCAAGACAGCAGTTGATGCCCTGTGACACATTGGCTTACTCAAAGAACTCTAGAAAAACTCTTTGGCTCTTACCCCCACACTCATAACCTAGAAACTGAACTATGGGGGGGAAAGGAGCAAAAAAGAGATGCAACATGATGAAATTTCAGGAAATTCTCCCCCAGAGAGATACTGTACCCATGTCATATATCAATTGTACTAGATACACTCCCCTTTCCACACCTTGTCTCTTCTTCTTGTAGTCGTTCACAAGACAAGAGGCAGTTCCTGAAACAGTCTCGATCTTCTATGTACGTCTCTAGGCCACTAATAAATTCCTCCACAGCCTTCAGGAAAAGGAAATAAGACGTTTGATCTAGAGAAAGGGTTCTTAACCTGGAATTCATAAAATTGTCTTGTTTTGTTTTTTAATTTTGATAACTGAATTTTTTGGTTGTTGTTTTTTGGCTTTGGGGGGGGTTTAAATGGGGTTAAGTGACTTGCCCAGGGTCACATAGCTAGTAAGTGTCTGAGGTCACATTTGAACTCAGTTCTTCCTGTCTTCAAGGCCAGTGCTCTACCCACTGTGACACCTAGCTGCCCCAGATAATTGTTTCAATATAAGTGGTTTTCCATATGGGTTTACAAAGAAAATCACTTATATTGAAATACAATTATCCAGGGAACTAGGTGTTACAGTGGAGATACAGATATAGATGTTATTTTATGCATTTAGAAACATTACTCTAAGAAGGGGTCCCCTGGCATAATTAGACTGCTAAAGGGGTCCATTACAGAAGAAAGGTTAAGAACACCTCATTCGGAGTTTTCTTGTCAATAGCCAAATATGACTCTAAGCTATCTCAATTCTCCAATAGTTTTATTCAAGCTCTCAGTGCTTCAGTATAAAGTTTTGCTGGTAAAAACAGAAAAGTTAGGGCAAGAAATACATACTTTGGGATAAGAAGGGTGTTTCCTCAAGGCTTGAGAGAGCTTTCTTTGGAAAATTACTTGATCTACAGCTACAGAATAAGAAATAAAAAGTTGGTGTCAGATGCAATAACCAAATTAAATTTAAAGTAGATTGGCTTTAATGCAGATTATTATTTCAAGTTCTATAACCCTCCCTAATGCCATTAATTTTCTTTTTTTTTAAATGCTTTATTAACTTCTGATTTACATCGTTCATTTCCGCCAGATTTTGAGTTACAAATTTTCTCCCCATTTTTCCCCCACCCATCCCCCCAAAACAGCAGTCCCACAGGATATCCCCACCTCTGATCTGCTCTCTCCCATATTTTCTCCCATACCCGTTTCAACTTTTCCAGTAGGGCATGGTGGATCTCTATATTTCCCAAATATGTAAAACAATATTGATAATAGTATATATATATTTAAACATTTGATTTTAAAACTTTGAATTCCAGATTCATTCCCTTCCTCCCTTATCACCCACCCTTACTGGGAAGATAAGCAGTTCAGTATAGGTTGTACATGTGTGGCTAATGCAAAACAATAACATAGCAGATATATTGTAAAAGACTGACTATATTTCCCTCCATCCTATCCCACATCCCACTTGTTCTATTCTCTACTTTGATCCTGTCCCTTTTCAAAAGTGGGTGCTTCCAACTGCCCTCCCCCCCAGCCTGCCCTCCCTTCCATCATCCCCCCTCACATCCTCTCCCCCCCTATTCTCCTGGAGGGTGAGATCCCCTATTTAGTGTGTATTTCCCTCCCTCCTCAAGCCAGATTCAATAGGAA